>NC_135786.1:116175000-116482500 GCF_051106095.1 Pogona vitticeps
AGAAGAAGAAGAAGAAAACCCACACTATTAACTTATTGTTGACATTGTTGATATCATTCCACCAAGGCAAATATTTTCTTTTAAAAATAGTAGTGATGAATGTCTCTGATGCCAGAAATCTGGTTATTCATTGTTTTGGTCCTGTATTATGGCAAGCAAAACACTTGCTTGCTTAGACAAAGCAGCCCTTTTATACAGTAACCTGACTTTGTTTCTGCAAATGTCATGAAATGATTGCATGTTGTACAAGTACGATATATTTGTTCATACTATGCTCTTGAGTGGCTTCCCTGACTACCTCTGGTTCCTTCCTTAATTAAGTAAAACAAATCCTCCTTCTCAGATATTTTGCTGCAGAGCATATCTACAGTATATTGGTTCCAAGTAGCTGTGGTTCAGTGACGTACTAGATTTTCCAATCTCATCCTAGACTAACAGTTCTCAGGGTTTCTTGTTCAACCAATTTACAGTCTACAGTGGTGCCTCAATTTACAACCATAATCCGTTCCAGAAGATGGACGCAACTCGAAATGTTCGTAAGTCAAAGCACCGTTTCCATTGAAATGCATTGGAACGCGATTCATCCATTCCAGAAGGGGAAAAAATAACGAAATAAATAAATAAAGTAGACAGCAAGCCCGATCGGAAGGTGCTGGAGCTTAAAAAAAAAAACCAACCAAAAATAAAGCACACAGCAAGCTTTATCGCTGGGGCTTAAAAACAAACAAACCAACAAACCAAAATTAAACAGCAAAGCAAGCCCCAAAGGCGCTGGAGCTGCCAAAAAAAGAGAAAAAATCACCATAAAACAAAACAACAACACTGCACAGAAACAAAAAAACCCAGCCCAAAACCACCCTGCAAAAACCACCCAGAATAGTTTTTTTTTAAAACAGAAAGCAGCAGTTCTGAACAGGAGGACCAGGGTCGCGTAGGTCCGCGATAGGGCGAGCAGCAGCCGGCTGCCCCCTTTCCTCGCCCAAGCAATTCACCCCCGAACCTTGTCTTTCCAGGGAGGGGACACACTTGCACCCAGCCAAGCACCCATGTGCACGCACACACACTCTCCTCTCTCGCTGTCTGCCCCCCTCCGCCACTGCTCCTTTCCGGGGGGGGGGGTAGCTGCTCCTTTCTTGGCAACCTAGGAGCACTTCTTTCTTTCCCACCCACCTGGTCAGTCAGGATACTGAAGAACCAGATGGGCAGCTGCCGCCCTCTCCTGCCTGCCTGCTGCTCCTCATGTGCTCTGTGGCATTCAGCTCTGCTCTCACCTGTCCGTCACAGCTGGGCAGGGGAACCTCAGCCAACGAGAGGACGGAGGGTGGTGCAGAAGTGGGAGGAGCTAGGTTATATAAGGTGTGTGTGATGTGTGAGAGGAGATCAGATCAGTTTGGAAGATGAATGATTAGAGAGATGGATAGAGAGTGAGAAAGAGCCTGTCAGTGAGGGAAAAGTCTGTGTGAACTAGTGTCTGAGAAACAGTGATTGACTAATTGATTTAAACCTGTGATTTACTCCTTTTATTTTGTGTAATCAATAAAAACTTTATTTGTTTTGAAAGAAACACTTGTCCTTTTGATTTTAAGGATAGGTTGGTGGCAGCAGTTTTGGTGAGAGGTAGTGAGCACTCTTAGAGGCCTGGATTGGTAGAGGCTTGAGAGTGGCTCGCTACATGCTCACGCTCACCTCCGCTCTCAGGGAGCCTGCTTGCTACACGAGTTGTTTTCCCAGCTCTAGACACAAGGGCAATCTCAGCGCGCACTCCTCCTCCTCGCAGTCTCCCTCCCTCCCACATTACCCTGCTTTTTGCACACAAAGCTCCGCCCTTCCTAAGGCACGCTTCTGTTTCCCTTCCCCTCTCTCCCAGAGTTTTTTAGAAGTTTTTTAAAAACAAGCAGTTTTTTAAAAGCAGAAAGCAGCACCTTACCATGCAGTCCCAAGCCTCTTCCAAACGCACACTCTCTAACCATTGGGGCAAACGAGCTACAAAGAAGCAGCCTCTTTGCCTACGGTTAGCAATTTGAATTTCCCACCCCCTTTCCCTGCCTTTTTGTATTCGTAAGTGGAAGCTCCGGCCACAAGTCGAAGCAAAATTTTGTGGCCGGATCCGGTCGTAACTCGAAATGGTCATAAGTCGGGACGGTCGTAAGTCGAAGCACCACTCTATAGTGTTCGTGTGTGTGTGTGTGTGTGTGTGTGTGTGTGTGTGTGTGTGTGTGTGTAAATAAATTTCTTGACCAGGGGGCCAAAGCGAGGGAAAGCTGTTTTTTTTTGGGGGGGGAGACTACAGTTTCCAGAATTTCCCAGACATTGTGGCCTTTGACCAGGTGTAACAGAAATGAGAATGATGTTTGTAGTATCAAGAAATGTAAATGATATATAGCGGTCACTCCTTGAGTCTTGGTGTTTTGCCTAAGTCTCATTTTGAGGCCTGTATTCTTTAAACAAGCATTCAGTGTTTCTGCTTGTTATTCTTTTTAAAGGTTAGTTACTTGTTTTGAATGGCACAGTTTAGAAACTTGCTTATTTTCAAGTAGCCTGGTCAGCATCCCCAGGCTGTCCACCTTGTCCACATGGTCTCCTAGTTATCTTGATTGGCTGCTTTCCCAGCATTAAAACAAAATATTGTATCATGAGGAAGTGAGCCCACTGTGAGGAGATAAACTTAAAATCATTTTTATGTTACTATCGGTGCTGATTCTTGGTCACTTACCACCAATGCAGACTTTATCAGCAAATGTTCCATATGTCTTCACTTGGTGTTCAAGAAGTATGGCTGTACTTAGTTACTTCCATGCGCTTCATTCCGGTGCATTTTGCAAAGCAGAGTACATGTTATATCCCACAAGAGCAATTTCTTTCAGCGTGGGAAACTATACCTAAAAATAACTAGTTTTTTTGTAATTTTCCCAATAGCTAACTTCCATTGTGATTGTTCCTTAACAACAGCTAACATTACTCCTTTTGTTGCGCAAAAGTAATGTTTTAGTTTCTTTTATAGTTCCGTGTCTAGCCGCACTGGCCATGTGACAATGGAAACTGTCTTCGGACAAACACTGGCTCTACAGCTTGGAAACGGGGATGAGCACCGCCCCCTAGAGTCGGACACGACTGACTAAATGTCAAGGGGAACCTTTAAAAAATAGATCCAGGGGGACCCATGTATTTCTGGATGAAACCAGTGCCCTCAACCCATTCCAGTCTGGGTTTGTGCTGTGTTATAACATGGAGACAGCATTGGTCACCCTGCAAGATGACATTCTGACAGGGGCAAGGCATCCTCGAGGTCTCTGCGGCCTTTGATACCTCTAACCATGGTATCTTCCTGATTTTGTTATACTATTTTTTATTTATAGTTGAATGGTACGTTATGATTTGATTTTTGGATATTGCTATTTTGTTGTTTTGTAAACTGCCAAGAGTGGCCCTCAGCCAGATGGGCAGTATATAAATAAAATAAAATAAAGTTGGTCTCACTAGATAGAAGGGGAGAAACATCACATATTTCCAGTGCCGACTGCCAGCTGCCACCTCATGTTCTGTTGCAGCAGTTCGAGCAGTTTGTGTCAGGAGACTGTTTTTATTATTTCTGAGAAATGGGAAAACAAAGAAACTGGCAGGATGGCTCAGTGAGATGGATACCTGGTTGCAGAGCCTAAGTTTGATTCCCCAATGGCCTTCCCAAGAGAGAGTAGCTAGAAAACCCTAGAAACGGTCATTGTAAGTCAGAATCCACTTGTTGACGCAAAATTATTACTGTATTTTTAAAACTGCTAGTACAACATTTACTAACTACTTTCTTTGATTTCAGAATTCATGGTATAGCAGTCTTTCCTGTTTTGCCTGCTGTGATATGGGTACCCTACAAAAAGCAAAAGAGGAGGAACTGAGTCTGTAACTATTTTGTTCCTATTGCAGTGATGCACAGTTGACATGCCTTACTGGCAGGACAAAAAAAAAGTATCAGGCTCTTCTGGTATTCTCTTAGTTCTGAAGCTTCATGATACTCAGATCTAAAATATTTTCTTCTGCTTTCAGTCACTAGGCATTTGTTTATATCTTGTTTGCTTGGTAAGGAATCATCATACACCTGTGATCTGCAGTACATAAAATTTGTTGACTGTAGTGTTTTGATTACCAAGAGCTTTTAAAGGTAACTGAAAAGTGTAAAAGAACTAGTAAGGTGGTTGGCTTTGATTTATGTTTGGCTTCTGCATGTTCCACATTCATATTACCAGGCAGCCTGCAAGATGTTTCAAAAAGGGCACTCTTTCCATGTCAACTTATTAAATGCAATTGCTAGGAAGCAAGGGATCTGAATCTGTGTGTCCAACTGTTTTAAATAAGTAGAGCCAGGAGCCCAATTTTCCTTCTTCCCAAAACTTCATTGGAAAATACTAACATATTGAATGACCTTTACCTTCAGGAGTCTGTAGATGATGAACTTTGTCAAATCCATGTTACTTCTGTGATTTGTAGTATTAGTAGCGATGAGTAACAGATCTCCAATATTATTTTAAAAACAAAATAAGCAAACAAGAAACCAAAAAAGCCGCTGTGGTGGGCAGGAATTTGGAAGTGAAAAACAGCAAGTGGGTTGGGCTTTCTTCTGTACTTAAAGAAGAGATAGTGCTGTTTCTCTGCTCTTAATCCCTGGACTTGCTTTCATATATTTGTGGATGTGTGAAATGGTGCTGAATTTCTGTTGTATGTATCAGTGCACATATGTGTAGCAAGCCTACTAGAGACCAGTAGAGACTTGAATTTGCCCTTGTCCCCTGAAAGGCTTAATCTTTTTTGTTTTTCAAAAGCCTATAATGAAAGCATCCCAGCACCAATCATCTAGCAATAATGACTTCTTAAGAGTTTTAACCATGCTGTCTTGCCTTCAACGGTCTCATACAAGAATACAGAGATCCTGGCTTTGGGTTCTTTCTGCACCCCTTTGCCTCTCTTTCAACCATGCCATGAAGGTGATTTGCTTAATGGAAGATATCTAGGAGCAGCATAGTTGTCATGCTCCTCCGTGGCTCCTGTTTCTCTTCCATGACTGCACTATCCCAAGCATTTTAGCTGCCCCTCTTCTCTAAAGGGGTGTTGGTTCTCCCAAATTCTTTGGCAGAAAAAAAAAAACACCTTGTGTTTCTTATTCTGTTTGCTGAAGGAGACAAGGAGCCCTCAAATCTATATTGAGGGTTTGATTCTCTTCTATGCTTCCTTGACAGGGGTTGAACTCGATAATTCATATGGTCCCTTCCAGCTCTATAGTTCTAAGATGATGGTGATAGCTGGGCAAGCACAGAATCAAGAGAGAGGGAAGGAATTCTCTCTTGTCAGTGGTGGAGGGGAGTGTTAATAACCTGTCACCAATGCATTGTTTTAAACAAAAATTGGACAATGGCCCCAGATGACTCCTCCATAAATAACATTTGGGAAATAACAGTCAGACATTGTTTGTTGCCCCAAAATATAATGCATTAGCATTAGCCTTATCCATGAAAAAGTATGTTGTCACATCTCCATTATATCTCCACCAAGAAACTATTGTATTTTTCCGTGCATAAAATGACACTTTTTCCTAAAATCATTAGAGGAAAAATTGAGGATTGTTTTGTACACGGAAGGAGGTGGAGGCAGCGCCAAAGAAGCAGCCGCGCTCAGCCACCTCTTGCCCATTGGCTGCTGCTGCCACCGCCGCCACCCATTCGCCTCCAGCGCCAGTCAGAGGGCTCACCTCCAGCTCATGTTGCCGTCTTGTCCCCTGCCCGAAGGGAGCCCACGAGTGGCACTGGAGGAGGTGATCGCACAGCAGTGGCAGCAGCAATCAATGGGCAGCCACGAGGGGTGGCCGAGCGCAACTGCTCCTCCGCCTCCACCAAATGGTCAAAATTGGGGATCATCTTATACATTCGGGGGATTGTACACGGAAAACTATGGTATTACAGATAATATTGTTACCTGTAACACCTTATAGCCAAGGTTTGACACATATAGGTGTTGTTAAGGTTATGGGTGGGTGAGGGAACTGCTTAAAATTATCTCCTTTGTAGATAAAACCACCTCTGGCTGAAGCAGAAGGAGCAGCT
This sequence comes from Pogona vitticeps, assembly GCF_051106095.1. Classification (NCBI taxonomy): domain Eukaryota; kingdom Metazoa; phylum Chordata; class Lepidosauria; order Squamata; family Agamidae; genus Pogona; species Pogona vitticeps. Next base: position 116,181,087 of record NC_135786.1, read on the forward strand.
AAAGTAGGATAAAGTCTTTTTAAATTTTTTTAGCACAAGTATAATATGAATTACATTCATAGTTTTGACTGAGTGTTCTTTGACTGTCCTTAAAGAATCCTGTAGATTCCCATGTGCCCTATAGGTAGCAGGGACTACTGTGCTGCACTAGAGTTTGGAATAAAGAAACTTTCAAGCCAACAAGTAGACTTCTAGCTTGATGTTAGAGGAAGCCAGATTTTGACTGAATATCCAGAAAAACATCCTAACTGTTACAGCAGTATGAGAGTGGAACCAGTTTCCTCGGGAGTTGGTGAGTGCTCCAAAATTGGAGGCATTCAAGAAAAACTTAATCACCTGCCAGATATGCTTTGATTGTATTCCTGCATCGAGCAGGGGGTGGACTTGATGGCCTTGTAGGCCCCTTCCAACTTCACTTTTCTATGATTCTATGAGTGTTTCCCTGGTGGTTTTGCTGGACCTCTTAGTGGCTTTTGATACCATTAACCATTGTCTCCTTCTGCCCTGTCTCTCTGGTGTGGGACTTGGAAACATTGTTTTACAGTTGCTCTGGTCCTTCCTGGAGAGAATGCAGTGGATGGTGCTGGGGGACTCCTGTTTGACACCTCGGCTACAGGATCTGTTTTGTCTCCTATACTGTTTAACATGAAACCGCTGGGAGAGGGTGCCCGGAGTTTTGAGGTTCGGGTACTGCACTGATGACACTCAACTCTATCTCTTCTTCATCTAAATCCAAGGAAGCTGTCTCAGTTCTAAATCAGCGTCTGGTGTCAGTAATAGATTGGATGAGGGCGAATAAATTCAGATTCAATCCAGACAAGACAGGTGCTTCTGGTCAGTTGAAAACCAGATCAAGGAATAGGGTTGCAGCCTGTGCTGGATGGAGTTACACTCCATCTAAAAACACAGGCTTGGGGTTCTCCTAGATTCATCTCTGGAACTGGATGCCCAGGTTTCAGCGGTGGCCAGGAGTGCCTTTGCCCAGTTAAAACTACTGTGCCAGCTGCACCAATTTCTTGAGAGGTCTGATCTGGCCACAGTGAAACATGCCCTAATTACATCTTTGTTAGATAACTATAATACACACTGTGTAGGGCTGACTTTGGAAAGTGTTCAGAAATTCCAAAGGGTCCAAACTTCCACAGCCAGATTGTTAACTGGGGCTGGTTACAGGGAACATACAATTCCCGTGTTATAGCAGCTCAGCCAATCTGTTTTTGGGCACAATTCAAAGTGCTGGTTTTAACCTACAAAGCCATAAATGGCTTGGATCCAAGCTATCTAATATAATCTCTCTCCATGAGCCTGCCTGGGCATTAAGATCATTAGGGGAGGCCTTTCTCTCAGTCCCACCACTCTCACTGGTGTGCTTGGTTGGGGACATGGAAGAGGGCCTTCTCTGTTGCTGCTCCCAGACTCTGGAACTCCCTCCCATAGGAAACTAGGCTTGCCCACATCATTGCTCTCCTGCAGGCAGGCAAAGACCTTTCTCTTCAGGCAGGCTTTTCCTTAATGACTGGTGGTCTGAGAGGGGTTTTAAATGGACTGTTGTGCTCTGTTATTTTAATTGCATTTTAATATTGATCTTAGTAATAGACTGGCGAAACATGAAGAAGAACCACCTTCAGAACATGGCCAAAGAGCCTGAAAAACCCACAACAACCATTTAATATAATACTTGTTTAATTCTTTTTTATTTGTATACTTAGTGTTTTAGCTTTTAAATACTCTTTTAATGATGTAAGCTGCTTTGGGTCCTTTCGAGGAGAAAGGCAGCACAGAAATATTTTAAACAAACAAACAAACAAACAAATAGTATGAGCCTTCTGGTTTGATCCTCTGTATAAAAACCAGAGATGGGAAACGTTTGTTTTTGGGACTTTGCCTGTGGTTGTTGTGGGATTCTGGCAAATGCAATCCATCTCTGACAAAGATTAAGCATTTCTTTCCACTCATTGTCAACAAAATCATATATATATTTTTTGCCTGCCACATTACAGGTGCTTGATGTTTCAGACTCTCTGGATCCTTCAATTCACCTCAGGATCCCTGAGCTCTGAGATTAAACATAGACATGACTGGGCCCAGTCTGGCTTTAGGAACAGATTGTAGCACTGAGCGACTTGAAAAAAGGTCTCACAGGGACTCAGAAAATGGAATCTCCCCCCCCTTCTTTCCAGTGTTTTTTCTGGTAACACCTATACATGTATATAGTGCCCTCCTCCTTCTAGTGGTGTACGTTTCTTAAGTCTATTCCATGTGACTGAAGGTATACCAAGGAGGCATCAGAGCTTGGCAAATTAGATTTAAAAATTAATTAGTGAAAGTTAAATGTTAGAAATTGGAGAGTTAACTTGTTACTATTAATGTTTGAACCTGAAGATATTTGACCTTTAAATTATCAATATTAATGCAAGGACTACAATATTGGTTTTATGCAGTCCCTGTAGAGGGCGTATGCCACTTACACTGTCTTTCCTCAAAGGGAAAAGGGCTTGTACCTTTTTTTTTAAACAGCAAGATTTATACAGGGTAGCCCAAATTTGGTACTGAAAAAAAAAATCCAGGCTATAGAAGTCTTAGGTCATATCACTAAGATTCTACAGCATTTATTCTGGGTTTCTGGAATTTTAATTCAAAAGCACTGAAAGCTCCAAAACTGAGAAGCATTGTTCTATAAAGAGCCAATTGGCCATTCCCCACTATATTTTTCCAGCCTGGTATTATTTAAAAACAAAACAAAACTGCCTGAAAGTATACGTCTGATTAAATCATGTGTCAGAGAGCAGGCGTATCTGATCCCGTTCAGCTGCTTAGATCATAGCTAGCCCATTCTTATTGCTCCCAAATCAGTTCCAAAGTACCACTACACTAAAAAACTGGTCTCAGTCTCCCAGAGATAATGTTTGATAAATTACTGTATATTATTTGGAGCAAAACTGTAACCGCTCAGCCTCTCTTTCAAACCCTCCCTCTCCTAAAAGGGAGCATGTGGCAAAAGAAGGCCCCACCTATGCTGAAGGCCTAATTAGCTGCCCTGAGTAGACATGGTCTAGAGGGGCGGGGTAAAAATCCAATAAATAAATAAATAATTGAACTGCCCATTGGATGGCTGCCTGCAAATTTCCCTGTGTTTGTGCAAGTCTACCTTTGAAATGGAAAAGCCAATCAGCGAGGCTGCATTTTGAATCGATTTCTTTCTGGCCATCCCATAGTTGGCTATGAATGAAGAAAAGTCCTTCCTTGTTCTGACAGAGATTTTCTTCTTTTTCTTTGTCATTTTCATTAATCACTAATTTTATTTTAGTATACTTCTAGTTTTTAAGGTAAAAAAGATTATTTATCCTTTGGAATGTCCACTATATGGAGGGGTGTGAAAAACTAACATTTTTAATGAATAAAACTTTAGTTGATGTTACTTTTTAAAAATGCTGCTTTTGAATCTTTTACTGGCGTTGGTAAAAAAAAAAAATCTTGATAAATGTAATGTTAATATGTTAATTTTAATGTATTATCTCCAAGCTCTAGGATGCATCACCACTTAGTGCGGTCCAGTACAGTATAAGAAAGAAATCTGAGCTAATTTGTTTTAAAACTATATTGAGCTGTAGAACAACTAGGCAGTGAGGAAAGGGGGAATCAAAACCTGTAGGAATGGTTATTTGACAGGAGTTGAGGAGGATGAGACACAGTAGAGAGCAGAGAAGGTCAAAACCTTGCCGGTTTTGACCCAAAGAGTTTACTTGTTTGAGAGATTGGTTCATCCTTTCCTTAATGGCCTTGACAACTCAAATTGTTGCTTTAAAGTCAATCTTCTCCTACGCAACCAGTCGGGAAGTGGAACTCTGTGGCATGTAATATTAATAACAACAATAATAATCATATTTTTCAGCTTTCTAAGGTACTTTTCACCAAGATAGCTTCCACCTCTTGCCCACTCTCAAGCAACAATTGAGCTGCCAATAGCAGGAAGGTGACAGATCACTCTTTTCAGTTGCCCATGCTGAAGCACTTAGCTTAATGCACAAAGGACCTCTCACATAGCGTCAGCATGAAATGAGCGTGGCTGCAAACTGGTACTGTTTTTCACATGGCAAGGAGCCAGGTTTGACTTAATGATTGTTTTATGTTGCTGAATTGCCTAGAGAGTCTGACAAAGTTGAGACCCAGGGGCCACCATGAAAGGCAGTTACGCGCCTTCTCCGGACAATTAGTTTATTGAAATCCAGTCTAAATCTTCTTTGATGAATGTGTTGATTGATATGTGTGTATATGTGTTTTCATCCCACCACTCCTCAAAGGATTCCCAGGCCACATACAAAGAATTTGTTTATTTTACCCTCACAACAATCCTATGAACTTTATGGCTGAGCGGGAAGTTGAACTGGGACTTTCTGCTTTTACCCTGCCTAAACTGCATGGGCTTTCATTGACACTGCAGAGGTTGTTCACTACTACTAAGTAACTTGCATCTGTAGAACGACAGCTGTCAGTGCACCTGCTCTTTCTTCTGCCACTCAGAGCTTCCAAAGGGCTTTATCAAAAGATGTCTCTGTGCTGCCCCTCAGAAATTAAGGTTTATCTGTCGTGCTCGCTATGTTTGTGAGAGAGCCAGACTAGTAAAAGTTCACTAATCAGTAATTCATGTGGTAACAAAAGGGGAGAATGAATGAGCAAGGAAGTCAGTGAACCTAAAGACTTGTTCCATTTCTGGTGTTCTCTTCTCTTTTTTATTCCTTAACTTTATCCTCTACGCCCTTTGAATACATGATTCTGGCAACCATCATTGCAAACTGCATCGTTCTGGCCCTGGAACAGCATCTCCCTGAGGATGATAAGACACCTATGTCTCGGAGATTAGTAAGTTTGCTTTGTTGTTTAGTTCTGGTAAATTTATCCGCTTTTCAGTCTCAAGGGTGGGTGTGTATCTGAGATCCAATGGCAACACTGATGCCTAACAGTGGGCTGCCCTTCATGGTTCAGGGGTTGAAATTATTTAAAAAAAAAAAAAGTAGTCGTTTGCCTTCAGCAGAGGCTATACTTCATTCTTGCTGTGATTTAACCTAGTCCAAGTGGCCATTTTGTTGACTGTGAGGGGCAAGAAACTATAGAATATGTTTACAGTGGCTAAAAGTGTGGTTTCCTATTGGTGGCTTTTGTGGAGTGTGGGGGAATTTGTAGGGGTTTCCAGTTGGTTCTTAATTCCGCCTAAAATTTGAGGTGAACTTGGAGGTTTCTGCTGATTTTAAATATTTTTAGGAAATCTAATAGCATTATCATAAAGCTACCAAAATCAGTCAGAGGTAGGAGCAGGGGAACTGTGTCATGCATGCCTAGAAGCAGAAGAAGAATTGATCAACATATGTTGGATGTGCAACAACAAAGTAGTACTGTTAGGTTTACGAGGGGTCATTCAAAACATGGGAGTGTTTGGGAATCTACAGCCATTGGAGTAGTGCAGAAGTGCATTAATGGCACTAGACACAGATGGCTTCTTCCTCTTACTAGACACAGATAGTAAATCAAATTTGTTTGCATATTTTTTTCATATAAATCACTCTAAACACAGTCTTATACTCTGTGTTTGGCACATACAGGTTCAACTGAGGTCAAAGAGATTTTCTCACAAGTGTATTGGCACAGGATTGTGTCTTAATTATGAAGAACTTGGCATCCCAGAGTGCAAAACATGTAACAATAGGCTCAAGTTGTAGGAAGCCAGATTTCTACTGAGTATCAGGAAAAACCTCCTAACTGTTAGAGCAGTACGACAGTGGAATCAATTACCTCAAGAGGTGGTGAGTGCTCCAACACTGGAAGCATTCAAGAGAAACTTAGACAACCATCTGGCAGATAGCCTTTGATTTGTATTTCTGCATCGAGCAGGAGGTTGGACTTGATGGCCTTACAGGCCCTTTCCAACTTCAACCCAGTTCGGTGTGGCACCCACACAGGTACTCTGTAAGCACCACACACTTCCCTCTCCTGCCTTATCTGTGTGCTTGCCAATTCCCTGGGCTTCCTCCCCCTGCCTCCGTAGCATGGCTGTTCATTCACCAATTGCAGTGGGTGTTTCCTTCCTGCACCTCCTCTGACAGTTGCCCACTCAGATGACAAGGCGGGGCAGGGAAGCAGAAGCTCTGCCTATGAGTGGGCAGATGTTGGAGGAGAGAAGCACCCACTGCAATCACTGAGTGGGCAGTCATGCTGAGGAGGTGGAGAGGGAAGTACTCTTCACTCAGGGAATGGGTGAGCACACAGCGGAGGTAGGAGAGAGGAGGGCATGGTGCCTGGAGAACACCTGTGTGGGTTCCACGCTGAACTGGGCTGAGCCACCGAACTGTGTTTCTTGCCCATCTCTACTGATGAATGACCCATTAAAGTTGGGTATTCATCAAACACAACATTCTGAAAAATGTACCACATATGGACATATTGAGAACTAGGCATGCAATTTTCAGAATATATGGACTATAACCCCCAGAAGTCTTCAGCAATTCCACCAGAGTTCTGGGAGATTAATTAAGAAAGCAAAGTCTTTACAAGTGTTTACCAGTTCTTAAGTTAATGGAGCAAAGGTCTTTGGGAGTTACAAGGAATTATGGGTCTGGTAGTATTTTTGAAATGCTTCCTGTGCAAGTTCTAATGGGCAGACACTACCATACCCATAATTCATTGCAACTCCCACAGAGTTTAGCCCTGCCCACCCATTTCCTCTATCGTTTCCACAGGATGAAAATGGCCACCAGAGCTTGATTTGTTTAGCTTAAGAACTTAAAAACACTTGCCAGGACTTTGACTTCTTGACTGGAGCCCAAAAGATTCTGGCTGGAGAAATTGTTGGAGACTTTTGGGAGTTACAGCCCACAAATTTTGCAAATCCCATGCCTAGAACTGACATACTTCATACTTCAAAAAAAAAACAAAAACACTTTCCCATATTTTACTTACCTGTTTCAATTTACCACTTTTATTTTAAAAATCCACCTAACAATTCTTGTCAAACTCCATAGGACTCAGTAGTAGAGATGGGCATGAATTTAAAAAACCGAATCACCAAATTCATTCAAAAATCGCTAATTCATCCATTTGTATTTGTACGAATCAATGCCTCCAATGAATACGAATCAATGGATTTTAGCTACTCGCCTCTACAATCCCTCCAAGTTTGGTGAAGATTAAGTTTCCCGAAGCCAGCTGCTAAAGGGCACTTTTTGGGTGTATAACTCGGATGTCTGAAACCGAATCTTTACCAAACTTCAGAGGCATTGTGGAGGAGAGTCATGGCAAGCTTAATGGTTATTACAAACAAGTTCAAGCCCCTTCCCTAACCTTGCATAGGCCTCAGTTTTTGGGCCTAGTTTAATGGACTCACTCCTTTTTTGTTAGCCCTCTCTACTATCCCTCTCAAACATGTCCAGGGTGGAGGTATGATTAGTGACTGAGGATTAGTGATTTAGGATTAAACCTTAAAAGATCAGATATTTTTCAGAATTTATTCTGGATATTTGCCAATGCCCTTCTCTGACCTGTTCATTTTCTCCCTCCCTGTAGGAGAAGACAGAACCTTATTTCATTGGGATCTTTTGTTTTGAAGCCGGCATTAAAATAGTTGCTTTGGGATTCGTTTTCCACAAGGGCTCATATTTGCGGAATGGATGGAATGTCATGGATTTCATTGTGGTCCTGAGTGGGTAAGTTTTTAATATTTTTGAAAGGTGACATTGGATGGAGCTAGAATTTCCTGGTCTTTGTCTGGATCATTATGCATTTGCACTAATAGGTCTGTGCCTCCACAGAGCCAGCTCTTGGAAACCTTCTAGAGGGAGAGTTTTGGCAGGAGGCCCAACATTCCACTGTACTGCATACATGCTATATTCAACTGTTCAATTATTTTTCATTCACCAGAACACCACACCATGAAAGAACCTTTCTAATATTTCTAAAATATTTAGACTCATTTTCTTTAGCTTTCTCTTTAATATTTATTTATTTATTTTACATACTGCATACATTATTATTTCCTTCCATTGACAACAGAATGCCTTGTTCCCTGAGGCATTTTGTTTTCCCCTCAAAGCTAGTGGCACCAAGGACCTTTTTCAGACATGGTGTTCAGTGCAGAAGGTGCCTGTTACTTCCTCTTGGGAAATTTTGTTAGGGTTTTTCCAGCTAGACATGGAGGAATCATGGAGGAGGTGCCCATTTAAAGCCTTTCTTTTTGAAAAGGTGCTCTTAGTCACATCTTCACCAGCACAGATGTCTTCTATCTGCAAGTTACTCATCATTCTAAAAGTCTTAATGAATACATCCATTTTATTCGCAAAGGCTTTCATGGCCAGGATCTAATGGTTGTTCTGGGTTTTTCGGGCTCTTTGGCCGTGTTCTGAAGGTTGTTCTTCCTGACGTTTTGCCAATCTCTGTGGCCGGCATCTTCAGAGATGACCAGAGTACAGGTTGCTGTCCTCTGAAGATGCCGGCCACAGAGACTGGCAAAATGTCAAGAAGAACGACCTTCAGAACACGGCCAAAGAGCCCGAAAAACCCAGAACAAGCAATACATCCATTGCTACTGCCACCACAGCATCACCATTATCAGAGCCTTAATCTCACTGCCAGTGCCTGGAGCATCACCTCTGTAAAGTAAAGATGGGAAGGTGTAAAAGAATGCAGTAATTGGAACAATTTTTAAAAAAAGTTAAAACATACTGCAGTAACACATTTGGAGGAGATGCTTGTGCCTCCAGGTGTATAAAGCAGAACTTGCTACCAATGATCCTCTTGAAATCCCCATTCAGGGATCAGTTCTGCAAGGTTGAAATTCAAGATGACGGACAAATAACTGTACAAATACACACCTGAATATTTGGGTCTGGGTCTCAGCAGTGCCCTGTGTGAGATTCACTAGTCACCTCAATTACTCTTGAGTTAATTGCCTCATTATCATCATGCTGTCACTCCTCTAGAGCAGTGGTCCCCAGCGGTTTTTGGACCACGGACTGGTTGAGGGGTGGAGGCCCTGTGTGTGGACCGGTTGGGAGGCAGGGGCACCCCTGCGCTCACAGGTGAGCATGTCAGAGGAGCGTGTCGCGCTTGTGGAGGGGAGTGTTGCGCCTGTCCCCCAACAGTACCCCCCTCTGTTCCGCATCCCCCCCACAACCAGGCACCCACACTGGCAAGTCAACGCTCATCTCCTCCCGCTCTCCCCCTACTGCCCCCCCGCCTGTGACACAGCAAAACTCCCCATGGCATGAAAGGGGCCAAATGGACACTCAACTGCCCTCCATCACCCTCCCCCCATGAGAGCCGCAACAACCTGCTGGGTCTCCAACACCCTCCACCTCCCCATAACTGGAGAAAAGAAGAGCCCAGCACCGCCTCCACCACCAGGTGCAACACTCCCCTCCACTCCCTCCACCCATCCCAGCACCAAATGACAAAGGACCCTCCACACACCAGCACCAACCAAAACCACCACTTCCCCGGCCTCCAACGAGAACGACACAAAGAGACAGAAAACAGTCTCCCCCCAAAAAGAGCTGCAAACACGAGCCTCAGAAAAGGAGGAAAAAAGAGGGAGGAAGGCGAGAGGGGAGCACCCGAGAAGCAGCACATCCCTGACCCACACACCATCCACAACCCTCCACCCCCCCTCCACAGAAACACTGGACAGGAGAAGACCATCCAAAAGCAAATCCCACCCAAAAAAGGGGGGGGACAAAGGCAACAAGCCCGGCTCACCACCCCCTCCACTTCCAATCCAACCCACTCTCCCTCCCTCCCTAGAAACTCCTCAGTGCTGTGCTGCAACAGCTTTCCCCCTCCCCCAAAGCAGAGAAACAGCTGCCCCAGTGCCCCATGTGCCCTGACTCTCCCGCCCCCACTGTCCCCTGCCCCTGTCCAAGTTCTCCACACCCAAAAAGCCAAGCGCTTGCCCAAAAACCGAAACCCCAAAGAAGACCCCCTGCTCCATCCCAACATCTTTCCTTCAAAAAGAGGCCATCGCCCGGAAAACAGCCCTCCCGCCCACCACCCGCCCCCTCACAAATAAACAAACAATTAAAAAGCTACCATTCGCCTTGGGATGAAGAGGAGGGAGAGGAAAAACACATACACACAAACACGAGATATCATCTCCGCAGAAAAAGCAAACCCACACAGCCTCCACACATTCCGGCAAGGAACACACAAAGGAGAAAGCACCTGGCACCCGGCGCCAATTTCCCTCATCAGGGAGACACCCCTCCACGGCCTCCTCTCTCACCCGAATAGGTGTACTAGATGGCCAGATTATTCCTGTTTAGATAGGGTTGCCAGATACATGGGTACCAAAAGGAGGACATAGAAAGACAAAAAAAAGGACAGAGGAGGACATATTGAATTTTCATTTGAATTGTTCAGGATTAAACCTGTAATCAATACAATTTTATTACAATAGCTGACAATAAATGTCTCTTGGTGAACTGACAAAGAAACAGTCATGTTAAAAAAAAATCAATGGAGGCTTCTTTTCAAAATAGCAAAAAACATAATTTAAACAGCCAAAAAACATAATTTACTCAAACCCACCCCGACCTGGCTGCGGGATCCCCTGGCCGCTTGCACTCTGCACAGGCTCAGAGGCAACCTTGCTAATCTGGACACCCAAACAAGGCTCCAGCGCAGGCAGGGGGAAAGCGGCGCTGGGCAAAACTAACTGAGGCAGCCTCCCCTCCCCCAAGGGTCACAAGTTCAAGGCTGGGGAGTGTGAGAGTTGGAGTCCCCGAAAGGGAATTCGAACACACACAGTCTGGGCGCTCACCTTCCCATCAATGTGCTCAGGCGTTGCTTGCTCCTGCCTGGCTTGACGGGCCACGCTCCGCTTGCGCTGCCTTTCTGGGCTCCATGTGGGCTGGGCAGGCATGGCCGATCGCTGAGCAGCCGCCACCGCCACGGGAGGGGGCGAGGGCTGTGTTCCAGTGGTGGTGGCAGGTAACAGGGGGCGGGGATAGACAGGGAAAGGGGGGTGTCCTTCCACCTCTCCCCCTCCCATCCAAAATTATAACATAAAATATACAAAAGCCTGACATTTTAAAGGTTTTTATCTTTGCCTGCCAGATGGAGGACCCTAAGTTTAGATCAATCAGTCTTGAGAGTACTAAGGTGTGATATGCCATTTGGGGGCAATCCCTGCATCTGCATGGATCAACTGCATGGCACCTAAAATGACCTTATTTAGAATGATCAAAACAGTTCCTTGAGACAGGATTGCCTCAAGATCGTTAAGGAGCTGGTTAACTGTCTCTTTGGTGAAGCTGATTAATAAGGAAAGCTTCCTTTCCACTTGGCTTTGGAGGGGAAGAGACAGGAAGTTTTGCTTGAAAGGAAAACTGTTGCCCATTCGGGTGAGAGAGGAGGCTACAGAGAAACATCTCCCCAACGAGGGAAACCGATGCCAAACACCAAGTGCCCTCCCCTTCACATTCCCACCGCCAGAATGCACAGAAGCTATACAGGGCTGCCCCCCTGCAGATATGATCCCCCATGCCCACGTGCGTGTTTGTCTGCACACCACTCCCATCCCCCCTCCCCATCCCAAAGTGGACGGCAGCTTCCCCATCATTTATCTATCTGTGAGAAGGCAAGCAGAAAGCGAGAGGAGAGACCCAAGGAGTGGGCAAGAGGGCTTCTCCCCAGGCGACAACCTCCCTTCAAAATAAATATACTGGGATGGAACAAAAGGTCCTCCCCACCTCGAAGCAAGCACCTGCCTCTCCAGGTGCAAGAACGCTAGACAAAAAGGTGGTGGCGGTGGCAGGGCAGCAAAGGGGCAGAGGAACCAGGAGGCACGGGGCACTGAGGTGGCCATTTCTTTCTCTGCCCTGAGGGAGAACTGCCTCCAGGGCACCGGTGGGGTGAGAGGCAAGAAAGAAGGGGGAAAGCCACCAAAGCACAACACTGAGGAATCCCCAGGACTCGCAAGGAGGGAGAGAGAGTGGACCAGACTGAAAGTGGAAGGGGGGTGAGCTGGGCCCACCACCCCTGTCCCCCCTTTCCTCAAATGGACCTGCCCTCAAACAGTCTCCTCCCATCCAGTACCTCCACGGAAAGGGGGTGGAAAGCTGCGGGGGATAGATCACACAAACAGTGTGTGGGTTGGGGATGCGCTGCCTGCTGAATGCTGCCCCTCCCCCTCCTTCTCAGAAACCTGCATTCACAGCCCCCCCGGGAGAGACCGTGCTGTCCCCCACCACCACCAGAAGCCGGGGAAACGGGGACTCCAGTCACCTTTGTCACCTAGTGCTGCGATAGGCAAAAGGGGTGGGGAGGGGCAGAAAAGAGTGCCATGCCTGGTCGCAGAGGCGACACTGGGGCGTCCACTGCACATCAAGCTCCGCCCCTCTCCAGTGGCGAGGAGGTGGAGGGCGCCAGAAACCCGGCAGGCCACCACAGGGCTCATGAAGGGAGGGTAACGGAAAGCAGCCAAGCATTCACCCATCATGTCACAAAGAGCTTCACCATATTGCAAGCAGGAAGTAGAGCAGGAAGAGGGAGAAAGAAAAGGAAGAAATGAGTGCCAGCCCGACAGCATGAATACCTGGTCGTGGAAGGGACAAGGGACAAGGACAAGAGACAAGGGACAAGGAACAGAGGGGGGCACCACTGAAGGATAAGCGCTACACACACCCCGTGCGGGTGGGGGGGTGGAGATCCATGTCTGCGGCCCAGTTCCAGGAAGCCCACAGACTGGCACCGGGCCACAGACTGGGGGTTGACGACCCCTGCACTAGAGAGTCTGAGGAATATGAAACTAACATGGAATGGATCATACAGATTCCATTCAAACTCATCATTCTGCCATGGAATGAGGTAGTCACAATCTCCATCTCAGTGCCAGCGCTGATCTCCATTTCTCTGGTGGGACCAAATACTCTGGTTCTACCTATACAACCTAACCTCATCTTCCTACTGGTGTCCCTATTCCTTGAATGGAGAATGTAGTTGACCATCTCTGTTCATAGTGTGGTGGCACTAATACTGAATTGGATGACAGCTCAGTTTACCCATTATCATATCTGCAACTCAATCAAAATCATCATCACCTGATTGATAGTAATACAGGAGACTGAGGATGAAAGACTTCCTGAAGCTCTTTGGGTGAATATTAGGGGGAAAACAAATGACGTAGTTGTAGATATGTACCACAGGCCACCTAAGCAAGCAGAGGAAATGGATGAACATTTTGCAAATCGATTAGCTGAGATGAGTAGGAACCACACCACTGTAGTAATGGGGGACTTTAACTACCCGGATATCAACTGGGAAACCCACTCTGCGGCAAGTGGGAGAGCCAACAGCTTCTTGACATGCCTGGCTGACAACTTTCTCATCCAAAAGGTGGAGGAGGGAACTAGAGGGTCAGTCATACTGGACTTAATACTTACTAATAGGGAGGAAATAGTTGAGGGAGTGGAAATCTTAGAAACTTTAGGAGAAAGCGACCATGTCATATTAGAATTCACCATCATGCAGGCAAGGGTAACTGTACCAAGTCAGACTAGTGCTCTAGATTTTAAGAGAGCTGACATTAACAAACTAAGAGATGTAATAGGAAGGATTCCATGATGGAAATCCTAAAGGGAAAAATAATTCAGGGTGGTTGGGAAACCCTGAAAAGTGAGATAACAAAGGCCCAAATCAAAACAATAACACCGAGAAATTGGTCCACCCTGTCAAAAGCAGCTCTGTGGGAAACAGGAGAGGGAAGCAGGTAAAAATATGTAAGGACAGGGTAAAAGAACACTTAGCTGTTTTGAATGAGTTCAAGTCTCCTGAACCGGATGGTTTACATCCCAGGGTACTGAAAGAACTGGCAGATGTGATCTCAGAACCACTGAATGAATTTTTTTTAGGTCCTGGAGTACGGGCAAACTGCCAGAGGACTGGAAAACAGCTGATGTTTTTCCAGTCTTCAAAAAAAAAGGGGGGGCGGAGTGGATTTAGGAACCTACAGACCATTCAGCTTGACATCTATACCTGGGAAAATCCTGGAAAAAATAATCCAGCAGCAGATTTGTGAGCACCTAGAAAATAACAAGGTGATCACTTGAAGCCAGCACAGGTTTGTTAGGAACAGGCCATGCCAAACAAATCTTATTGCCAACTTTGATTAAGTGACTAAGTTAGTGGGCCAAGGAAACACAGTGGATATAATATACTTAGACTTCAGTAAGGCACTTGATAAGGTAAACCACACCCTACTTCTGCATAAGATAGAACAAAGTGGGATAGACAACGCAACTACCAGATGGATTTGCTGACCAACTGCACTCAACATATGGTCCTCAATGGAACCACATCTACATGGAAGGAAGTGTGCAGTGGGGTCCCTCAAGGTTCTGGCTGGGGCCCAGTGCTCTTCAACATCTTCATAAATGACCTGGATGAAGGGATTGAAGGAGCATCCATCAAATTTGCAGATGACACCAAGCTGGGGGCAATTACTAAGACTTTGGAAGATAGACTCAACATTCAGAAGGGTCTAGACAGACTTGAAGATTGGGCCCTATCCAATAAGATACAGTTCAGTGGCAGGAAAAATAAGATCCTGCACTTAGGCAGGAGAAACAGATGCACAGGTACAGGATAGGCTCAACAGTAGTATAGTCATGACCAAAAATATTGGCATCCTTGCAATTCTGTCAGAAAATGCAACCCTTCTCTCAGAAAATTGTTGCAGTTGCAAATGTTTTGGTACTCACATGTTCATTTGCTTTGCATTGGAACAACACAACAAAACAGAGAAGAAAAGTCAAATCTGATACAATCCCACACAGAAATCCCAAAAATTTCTGACAGAATTGTAAGGGTGCCAATATTTTTGGCCGTGACTGTATCTGTGAGAGGGATTTAAGTGTCCTTGTGGACCACCGCTAAGGATGAGTCAGCAGTGTGCTGTAGCTGCCAAGAAAGGCAACATAGTCCTAGCTGCATCAATAGGGGGATAGCATCAAGATCACAGGAAGTGATAGTACCACTCTACAACGTGCTGGTGAGGCCGCACTTGGAATGCTGTGTCCAGTTCTGGTCACCCCAATATAAAAAAAGACGCTGAGGCCCTGGAAGAAGAGCAACAAAGAAAAGCAACATAGATGATAAGGGGACTGGAAGCTAAATCCTATGAAGAACTACTAAAATAACTAGTGTGCTTAGCTTAACAAAGAGAAGACTGAGGGGAGACATGATAGCAATCTTCCAATATCTGAAGGGTTGCCACAGGGAAGAGGGCATCAATTTATTCTCCATTGCACCTGAGGGTAGGACAAGAACCAATGGGTGGAAACTCATCAGAGGGAGATCCAACCTGGAAATAAGGAGGAATTTCTTGATGGTGAGAACTATTAAGCAGTGGAACAACTTGCCTCCTGATGTTGTGAGTGTCCCATCGCTGGAGGTTTTCAAGAAAAGATTGGCCAGCCATGCGTCTGGGATGGTATGAAGTTCAGGATGGTATGAGGTCTTCTGCCTTGGGCAGGGGGTTGGACTAGGAGACCTCCAAGGTTCCTTCCAACCCTGTGACGATTCTATGATTCTGTGATTCATTAGTGTCCACAAATGATCTTCTTTCTCCATCAGAGGATGTGTCATCATTCCTGATTTGCCTTGCTAAATGTCTGGATCTGTCACACTGTCAAAGGGAGCAGCCATAGGAGGACTATGTCTTATCAGCCTTTGAAGTCTGATTAATGCATCAGTGGCACTTCCTGTGCCGTCATCATTGATATAAAGGGAATTTGCCAAAAGCTACCATCCATGCAGGTATTGAACCATTGGCTCAATAATTTGTATTGGACGTTGGGACAGGGCTGTGAGTTCTTGTTTCAGCATCCATATCCATACTCAGTTATAGTGGCCACCTTAGTGATAAAGAGCAGATAAAGTCACTAAGACTTTTATCTGCTCTCTGGAGAAAGATGAGAGGCACCTGGTCTTGCTAGGCTGCAAAGCTTATTCTGGGCCATCTTTCAGTCTAAGAAATGCAAAACAATAACTGTACTTGGGATGTTAACAGATGTTTCTCTGAGACCAAGTGCCCACTCTTCTGGACCACCTATTAGATGACAAGAAACAAATTGCAGCAGTTTTTGTAAGGAAGAAGCAAGACACCAGATAAACTCACCACAACATTAAGAGTCCTTGTGGGAACAGTTACATAAAAGTGTCATTTGTGGCTCCATTCCATATGTCGTTTACAAGGTGACAGAGACGAAATATTTAACATGTATTTTGAAAGTCTGTTTTCAACTAAAAACCATCATCTTTGGTGCCAGGATTGAATAACACTTTCAAACCAGGAACAGCATCACTACTTATCAATTACTGTAATACTGAGTTCAACAACCTACTATCCTCCTTTTTTTTTTTTTTTTTTTTTTTTGCTCAGCACTACGATTTCTACTATTAGTAGAATATTACTATTTCTAATAATAGTCCGCTATTGCAGGAGACTCACAAAGAGCTCAGCAAAACAGCCATTGAGACTGTTCCTTAAAACTACAGCCATGTAGTTTATTACTCGCAGTACTTCATGATACCAAAGAAGACCAGAGGTGTCTGGCCAATTCCAGATCTTCAGGATGTCAGCATTGTCATTGTTACAAAACATTTTATGATGGTAAATGTGGCCAATCTTCTTATCTTACCCTGAGATAATTGAATAGCAATGATAGATCTGAAGGATGCCTATTTCCATATTGTTGTTCACCCTTCACATTGTCAGTTTTCCCTTGTTCACACTCACAGAAGTATGTTATCAGTACCAGGTTCTACTCTTTAGCCTGTCCAAAGTACTGAAGGGCCTTACCAAGGTTATGGCAGTCACACCTGAGGAAACAAGGCATGATCATCTTTCCAAGTATCACTTTTAGCCTGTGGTGCACAGACAGAAGCCCAGCTTTGGCATCATATTGGTACAATAGTGTCTTTCCTAGGAAAAAGTCTCGTTTAACTCTGGTTCAAGACAAAGATTCCATTGGATATCAACAAGAGGCGTAGCTATGGTTCTCAAAGGAAAAGCTTACTGAATCCAATTATGTCCTAAGATACCATTCTGTTTCCTACACAATCAATTCTCAGGATTCTGTAGTGTTTGAGTCTGATGGCTTTGGCTGTGTCAATTTTGTGGTTTGTGTGATTGATGTTGAGACCTCTACAATCTTTATTTCTCTGGCATTATAACCTAGCATTCCATTCAAAGCAGATGTGACTAACTATTCTATTAGAGATTTTGCTAATCCTATGGTGGTGCACCAAGAACCACAATTTGTTTCAAACATAACATTTATTCTGCCAGAACACAGATCAGTGATGACCATAGATGCTTTCAAGGATAAATGGGATGTAGCAGCCATTCTCAACTTTTTTTTTTTTTTGGACACAGCCATAAACTCAATATGAAAGAAATATAGGCCAAATCAGGATTGTATAATTCACGTAATGAACCTTATAAGGTGGCATGTGAAGCGTTGTTTCCAGTTGATGGCCCCCTTCAAATGTTCCAGGGGTCCCTGGAGACCATTTGGGCTCCGTTGAGAATGGCTGGTCTACAGTACTGTGTTCAGGGAAAGTGGGAGCTACATCCTTGTTTGCCTGAAGCTATTTCAGTAATAGGAATGACCAGTCATAGCAGTGCTTGCTTTTACATCAGCAGAGTGGGAACACGTCAAGGCTCTTTGGGACCTGCCCTACTCCAGTTGTTTCTTTAACAGGAGTGACACATAAAATCTTGACAGCACCATTGTCACTGCATTAAACACTGTTTCCTCTCCTACTTCAAATCAGTTATAAGGTATTATCTCTGATTTCCACCTTGACCAGATGTTGTCTTTGAATGGTTGGAATCAGTCTTTCATCCCTATGCCTTGCAATGTGGAGAATTCACTTGGGAAGAATAATTGAAATCATACCAGATATGAGATGATGGTCTGATTGCAAGTCCTACGATTACAGATGGTGGGGGGTTTTTTTTGGGGGGGGGGGGCTCATTTTTCTTATGAACATTCCTTTGACCCTGATAACTAATTTTTCAAGTTATGCAACTTTTACTTCTGTTGTTGAACAAGGTATTGTCTTTCTTCTCTATTAAACTTGTTTAGCAGTCATATCAGCTCATTCATCTTCAGTTGATAGCATCATAGATCTTTGTTTACAGTTCCTGAAATTAAAAAGTTTCTTCATCCTTCATGTATCATTATCAGCCTCAAGGGCTGCATCTGGTCCATGAACGAAGTTTCACCATCCATGTTGTGAAATGAAAGCAGCTTAAGAGTGAGAAATCTGGACTGGGGAGTGAAGAGGTGTTTAATCTCTTTTCTACTCATCTTGCCATAATTCACTTCTCAAAGCAGTTGTACAGCAGTATGGGGTTCCAAATGATGTGTTTGTGAGGTCAATGTCCTTTGTTGCTTTTCGGTTCCAGTCACTCCTTTTTGAAATTGCTTTCTCTTTAGATAATTCCTTCCCTTCACTGTAGGTGATCTATTAAATGTGTTTGTGTATTGTGTGTAGCCAGGGTCATAGCTGGTTTTTTTTTTTGATTGTGAAGAATGGTTTTAAATTGTGACATGCAAACCAAGCATTATATAAAACTGGTCCTTAGGCTGATCTTTAACATAAGCTAAATAAAACCTTAGTACATGGTGGCCACAGCATAGTCATCTCTTTTCAGATGTCTTAGAAACAAACAGAACACTCCACGGGGGGGGGGGGGGGAGCAGTTTCTGCTTCATTGTACACATTCATTGTACTATGAGAAGCTGGACTCATGAAGGAAGTCTGAGTTTCCAGAGTGTCTAAAAATATGGTGGCAGATCCTTTGGGACAAACAGCTGTGCTGCGGTCTAGAGCTGTAGAATCTATATGCCACATCTTACATGCATTTGTTATATGCAGCACTTGGCAATGTTACTTTTAAAACTATTACGTTGCGGTATGGTCATGCTGACTGCGGACTTTTGGAAGCTGCAGTCCAAAAAGTGACTTTTGTAAATTCAGATTTTATGCACAGTACTGTAAAATTTTTTGAAAGGGGCAAATTGTTGTCCCCCTCTTTTTGAACACAGCTGTTGGATGACTTCTCTTGAACTACCCTGGCAAAGCTTCAAGTTACACCTGTTACAGGTTCCTCTGTTACTTTTTTCTCAATAGAGAAGTTGCCACTCCAAATACCGGGGATGGGGAACATGTGATCTTAACATGTTTTTGGACTGCAGCTTTCATAAACACACACAGTGTGTTCTAGTTATTGCTGGACGACAACTCTTGACAGCCATAACTAGTAGGGATTGTAGTCAGGGGTGTTGAGTGTTACACTGCAACAAGATCTTGAGGGCCACAAGTTCGCATCCATGTTATAAGAAAACAAAATATTTCATATTTGATGTTATATTGTACAAATAACATATTTAGGGTATGTATATGTAACATTTATTGCTTGATGGTGTCAGCTTTGTTGTGAGTGTTGCTGTTTTGAGTTTGTGTGGAAAAATATACTTCTGGTATCTCCTGCATTTTCTGAACAATAGAGTCACTTCCACAATGCATGTTAACTCTCTCTGGTATGATCCATATCCACTCATTTGGACATGGACTATTGCCCAGCCAAAGTTTGTGATCATCAATAATCCTTTTCTTTGGGATGGCTATCAGGAGGAACCAGCAATATTTCGCTGCTTCTGGTGCTTCCTGAAAAAGGCTAGTACAAGCAAGAGAAAATACCCCACTTTCCCTCCATGTTAAAGAAAAGAGGAATATTTTCTTTCTGTATGTTTACTTATGTGTCTTGGGCATGAAAAACAAGCTAGGAGAGCTTGCTGCTGATGAGGTAAGTGGATGTCAGGACATTATTCTGAGTAGCAAAGTGCCCAACTTTATATGTGTGAAAATAGCCTTTGATGTGCAGTGCATGCCTCCAGCAAAGTTATGGAACTCTCAAAGGCTTTGGATAATATTATTAAACTAACAAAGGTGGACACATGGTTTCACACAGCTTCTGCTCCTTCACAATGTATTCCTCACAGGAGGCATAGCTATAGATTTTGGGCAGCTGAACTTTGCCACCATTGCAACATTTACCTAGAGGTGGGGTGGTTTTTTTTCTCCCATTGTCATTGCACAACAGAGAGTGGAAGAAATTAACATTGAGCCACCATAATCTACACCTGGACAGAAGAATGCTGTTTTCTTTTTTTCCTCTCAACTCCACCAGTCACTAACCACTGTCATTTTCCTCACATTTTCTGCTGCCCCGCAGTCTGTTTTTTCCTGTCACTTTTTTGCAAGGTGCCTTTTTACAGAATTCTTTACTTTATTTGAACCTATTTTCCTCTATAATGCCTATATTGTGATTAGGGATGTTTTTCCCCTAGTGACTAAAGATGATACTTTAGGCTACAAAACCCATTGAATCTGATTAATCAGATGTGGTACTAGAGACTGCTGAGATTTACAATGAATAAAAGTAATATCTTTTTAAAAATCCGATGACGTCTTGTGCAAACCCCATCTCCACCTTAGTATCTGCATCAGTCTACAGGGGTCTGGGTTTCAGGAGGTTGGAGACTTGGGCAGAGGCAGAGGCTTGAGCATATATTGTCTTCTGTTATTGATAAGCTCTTATTGCAGGGTTTGGAAGGAAAGAAGGGTGTGAACCTCGGAGAGGAGTGTTCCTGCAATGGTGTAGAGCAAACAATTTGCACAGAGATGGTTCTAGGTTTACTTCCCTACATTTCCAGTGAAAAGTATCTTAGCTAAGCAGAGGTAAAAGAAAGATACTAGCTTGAGATGCTGGGGTGCCCCATCACCCAGTTAGGGACAGTGCAATGTGAGAAGGAACCGTGTTCTGACTCAATGTAAGGTGTTGGATATATATGTATTTGTGATATGGCTTCTAAAGTTCATTACTCACCAGACAGTCTTTTAAAGAAACTCCACAGACCTGGAGTTTCTGCTAACCTGGGGAATAGCAGGGGGCAGATAGAGAGCTGCATTTCTGTGCTGGCACTTGCTTACTTTCTGGGTCATCTCACTTGGTTTCAACATGGGCTACAGAGGAGTGACAAAGTTCCATTTGCCCTCTGCCATCCAGATTACTTACATGTGGCTACTAGACTAATGCTTGCATTCAAGCCTGACCTATAGCATTTTTATTATTCATACTGTTAATTCACTCTGCTCCTCACCTGTCTGTTTTATTCCTGGAAAGAAGAACACTGCTTTGTCCTTTACTTCATTGTGCGAGGGCGAGTTCCCTTAGCTTCAGTAACTTCAGAAAAGGACAGGATGTTGCTATGGCAATTGTGCCTATGGTAGTTCAAAGACAGCTTTTCGCATTGATCCTCCTGAGCTGGCATTACAGCTAGAATGCACTGAACTCTGTTGAAGGGAAGGGAGAGCAAGAGAAGCCCATTAAGAACATACACATGTTTTTCCTGTTCCCTTTTCTCTTGCCATCACAATCTAATACTGTTGCCTGCTTCACAATTTCCCTTCCGTTAAGGAGGGAACTAAGAAAAATGACCTAAGTTTAATTAAGTTATTAGATGTCTGGCTAGTGGTTCATTGGGGGTGAATAATGCTTATTGTAGAGAATACATTAAGGATGAAATGGCTGTATTTTCTACTGGGAGGTTTCTGTAGTGTTGGTAATTATCTGTGTTGGTTGATTTCATATGTCATAGAATCATGAATTTGGAAGGGACCTATAAGGTCATCGAGTCCAGTCCCCTGTTCAATGCAGGAATACAAATCAAAGGACAACTGCCAAGTGGTTGTCTAAATTTTTCCAGTACTCACCACCTCCCGTGGTAACTGGTTCCACTGCCATAATGCTATAACAGTTAGTTTTTCCTGATATTCAATCAAAATCTGGATTCCTGGAACTTGAGCTCATTGTTGCGTGTCCTGCACTCTGGGATGATCGAGAACAGATCTTGTCCCTCCTCTGTATGACAGCCTTTCAAATATTTGAAAGTGCTAGCATATCACCCCTGAGTCTTCTTTTCTCAAGGCCAAACATGCCTAGTTCTTTCAGACTTTCCTTATAGGGTTTGGTTTCCAGCCCCCTTGATCAGCCCCCTTGTTGCCCTCCTCTGAACCTCTTCAATTTGTCAGAATCCTTCTTGAAGTGCAGTGTCCAGAACTGGACACAGTACTCTAAATGAGGCCTAACTAGTGCCGAATTGAGGAGAACCAGTACCTAATGGGACTTGGAGACTATACTTCTGTTAATGCAGCTGAAAATGCAATTTACCTTTTTTTTTCTAGCCACATCACACTGTTGGATTATATTCAGCTTGTAATCTACAACAATTCCAAGATCTTTCTCACTTGTAGTATTGCTGAGGCACGTATCTCCCATCTTGTAGTTGTGCTTTCTTTCTTTTTCCTAGATGCAGTACTTTGCATTCATGCCTCTTGAATTTCATTCTTTTGTTTTTAGCCCAGTGCTTCAGCCTATCCAGATCATTTTGAATTTTGTTTCTGTCCTCCAGGTGTTAGCTATTCTGCCCAGTTTTGTATCATCTGCAAGTTTGACAAGCATTCCCTGCACTCCCTCATCCAAGTCATTAATAAAAATATTGAAGAGCACTGGGCCTAGGACTGAGCCTTGGAGTACCCCACTTGTGACTGCCTTCCAGTTAGAGAAGGATCCATTAATCATCACCCTCTGAGTACGATTCTGCAGCCAATTGTGTATCCACCTGACACTTGATCTATCCAGCCCACATCTGATTAGTTTGCTAATCAGAATATCATGGGGCACTTTATCAAAAGCTTTGCTTAAGTCAAGATATACTACATCTACAGTATTCCCTTTGTCTGTCAGGGAGGTTACCTGATCAAAAAATGAGATCAGATTAGTCTGGCAGGATTTGTTCTTGACAAATCCATGTTGGCTTCCGGTTATTACTGCATTGTTTTCTAGGTGTTTGCATAACAACTACTTCATAATCTGTTCCAGAATTTTCCCTGGGCTGACTGGTCTGTAGTTCCCGAGTTCCTCCTTTTGACCTTTTTAAAGATATGGACAGCATTAGCACTCCTCCAATCTTCAGGCATTCAAGAAAATAATGGTTAGAGGTTCTGAGAATTCATCAGCCAGTTCCTTAAATATTCTTGGATGCAGTTCATCTGGCCCTGGAGATTTGAACTTGTTCAAGGTAGTAAGGTGTTCCTTGAAAAATTGTTTATCAATCTCCAGCTGCAGTTTTGTCCCCTCCACTTGTACTTCACAATTGTTCCTCTTACTACCACGTTCTCCACTGAGTCAGGAATATCTTGGAAGGGCCTCTTTTGGCAGAATTTGCATTCCAACAGATATCAGGATAATTGAAATCTCCCATTGCCACTACACTGTATCTCACTGAAATCCTTGCAATTTGTTTTTCAAAAGTTTCATCCACATCGTCTTCTTTGTTTGGACGGTTGGTAGTAGAGTCCAACTACTATGTTCCTTTTTGTCCCCCCCTCAACTAAATTGATCGAGATGCTTTCAATGGGACAACCAATCTCCTCCTCCTGTATTTCTGTGCAGGAATATGTATTTTTGACATATACTGCAACTCCACCTCCCTTTCTGTTCTTTTTGTATAGTTAAGATTCTTCAGTTGTAGACACTGGACATTGTGTGATTTGCCCTCCTCCTCCTCCTCCTCCTCGTCCTCCTCCTCGTCCTCCTCCTCCTCCTCTTCTTCTTCTTCTTCTTCTTCTTCTTCTTCTTCTTCTTCTTCTTCTTCTTCTTCTTCTTCTTCTTATTCTTATTCTTATTCTTATTCTTATTCTTATTCTTATTAATATTAATATTATTAATATTATTAATATTAATATTAATATTATTACAGTGGTGCCTCACTTAACGAGCACCCCGTTTAACGACGAAACTGCTTAGCGACGAAGAATTTGCAATCGAAAAAGCGATCGCAATGCAGTATTTTAAATAGGAAAAATCACTTTGCGATGATCGGTAAGCTGTTTCGCTTACTGATTATCGCATAGCGATCTTTTTCCTACAGCTGATCGACGGTTCCAAAATGGCCGCTGAAAAAAACATGGCCGCCCGCTGTGCTTTGGGACGGATTCCTTGCATACCGGGCAGCAAAAATGGCCGCCGTATGGAGGATTTTCGCTTAAAGGTGAGTTTTTTGCCCATAGGAACGCATTGAAGGGGTTTCAATGCATTCCTATGGGCTTTTAAAAATCGCTTAGCGAAGTTTTTGGTTAGCAGCGATTTTTGCACCGATTAACATCGCTAAGCGAGGCACCACTGTATTATTATTATTATTATTATTATTATTATTATTATTATTATTATTATTATTATTATTATTATTATTATTATTATTATTATTATTATTATTATTATTATTATTATTATTATTAATGTTGGCACTGGCCCCTTTTAGAATTGGTCCAATGATCTTATTTTGTGCAAGGCTTCATCTACCCTTAACTCTGTGCTTGCGTCCCCCTCCCACTTCCAATTCAGTTTAAAGCCTCCTGATGAATTTCTTCATGCTGTGGCCAAACACATTCTTCCCAGTCCTTGTTAGATGCAAGCTGTCTCTTGCTAGCAGTCCTTCTTCCAGGAATCTTAGCCTGTGGTCCCAAAAACCAAATCCCTCTTGTCAACACCACCTTTGTAGCCAGTCATTCACCCAGAGAATCTTCCTTTCTCTTTTGATTCCTTTTCTGAGCACTGGTAGGATGGATGAAAAAACTATCTGAGCCCCAAAGTCCTCGAGTTTCCTTCCCAGAGCTTCAAAGTCAGACGTGATTTCTCGGTAGCTCCTTTTGGCTGTGTCGTTCCCACGTAGACAAGAAAAAAAAGGGATATGTATCTGTAGGTTTTATGAGTGATGGCAATCCTTCCATCCCATCCCTTATCTGTCTTCCAGGGAGACACCATACCTGGTAAGTCCATGGATACTCCCGGCATATATCGGTCTCAATTCCATGTAGTACGGAGTCCCCTACTACAACTACTCTCCTTCTTTTTGCAGGGTGTGGGTTCAGTGAGTATATTCTGCTGCACTTCAGCCCTACTCATGTCCTCTTGTGGGGTCTTCTCTGCAAGCTGTCCAACAGACTCTTCTTCTAGTAACTGAAAGCAGTTTTGTTGTTCCACCAGGAACGAGTGTCTCCTTCTTTTGCTCCTAACTGTGATGGTGGTTCCTCCATTGTTTGTAGCCTCTACAGCATTTTCCTCCACTGCTGTGTTTTGGTTTTCTTCCACCAGCAGTGCCTCCTCTGACAGCTGCTGCTGCTGCTCAAGAGTTCTATCAATGTAGGGTTCATCTTCCCTTATAGCCTTGAGTGTGGCTACTTGGTGCTCCAGGTCTCTGACTTTCTCTTCTGACAGTGCCACAAGATTACACTTGTTACATGTATGCAGCCTTTTACACTCAGGAAAAAAGACAAACATAGCACAAACCTTGCAGGTAACCGCAACAGAATTATATCCACCCTCAATAATCCCTTCTATTTTTTTAACTTTCAACTGTTTGTTTAGGATCCCTGTCCCTCTTTTTTTTTGTTTAAATGTATTCCTACATATACCCAAAGGAACAAAAAGAAATTGTTAGGGGCCTCCTCCCGGTGAACTCCTCCGCCGAGCTCCCTGTTTGCTCTCCTGTTTGTGAGCTCTCTGGGTCTGCCTTTAGCTTTATTTGTCAGATGTGCTCTGCCCGAAATCAGTTTTCCCTCTCACACAATACTAGAACCAGGGGACATCCACTCAAATTGAATGTTGGGAACAGACAAAAGAAAATATTTATTTACCCAGTGTGTTGTTAGCCTATGGAACTCCTTTCCACAAGATGTGGTGATGTCATCTGGCCTAGATGCCTTTAAAAGGGGATTGGACAGATTTCTGGAGGAAAAGTCCATCACAGGTTACAAGCCATGATGGGGATGTATAATCTCCAGGCTTAAAAGGAAGGTACCTCAAAATGCCAGATGGAGATGAGGGGTTATTAGGAGACAGGTATCTAGTTGTCTCATACACTCACAGAGACATCTGGTGGGGCCACTTTAAGATACAGGAAACTGGACAAAATGGGCCCTTGGCCTGATCCAGTAGGGCTCTTCTTATGTTCTTATGTCAGTGATTCCCAACCTTGGGTCCCTAGATGTTTTTGGGCTACAACTCCTAGAAACCTTGGCCAGCACCTAGTGATGAAGGCTTCTGGGAGCTGCAGTCCAAAATATCTGAGAACCCAATGTTGGGAACTCTTCTACATGATCCCACCCTACAATGGAGTATATGGTATCCCTCTTACATTTTTAAGGGAAACCTTAATGCTTGAAGCAAGTGTTTCTGAATAAATATTGGAAGATTCAGGTTGGATTAAGCTTTTGGCAATATTGGAAAGGAAACATAAAGAATATGATGCTGTGGTCTTAAAAGCTATGGCAATTCAAGGAGTAGTATAGCCAGCAACACCAAGCATAAGGATAGTGATTTTACCAAAAATTATAATGTGAAATATTTATATTGCATTTACAGTGGTGCAATCAAGGACTTACGCATGCCTTGATCTATGAACATTTTGAGTTATGAACAGCTCCGTTCACAAAATTTTGCTTTGACTTGCGAACAGAGCTTTGACTTACGAACAGAAAAAAAGGCAGGGGAAAAGGGCAGGAAATTCAAATAGCTAACTGTAGGTGGCGACGAGGCTGCTTCTTTGTAGCTCTTTCGCCCCAGAAGTTAGAGAGTGTGCGATCCGAGGAGGCTGCTTGCTAAGGTAAGGTGCTGCTTTATACTTTTTGAAACCTGTTCTGGGTATTTTTGCAGTGTGATTTTTCAGCTGGGGGGTTATGTTTCCGTGCTGTGATGGGATTTGGGGGGGGTGTTTGTTTCCCCCCCCCCATTTCCGATGGGGGGTTAGTTCCTTTTTGGAGTGTTTTTTTCCGATTTCTGATGGGTCTTGGGGAATTTGTTTTGTTGTTGTTGTTGTTGTTCCCCTTCCCCATTTCCGATGGGTCTTGGGGTTTTGGTTGCTTTTTAGGGGTTCCCCCCATTTTCAATGTGTCCTGCATGCTTTTTGCTTTGTTCTCTTTGCATTTCTGATCTGCTCCGTTTGTTTCTGCAATGGTTCCTGCATGCTTCCCTTGCAAGGGTCTGTGCTGGCTTGGTTTAAAATGTGTTGATGTAAAATGTGTTGGTTTAGCATGTGTTTTAGATTCCAAACTCTCTTCCTCCCCCATTGTCTTCTCCCTCTCTCTCTGTCTCCCTCCTTTCCTGCCCTCTTTTTAACCTAAGTCATCTTAAAGAAGGAGTGCCAGAACCAAGGAAATTAGCAAGAAGAGATGGCTCCCCCTAGTGGTAGACAGTGGATTAACCGGTTTTGCATTCGTTCCTATGGGAACGAATGCTTTGACTTACAAACCGTGCCTTAACATAAGAACAAAAAACAGCCGGAACGGAATAATCGGGTTTCAGTGCATTCCTATGGGAAATGCTGCTTTGACTTACGAACGTTTTGACTTACAAACACAATTCCATTACGGATTAAGTTCGTAAGTCAAGGCACCACTGTATCTTAATAAAGTTTGCCTAACAATAATGCTGTTCTACCTGCTCTGTAACATATTTGGCATACAGATTAATTTCTTCCTGCTTATTTCTGCATGAGTTTAACTCACTTTAACCCAAAGGACTTGTGTTCACTTAATAAGGAAGGCTATATATTTTTGAAATTCAAGGGCATTTCAGGTATGTGTAACTATTTCTCTTAGGTTATTTTTCCACAAACATTAAGACAAGAGTATTGCCTGTTTATTACTTGTTTCATTATTTATCTTTGTGATGTGAGCTAGTCATGGAGTACATTTTGCAAAGAGCCTCGTGGCGCAGTGGTTAAAACGCTGTACTGCAGCCAAAACTGTGCTCACGACCTGGGGTTCAAATCCCAGGTAGCCAGCTCAAGGTTGACTCAGCCTTCTATCCTTCCGAGGTCGGTAAAATGAGTACCCAGCTTGCTGGGGGGGCAATGTGTAGCCTGTATAATTAAATTGTAAACCGCCCGGAGAGTGCTTGTAGCGCTATGGGGCGGTATATAAGTCCAAAAAAAAATATTATCTGTATCAAAAGGGAAGAGATGTATTTCATGGAAAATTTGTTCTTCGGGGGGTTACAAAAAGAGGAGAAATAGCCTACATTTTCAGATAGCCTTGACTTCTGGTAAAGAAGTCCTCAGTTGTATCTAAGACAGAAAAAAGGTAGTAACTCCCTCTTTCTCTCTCCTTTCCTAAATGATACTATGGTAATCATCCTACTAATATTGGTGTGTGTGTGTGTGTGTGTGTGTGTGAGAGAGAGAGAGAGAGAGAGAGAATCCTCCTGTCCCTTTAAGAGGGGAAAAAGATGTACTGTATGTTTGGAAATCTTTAGATAGAGTAACTTGCCTGCTGACAAGACTGAGAGGTTGAGTAAAGAAAGCTATCAACCAATGCAACTCTAAAATACATTTCCATCTTGCTAATGTAAGGGGTCCCATGTTTCCCTGTTCTTTGCTTTCTGAAGGATTAGTAGATTGTACTTAGTGGCAGTGACAGATTTCAATAACTGCTAGCATTCTCAACAACCACGGTTTCCTAAAGGAAAGCAGATGCTGTTTCAGTTTTTTTAGGGTTTTTTTTTTTTTGGCTTTGCTTTGTTTTGGCAAGAATTTCTTAAAGAACAAGGAAAACAATGGCTAAAATCCTGTTGTTCAAAATTTGGAAGCAAACTGCGTAAGAAGAACTCTTCATAGACATTATATGTTACATCCTAAGTTGTGTGATTTGGCATGCAACAGATGATACCTGCAGAGATTTCTTAACAGCAGTTTGCATCTGAAAGTTATGCCATTTGAGTAACTGGGCAACAGGATTTCAACCAGTGTTAATTTTATATCTGTATAGCAGAAAGTATTGGTGAAGAGGAGAAAGTTCAGCAGCAGGCACAGAAGTACCTTCCACATTACATGATAGTTCTTAAGAAAGCAGCAATCTATTTTATGAGAAATTGGGTGTTACAACTATCTGGAAATCTCTCCCGTTTTTTAACCTCAGAAATATTGGAGCATATGTTATGCCCCTGATTTCCTGGGAATCAGCTGGCAAACTAAACCCATCTAATATACATATACTCATAGTAGGTCAAAGCCTTAAAAAGTTTCTTTGTTAAACAACATTTCTCAAAATCTCCCAGCCAACATGGCTTCACTGATAAGGTGATTCTGTGAGTTGTAATTCAAAACGGTAATTCTGATTAGTGGTCATGAATTAGTCTGGGTAAAGTGGGTCATCCATGGCAGTAGTTTTGGCGAAATCCTGAAATGGCAACAAAATTAACAATGATTATTTTGTTTGCTTTGTTTTATTCATATGTTTTGACCACTTTGGACAATGTTATTTGGACATCACCCTTGGGTACCCTCAATTATTTGGGCAGATTCTGATTGGGGCTCAAGGCTTCTCATGACTAGATATCCAATCATGTTAGATATTTAGTGTTACATAGACTAGGACAGACTGGATCTTCTATAGGAATCTTTTCCCTGGGGACTGGAGTTCAGTTTCCTTGTCAGTCTAACCCCAGGTGGTTCCTTGGTATATGAGGCCCTTTTGTCTCAGGCAGATTTTCATGTACAGCTCCCTGCTAAGCATAAGACAAAGGATATCAACCTTCTGAAAGGATGGGTGGTGATGGGCCAGAAAAACATGGATGAGAAATAATATGTGACAAAGTCCTAGAGTATAAGGAAGTCAACATTTGGGGCATTTTGAATATGATGTAACCAAGTAGAGCCTGGAAAAGCCAACAGTCATGATGACTGAGTGATGCTGGAAGTTCTCACCTCAAAAAGTCATTTTCCAGGCAAGTATAGATGTTCCATTTTAGCTGTCATGCCTGCCTTATGAAAGACATTTCAGAGTTTACTCCATCTGTTAAAAAGGCGGTATGCATTTTCTGTTTTGTATACATTTGCACGGATGTGTATGTGGGATATTGTGGGAGCTCCTTTAGCTGTACTGTGCTATCTATGTTGTAGAGGAGGGTGCATATGATTAAAGCAACTCCCACACTGGTGTTCGTATATGTTGAGTGCAAAGCAGTCAGCAGAACATATCGGAGTAGTATGCAAAAACCTTCTTCAGGTGCATAACATAACTGTGAAAGCAATGGATCCACTGTGTATGCAGAAATTGGTAGGTAGAATAGTGAAATTTGGTTTACAAGCAGAAACTGAAAAGAGAAGAAACACTTATGTAACAATTGTAGGAATATTTAGAAGTACACCATGAAGTACTGTCCTGGGTCATACTAAAATAGTGCTATGAGAGAATTTATACCGTGCTATGAGAAGAAAATAATGAAAAGCACTCAGAACCCAAAGTACCTGGTACATCTCGGCATGATTTATTATTGCTCTAGCATTTTATCCTGTCTTGTCAGCTGCCACTGTAAGTAATTTTCTTCCTAAGTTATGATGGTTCAGTAGCACCTCTGCAAAGACACAACTGAACTATCTGATCTCAAAGGACTTTGCCAGTTGTCAGCCTGAATGATCCTGCCTCTTCCCAGTCAGAATCTATTACTCATATCAGTGGCAAATGTGGAAATCACACATCTTGCATACCACATGTTATTGTAGCTCTCCAGCATACACACCAGTTTTGGCAAAACCATGAGAGAATCATACCTTCAGGGTTGTGATTATCATCTAAAACAGTGATGGCAAACCTATGGCACGTGTGCCACATGTGGCACGCGGAGACGTCTCCCTTGGCACGCAAGTAGAGCACTACCCCCCAGTATCCTTCCACCCCACCCCACAGCCAAACCTCAAACCATTGTCAGCCATCTATTCTTGCTAATTTCCTTGGTTCTGGTACTCCTTCTTTAAGAGATCTCTTCAAGAGATCGGAGATAAGCCTGCTTGATTGGTTACAGCTGGCCCCGGGAGTCAAATGACTGCTTCTGGCCCTGCCTGAGGTGACTTTGCAAGCAGGAGGGAAAGACTGCAGGTTTAGCAGAGAAGGAACGTGCAAATGTATGTACAAAATAGAAGGAGCGAGGTGTGCGTGTGTGTGTGCGCGCATGCGTACGTATGTATGTACGTATGTATGTACGTACTTTTATCTGGTATAAACGTTACCCTGAGTTTGGGAACTTGTTCTTTTTTTCCTTGTCAAAGGGTTCTGTGTTAATGCTGTAGAATTAAAAGTTTAGGAAAAAAATTTTGTGTGTGTTTGTGTGCGTGTGACTCAAAACTGAAAAGTGGCTCAAAACCTAGGAAAAATTGTGTGTGTGTGCGTGTGTGAGTGAGTGAGTGAGTGAGAGAGAGAGAGAGAGAGAGAGAGAGAGAGACTCAAAACTGTTAATCTCCACTGCATTTAACTGAGAACAGCAGAAATCTGAAGTGTGTAGCAATTGTGTTTCTCTATTTCTCATCCCCAAAGCAGGCAAGAGTATCACAGTTTATTACCAAAATCTGAATCCCAATCTTTCTGCTCCTTTGACTTTGACTGCAACACCAAACAAAAGGTCTTACAAACAAACTGTGGGTTTCTTTATTGTGTCAATCCATCTCATGTGCAGTCTTCTCTTTTCCTACTGCTTTGCATTTTTTCTTGCATTGCTGCTTTTCCCAGTGAGCTTGTCGTCTTATGATGGTAGTACAGTACCCTTTGTTTGGTTATTTTAGCTTGTAGTGAAAGTCCACACTTAATTTGCTCTACTCTCTGGCTTTCTCCATAATCCAGCGCATGTTAGCAATTTGGTCTCGAGTTCCTTTGCCCCTTCGGAATCCAGCTTGTACTTCTGGGAGTTCTCGGTCCACATGCTGTTGAAGCCTACCTTGGAGGATTTTGAGCATAACTTTGCCAGCGTGTGAAATGAGTGCAATTGTACGGTAGTTGGAGCATTCTTTCAGACTGCCCTTCTTTGGGATTAGGATGTAGACTGATCTTTTCCAGTCCTCTGGCCACTATTTTCCAAATTTGCTGGCATATTGAATGTAGCACCTTAACAGTGTCATCTTTTAAGATTTTAAATACTGTAGTTCCACTGGAATGGCCTTGCTGTTAGCCATGCTAAGGCCCACTTGACTTCACTCTCCAGGATGTCTGGCTCAAGGTCAGCAGCCACGTTGTCTGGGTGCTGCATGTGTTGCTCTCAAACTAACAGCATATGGGCCAAGGTTTGACAAATTATCAGCATGCATACAACATCAAAAAATCACGTTGTGCAAAAGCATGCCAAGTTGAGTATCCCTTATCAAAAACATATGCATATAGTTATTTTAAAAGTTTGTATAAATTACCTGGCTTGTAGTACTTTAATATTTGTTTCCATTTACTAGAGTTAATGGTTATTTTTCAATAAAAAGTGTTTGTATTATTGAAAGTTCTGTTATGTTTTGAAGACAAAAGGTGATGATTAATTCAGACAACTGTATGAGTTGCTTTTTCTAAACTAAAACATCAGCATTCAGATTTAATTGCAGTGTTGGCACTTCGAAAGAAATAATTTGGTTTTGTGTCGTTGTTTGGGCACTCGGGCTCAAAAAGTTTAGCTCTCACTGATCTAAAACAATTTCTCCACCTCCAGTTTTTGAGAAAATTCTAGTTTCACCAAGAAGACATGTTATGTTACAGCTCACAGTTGGTCCACAAGAGATATGAAAAATGGGACTCAGGTCCCCCGGAGCTGCTCACCTTTCCATATTCCAGTCTTAAGAAGAAACATGCCCATCCCAACTCCAACTGGCTGACTGATGTATGCCTTTGCTGATAATTTGGGTGGGTGGGTGTGTTTCTGTCTCCAGTATATCTATGAATCATCTTAAGTTAAGACCCAGCATTAAAAATCAACAAACCTATATATATGGTTAAGTCCCAACACAGGCAGTATTTGCAAAATGGAGGTTTAATGAGGATAAAATCCTTATTAGGCAAGGATTGACACAATAGGTTTGAGGAAACACAGACCCAAGTATGTGGACCCTAAAAGAACCACAGCAATACTTTTGCTTTAGCTTAAATGTCACCACTCACTAGAAATATAATTTGTTCATCTGAGTTTCAAGGAGCAAAGGGCTACTCAGAGATTTGACAGTTGGCACCAGGAATCCTCACTCTAACTCACGACCTTCACATGTATTTCAACACCCTTGAATGATACCTCCTGATTTCCCCCCAGCCAACTGAAGATGAAGTAGGTATGTAAATAATATTATGTAAATTCTTCATTCTTACTGATTTAGGCTGCCTCAACTTCATAAAACATCTCATTGAAGAATTTTCAACTCCTGTATGATTCTTTAACGAGATTGGGACAGTAGCCAAAATCCTGCTGCACCGTTACAGAAGAGGCATAATCTTTAGAAGTAAATTGCTCTAAGTCAAGAAATCTCTGTAGATATTACATGATGCATGCCAAGTTGTGCCACTCAGTATGCAACACATAATGCATACGGATGTTGCTTAATTTGAGGCAATTTAAAAGTTATGCCTTTTGTATAAGAAATAGGATATTGGCCAGAAAGTCTGCTCTTTTTTGTCAGTCTCCATAACTTCTATGAGCTGTTTGCAATAAACTGTGTCCTTTCTCTTTGAGAAACAAAGCACACACATATACATAGGACAAGTGAAGAATTGTGTCTGACTGTTAAAGGAGACACAGCTGCCCTCTCTAATGCTTCTGATTCTTAAGAGTCCAGGAAACAGTGCAAGATCCATAATTTTGCACAAGTTTTTTTTTTTTTTTGCACTAAGGTATTATTGCGTACAGTTTGGCACAGAAAGCTGTTCTCCTTACTCGTCTCTTGTTGTGAGTGTAACAAACTATCTCATGTTCTTGTATAGTTCCGTTGACCTTGCTTATGAGGATGAGACGTGAGGATTTACTTTCTTATCTTGAACAATATTATGGTTAATGGTACCATTACTGATATCCCAGTGCAGGCCATGTACCACTGAGTTAAGAAATGTGCATATCCAAAAATGAACTGAATATCAAATTGGAAAAAAATGTATATAATTTGGTTTGTCCAAGGACAAGGGAACTGTATGTCTACATTTTGCCATAATATAATTATGAAGCTCTTGTATTGTACAGGCCTAGTCTTCTCCTTTATGTTTTTGGTATCACCACTTCATTTTGACAAACATTCTCAGGGCATGAGTAGTGCTGCTCGAATTTTATGGGTGGCGGACTGAGGCTGAGAATGCCTGATCCAAGAACAGGCTGTGTCCGCCCTCCGTTTCCTTGTCTCTGAACCAATAGCCCACTGTCCAGGAAAGTACAGCAGTATGGCAGATAAATCCTTCCCCTCAAGTAAGCCCTTAGCTCCAAAAATATTTGATTAAAAAAGAAGTCCCTTAGAAATTAATAGGGCTTAAAAGTGAATATACTATATAGCCATATATTGGGAGGAAAGTGTCATCTCTCATTTTTCTATTTCAGGCTGTTGCTAATATATTGGAATAGGGCCTCTATGGGCTGGGGAAGGGAGTTAAAGTAGCAAGTGTAGCCATGTTCAGAAAGGCAGCCAACGATGGTGTGGGTGAGCTGGGATTCGAAGCCAGTTCTTCTAATGTTTATCTCATATATTTACTACTCGGTAAACCTTTCCTGTTCAACTTTCATTGACTCTGATTTCATTTTTCAAAAATTACTATGAACCCAAGATTACTTCTAGCTCTGCCACAACAAATTTGTAGTTTCATTCTGTTTCTGTTTTCCACTGACCAAGGAAGCTGTGAGTTTGGCACAATGAGAGAGGCAGTTGTAAGGAACCACTACACTTTGTATTTTTTCTACAATGGGAAATTAAACATTTTTAGTTCACTGCTGTGCTGGGGCAAGTGATTACAAGTACAGCCTGAAGGCTTGGTATCTCTGTGTGTTTAGTCGTTTAGTCGTGTCCGACTCTTCGTGACCCCATGGACCAGAGCACGCCAGGCCCTCCTGTCTTCTACTGCCTCCCGGAGTTGTTTCAGGTTCATGTTGGTTGCTTCGCAGACACTGTCCAGCCATCTCATCCTCGGTCGTCCCATTCTCCTCTTGCCGTCACACCTTCCTAACATCAGGGTTTTTTCCAAGGACTCTTTTCTTCTCATGAGATGGCCAAAGTACTGGAGCCTCAGCTTCAGGATCTGTCCTTCCAGTGAGCACTCAGGGTTGATTTCCTTTAGAACTGATAGGTTTGTTCTCCTTGCCGTCCAGGGGATTCTCAAGAGCCTCCTCCAGCACCACAATTCAAAGGCATCAATTCTTCGGCAGTCTGCTTTCTTTATGGTCCAGCTCTCACTTCCATACATCACGACAGGAAAAACCATAGCTTTGACTATTCGGACTTTTGTTGGCAAGGTGATGTCTCTGCTTTTCAAGATGCTGTCAAGATTTGTCATCGCTTTCCTCCCAAGAAGAAGGCGCCTTTTAATTTCAGGGCTGCTGTCTCCATCTGCAGTGATCATGGAGCCCAGGAAGATAAAATTTGACACTGCCTCCATATCTTCCCCTTCTATTTGCCAGGAGGTGATCGGACCAGTGGCCATGATCTTAGTTTTTTTGATGTTGAGTTTCAGAACATTTTTTGCACTCTCCTCTTTCACTCTCATTACAAGGTTCTTTAATTCCTCCTCACTTTCTGCCATCAGAGTGGTATCATCTGCATGTCGGAGGTTGTTGATATTTCTTCCGGCAATCTTAATTCCGGCTTGGGTTTCTTCCAGTCCAGCCTTCCGCATGATATATTCTGCATATAAGTTAAATAAGCTGGGGGACAGTATACAGCCTTGCCGTACTCCTTTCCCAATTTTGAACCACTCAGTTGTTCCATGACCAGTTCTGACTGTTGCTTCCTGTCCCACATATAGATTTCTCAGGAGACAGATAAAGTGGTCAGGCACTCCCATTTCTTTAAGAACTTGCCATAGTTTGCTGTGGTCCACACAGCCAAAGGCTTTCGCATAGTCAATGAAGCAGAAGTAGATATTTTTCTGGAACTCTCTGGCTTTCTCCATAATCCAGCGCAAGTTAGCAATTTGGTCTCGAGTTCCTCTGCCTCTTCGGAATCCAGCTTGTACTTCTGGGAGTTCTCGGTCCACATACTGCTGAAGCCTACCTTGTAGAATTTTGAGCATAACCTTGCTAGCGTGTGAAATGAGTGCAATTGTACGGTAGTTGGAGCATTCTTTGGCACTGCTTTTCTTTGGGATTGGGATGTAGACTGATCTTTTCCAATCCTCTGGCCACTGTTGAGTTTTCCAAACTTGCTGGCATATTGAATGTAGCACCTTAACAGCATCATCTTTCAAGATTTTAAATAGTTCAACTGGAATGCCATCACCTCCACTGGCCTTGTTGTTAGTCAGGCTTTCTAAGGCCCACTTGACTTCACTCTCCAGGATGTCTGGCTCAAGGTCAGCAACTACATTGTCTGGGTTGTCCGGGATATCTAAATCTTTCTGATATAATTCCTCTGTGTATTCTTGCCACCTCTTCTTGACATCTTCTGCTTCTGTTAGGTCCCTCCCATTTTTGTCTTTTATCATGTTCATCTTTGCGCAAAATGTTCCTCTAGTATCTCCAATTTTCCTGAACAGATCTCTGGTCTTTCCTTTTCTGTTATCTTCCTCTATTTCTTTGCATTGTTCATTTAAGAAGGCCCTCTTGTCTCTCCTTGCTATTCTCTGGAAGTCTGCATTCAATTTTCTGTAACTTTCCCTATCTCCCTTGCATTTTGCTTCCCTTCTCCTCTCTGCTATTTCTAAGGCCTCGCTGGACAGCCACTTTGCTTTCTTGCATTTCCTTTTCTTTGGGATGGTTTTCGTTGCTGCCTCCTGGACAATGTTACGAGCCTCTATCCAAAGTTCTTCAGGCACTCTGTCCACCAAATCGAGTTCCTTAAATCTGTTCTTTACTTCCACTGTGTATTCATAAGGGATTTGGTTTAGATTATACCTGAGTGGCCCAGTGGTTTTTCCTACTCTCTTCAGTCTAAGCTTGAATTTTGCTATGAGAAGCTGATGATCAGAACCGCAGTCAGCTCCAGGTCTTGTTTTTGCTGACTGTATAGAGCTTCTCCATCTTTGGCTGCAGAGAATATAATCAATCTGATTTTGATATTGCCCATCTGGTGATTTCCATGTATAGAGTCGCCTCTTGTGTTGTTGGAAAAGAGTGTTTGTGATGACCAGCTTATTCTCTTGACAAAACTCTATTAGCCTTTGTCCTGCTTCATTCTGAACTCCAAGGCCAAACTTCCCTGTTGTTCCTTTTATCTCTTGGCTCCCTACTTTAGCATTCCAGTCCCCTAGAATGAGAAGAACATATTTCTTTGGTGTCAGTTCTAGAAGGTGTTGTAAATCTTCATAGAATTGTTCAATTTCGGTCTCCTCAGCAATGCTGGTTGGTGCATAAACTTGGATTATTGTGATGTTGAATGGTCTGCCTTGGATTCGTATTGACATCATTCTATCATTTTTGAGATTGTATCCCATTACAGCTTTTCCCACTCTTTTGTTG
Organism: Pogona vitticeps; assembly: GCF_051106095.1. Lineage (NCBI taxonomy): Eukaryota > Metazoa > Chordata > Lepidosauria > Squamata > Agamidae > Pogona > Pogona vitticeps. The sequence continues at coordinate 116,218,648 of NC_135786.1, forward strand.
ACTATGAGGGCTACTCCATTCCTTCTACAGGATTCTTGCCCACAGTAGTAGATATGATAATCATCTGAGCTGAATTCGCCCATTCCTGTCCATTTTAGTTCACTGATGCCCAGGGTGTCGATGTTTATTCTTGCCATCTCCTGTTTGACCACCTCCAGCTTCCCAAGGTTCATAGATCTTACATTCCAGGTTCCTATGCAGTATTTTTCTTTACAGCATTGGACTTTCCTTTCACTTCCAGGCACGTCCACAGCTGAGTGTCCTTTCGGCTTTGGCCCAACCACTTCATTAGCTTTGGAGCTACTTGTACTTGTCCTCCACTCTTCCCCAGTAGCATGTTGGACGCCTTCCGACCTGAGGGGCCCATCTTCCAGCGTCATATCTTTTAGCCTTTTGTTTCTGATCATGGGGCGTTCTTGGCAAAGATACTGGAGTGGCTTGCCATTTCCTACTCCAGGTGGATTGCGTTTAGTCGGAACTCTCCACTATGTCCTGTCCGTCTTGGGTGTCTCTGCACGGCATAGCCCATAGCTTCTCTGAGTTACTCAAGCCCCTTCGCCACGACAAGGCAGCAATCCATGAAGGAGTTGGTATCTCTGGTAGAACCTAATTTGAACGCCTGCAAACCCCACTTTCTTCCTTTCATCTTTTGGCTTGGATATTGCAGACAATGTGACTTGAACTTGATATTTGTCTCTCCCCCCCCCTTCCCCCTTTGAACATATACAGTACTGCTATTTCTGATTAGGAGATCTGGAGATAACTGAAACTTACACATTTTTGTGATCTTTCCTGTGTAGGTCTAATAAAGGTTTATAGCTTTTTGAGGCTTTCCCCCCTTATTACTGACATTGCTTCTTGTCATCCCTAACTCTGTGTCCATTGGGTTATACCTGCTTTCACATTGCAGTGGCTTAGCGAGACCCACATAAGTATCTCATTTTGCTGTTTGCTGAAAAGGCAAACAGTTGAAGGCACAAACTATTTGATCAGCTCTGGCAAGGCATTCATTCCATTCTTTACCCTCACCCACCCACACCCCTTCCTCTCTTTGTGAATCATGATCCCTGCCAGTTACCCACATGAAGCCTTCCATTCCTCTCTTTCTCCCAGACAATTAGCAAAGTGTTTGGTCTTCTGGTTTGGATGAATAATTAATTTGCCCACTTTGTGAATGATTCATAGACCATATGCCAGGGTGGCAGGATGTGCGAGAGAGAGAGAGAGAGAGAGCATCACCCTTATCTTATGCAAACAGCAGTATTGTTACTCTCCCGCTCCCACAAAATGGAAGGGCTACAGCAACACATTTAGTGTTGCCAATATGTTTACCTGCTCCTGTGCCTTTTTTAAAAGCTTGACCAGCAGATATGATCATGCCCAAAGACATGATCACATCTCTCCAATCCTGGCACATCTGCACTGGCTCCCTATATTCTTCCATGCCAAATTCAAAGGACTGGTTTTAGCCTATAAAGTCCTGAACAGTTTGGGACCTTGTTGCTTGACAAAGCATTTATCCCTACGATTGTCCACCCAGGACACCCAAACCAGTCAGATGTTGTGTTTGCAGGTGGCCACTCCCAAGTGAGACCTGGAAGACTAACACCAGGAACTGGGCCTTCTCGGTGGTGGCTGCAATGCTATGGAATTCATTACCTGCAGATATATACCAAGTCCCGTCCCTCTTGTCCTTCTGAAAACAGGTTAAAACCATACTGTTCAGAGAGGTTTTTGGAAACATCTTACCCTTGTAACATCCTCATGAGCCCATTAACTGATATTCATTTCGATTGGCTGTCCAGGTTCCCTTATTTTGGGGAATATCCTGGGTTTTTAATGTTTCTTGGTACTTTTTAATTTACAGTATGTGTTGGGTGGCATCGGGTTGTGGTATTTTAGTTGTAGCCAGCCACGCAGAGTAGTGCCCCAGTACTAGATGGGCAGGATAGAAATGTAATAAACAAACAATCAAGTGCTTTTCTCTGTGCCTTAAAGAATAGCATTCCTGATTTCAGACTGCTGCTTAAAAGTCATGACAGTAGGTCAGATGCTTCTCTTTATGCTTAAATGTGAGAAGAATAAATATAAGGGCATGCTAAGTCCACCCATAACTGATCAGTGGCAAGATGATGCTCTGAGTCCCAGAGCATCATTCTACTATTCTTCCAGTTATGGGTACCCTCAACATGTTATCATATTAATTCCTCTGAAAACTAACTTTGCAAACACTGCTTAAATTTTATTGCAGGCTGTACCTGCATTGATGTAAGGAAAAGTGAATATTGGGGTATGTAAAAATTAGGTGGATATCCATGTGCTGAAAGTATTTTTGGGTGGATGGTTCACTCTATTCACAAGTGGATTTGGTAGTAGACATTAAGTGTCTTTGATAGATACACTGAAACAGCGCTGGGAAAAGTTATCATTTGGATGACAGATCTCAGAATCCCTCCACTGAGCATGCCCAGTGATTGTGCTGAATGAGGAATTCAGAGAAGTATAGTCCAAAAGAGTAATTATGTCTAAAGGCCTGCTTTAAACGCATTCAGGGTTATATTTGTAAAAACAGTCTGTTCTTATATGTCATAATTTGATTGGATAGATGTTCTTTTCTTTACCTTCACAATAATTATAGCAATGTTGAGTGTTTTAAAGGTAGAAAACCCATCCCTCAACAAGTAACACATTGGCCATGTTATTGTTCGTAATAGTAGATACTCAAGGTTTTGAACCAGTGAGTTGAATAGGTTCTCTTGAAGGATAATCATATATGGTCTGAAATCCATTTGCTTAGAATAATAGGTTATAAGAAGAATAAACCCATTGGATCAATGGGGATTTGGTGAATCAACTCTTCCATAAGTTCTACTGATTCAGTAGCCCTACTCTCATTGTGACATACTATGTCAAGCAATAAGATTTGAGCCACTGTCCAAAACACAAGCAAGGAAAGCCTTCCTGCAAATGACACCCCTGTTCCCATTCCCATTACTTGCATGTCCCTTTACAGCACAGTTCCCCAACCCCCGGTCCACGGCCCGGCGCCGGCCCATAGGCTTGCTGGAACCGGGCCGCAGACACAAGTCTCCGCCCCTCCACCCGCCTGGAGTGTGTGTCGTGCTCCTAACCATTCCCACAGCGCCCCTTGCAGTGCCCCTTCCCTGTGGTGAAGCTGCTGCGGGGCAGCCCGCCTGGGAAGCAGTGACAGTCAGCCACCGGGCTCGGACGCATGGGGCGCTGCTGCTCGTCTGCTTCTGAGGTTCCAGGAGGGCAGCTTCCCCCTGGCAGCGGTAGCCACATCCCCCAAGTGCAGCTCGCCTTCCGGGGCCTCCCGTCAGAGCCTCGCTCCCGCCCTTGCAGCAGCAACTCTGTTGTTCATGGTGGCCCTGCCTGGCAGCCCTTGCCTCCTCCTTCTCCGGCAGGGAAAGCATCCCCCGCTGCTGTAGCCCCACTTCCTTTTCCCCTTGTTGGCTCCTCTTGGCCTGCCTGTTTCTCTCCTCCCCTCCCATGAGGCACCCAGACTCCCGCCAGGTAGGAGCCCTTAGCCGCCCCCATCTGGCAGCCCTTGGCTCCCCTCCCCCCGCTGGCCAGAAGTTTCCAAAGAAGGCAGTGCTGCGCACCAGGAGGGCCACTGCCCCGGCTTGCTGCCCTGCTCTTCTGGCCAGCTAGGGGTGGGGGTGGGGTGGGGGAAGAGCCAAGGGCTGCTGGGTGGGGGCGGCTTAGGGCTCCTACCCAGTGAGAGTCTGGGTGCCCCATGGGAGGGGAGGAGAGGGGAGAGAACCAGGCAGGGAAGGGGCTACTTCCAGCTACTGCTGGAGCCCTAACCTGAGGGCGGGCGAACGGGCAGCGGGAGCACAGACAGGACTGAAGAGAAGGAGACTGTTTCTCTCCTCCCCTCCCATGGGGCACCTGGACTCCCGCCAAAAGCAGACAAACAAGCAAACAAAACCCACCACCATCGCCAGCAGCATGACTCTGCTTTCCTTCCTTTCCCTGACCCCGCCCAGCCCCACTGCCAGAGGAAATAGGTGGGTAAGCTCTGCTGGCTTGGCAAGGAGGAGGGTGCGGGTGGAGAAGACCTCTTACTGTTGCCCCTTTCAGGGGGTCATTTCCCCTCCTCCCCCATGCATTAAATGTTTTTGGAGGTGGGTGGGTTGGTTTGTCTCATCCTGGGGAAAAGCAAGCTCGTGTTGAGATAGTGCCCCATGCAGGGAAGGGAAAAAAGTGTTGTGGCAGGGGAAGGAAGAAACAACATGGCATGATACCCTTCCCCTCTCCTCTCCACAGTCTTTGCTGCTGTTGCTCAAGTTTTTTGGTTCTGGGAGAAGGTGCTTCCTAGTGGGTGGAGAGGGGGCTGACTGCTGCTGGCTTGCATGTATATTTAGACTCTGTGTTGCTGCTGCAGCTGTGCACTTGCCCTGGGCGACCTCTTGCCACCGCCGCTCTTCTCCTCTCACCTTCCCTCCTATCTGATCCCCTCCCACCCACCCTCCGCCCTCCCTGGCCACCAGCTCCATGCCAGTGCCGCCACCATCAACGAGAGCAGGTTTGCTAAGGGGATCGGGAGGAGTGTGTGTGTGTCTCTGTGGCGAGGGGGAAAAGGATGCGGGGGGGAGAGAATGAGCGCTCAGTGGGAGAGCGTGCACGCATGCTGTGCAAGCCTCTCTGCTGGGCGCGAGAGGCGGAGCCCCGTTTCCGCATCCTGCGGTGGGGCCAGAGGCAGCCCATCACAAAGTCTCCTTTTGTGAAGAATGCTGCAGGGCAAGGGGGCGGCCGGCAGAAAGGCTGCTTGGCTCGGATCACCTGCATGAGGGGCTCTGGCAGGCGAGGCTTGCACTGGGCTTCTTGCATTGGCTTGCACGCTCCTAAATTACACAAGCACCATGCTGCCCTGCCATTTGCGCATGTGCCTGAGCACAGGGGGTGCCCCGCCTTCACCAGCCGGTCTGCAGGGAGTGCCGTGCCTTCACCAGCCAGTCGGCAGACCAAAAAACATTGGGGATCACTGCTTTACAGAGTCAGGAAAACAGATTTATGGTTTATTTGTAGTAATGGCTATACAAGAAGACTGTAATCTTGTAATCTTCTTGTTTGGGGGCATATTTGCATCAAAGAAGAAGTGGGATCTGTGGCATTAGTTTGCTGTGTACTTCTGAAAGGATAATGCAACAACAACAACAAAGGGACTGGAAGGATCATACAATGTGTTGGTGTTCTAAACTGTTTCCAACCATTTTAGTTCCCAACACACATACACAAACTGGAGACCAGAATGTCTAATCCAAGCCAGCTAAAATGGCAACCCACATATTCTAAAAGATCACGGTTAATTGTACCTTCATATAGATTATGTAGCACTAAACATGGATGTATGAACATTCAAAACATGTATGGTATGTAGCAGGAAGCATTGCTATACACTTGCTGTGAAACATGCAGTTTCATGTTACCTACCCAGATATATCTTTGTTTTCTGGTTTCATGTAGAAATATTGTGACTTCTAAAATGGTATTGGAGGTCTCATGAAACCTCAGGTTGCAGAGTGGAAGGTGCATGTGGAAAACTTTTTAAATATATTGTGAAATGAAAGATCAAGAGCATGACTAGGGGAGTTGGGTTGTTGTTTTTTCACGGCTCCAGTCACAGCTCAAACAGAATTGTTAATATTATCTTATTTAAAAAAACAGAACTGTTGGAAAAGGTGAGATTAATTGACACAGTTGCAACAATAACACACCAACACACTCCGGAGAGAGGTGTCAAAATTCTTCTTTAGGAAGATGTTTTATGATGCTGCCATAATGCTATAGGGACCCAAACTTTTAGAGTATGGGTAATGTCTGATATTGCATACGTGTGCAGGTTTTGTTTTGATTCGTTTTCAGTTGTCACCAATCTGACAATTTAAAGCTGTTTTTCCCCCATACGTTTGAGGTCTCTGTGTTCTTTATTGCTGATATTCTGTCTCAATTGTATACTCTAGCTGTATTTTATATAGAGAGGCCTCAGAAATTGTTCTGGTCTTACTGTAACCCTTTTGATGTTTTTATTGCCTCTCCCACTCCCCAAGCTCACTTAGAATTTAGCTTTATGCAGTTTTCCCTTGGGAATTCTTCATGAGGTTTAAAGCCACTCTTGCTGCAGTTCATTCAGTTTAAACAGCAAATACAAACATTAGACAGAATTCTCATTATGGTTAAAATTACATGCTTAGTTAATATTGTAGTTTGTCCTTAAATGCAACATTTCCCCTTCACAAAAAAGCCAGTGTCGTCAAATGCCTGAGGTTAGGGCTCCAGGAGATTTAAAGACCTTTTAGAGCTCCACACATTGGCTTGATAGTCCAGTGAGGTGGCTGCAGAGCCAGGGTTTGGGAGTTGGATTCTTTGCTATGCCTCCCATGGGAAGAGCCCTTCTGTGTGGTCTTGGGAAAGCTACATGGTCTCAGAGGGCCATGGGAAGAAGGAACTGATAAACCACTTTTGAATACTCTCAGGAAACCCTGGAAAGGGTCACCATATGTCAGAACAGATCTGATGACACATTATTATTTGCACCTCCATACCAGGGCCTTACTCTGCCTGATGGGGAAATGTTTGTTTGTTTGTTTAAACTTGTATAATGCCTGATTAGTGCTGGGCACTACTCTGGGCAGTATACATCAGAGGATACAATCATTATAATAAGCAGAAACACATTGAATAATCAAATAAAAATCATCAAACTAATCAAGGGAAAGCAATACAACTACGTGTAAAACTAAGTGAACGCAACCAAGACAATATTGCCTCTTCCTAAAAGATCCTGCATTCAAGGTCAGGTGGCCCACAGCTTGAAAAGTTACTATAAAGGAAAGAATTATAATGATGTGTTGAAGCAAACAAAATACAGTTTGATCCACTGTGATCCACAGTTTTTCAAATCAGGTTGCCACAGATAAAATGGCTGTAGGTATAAAACAATTTGTGGGAGTCAGCAGGAGCAGGGGCAGAGGTGTGTTTGCACTGAGCTCAACAGCAGAAGCTGCATTTGACTAGGTGCCAACAAGGTGTTAATTGGCAATTGACACCTCTTTCTTTTTTTAAAGTTTGGTTTTATTAAGCACTCTAGCAATGATCTGCTCCAGATTGACTTGAAATGTGTTTTTCTTTAAAAAGAAACTGGATACTAGAAACTTGTGGCTGAGGGGAACTAACACTCTTGTGAGTGCTCCTTTGCCTTTGGATCAGGCAGTCACATGCAGCAGGAAGCAAGAAGAGCAATGCCAGCCAATCAAAACAAATTTAAACCATCCCTGCCAGCTCATCAAAAAAGCCCCCACTCATCAAAACAAACAAAAACAAACCCCCCACCCCCCACTCAAAAGAGACATTGTGCAATGGACTTCCCAACTTTGAGCTTTATGTTCTGTAGTCACCAGGTTTTAATTTGAATTAATCTGTGCCCCATTTAAAGCAAATTGTAGGGTAAATGGGCAATCATTGTAATTTATTTATAAAGTGTAGTGCTTTTCAAATGTTTTGAAAAAGAACAAGTGGTGTAATCTTACACTGCTTTTGAGAGCCTACTTGTACACCAACTCCAAGCTTTTTAAGCTCTGCTTTCTTCCTCTCCAGGGTTGGTATCTGATTTGATAGAGCAGTGTGTCACTTTCACATCCTGCAGCAGTGCTCCTGTAGACGTATCTGTCTGGCCCACTGTGGGAAACAGGCTGTTGGGTTAGGTGGATATTTATGGCCTAATCCAGAAGAACTCTTCTTATGTTGGAGTCCCAGGTGGCGTCTGTGGTCTGCTCCGCCCACTTAGATCTTCAGTGGATTGCCCATGTGCGCTCCTATCTTGATGTCAAGTCGCTCACCATTCTGGTCCATGTGCTCGTAGTCTTGAGATTAGACTACTGGGATGCGCTCTACATGGGGCTGCCTTTGAGACTGATGCGAATACTACAAATAGTCCAGAACATGGCCACCAGATTAACCAGGGTGAAAAGACACCAATATATTTCCCACACTCTGGTTACTCATTCATTTCTGCATTGATTTCAAGGTACTAATGCTTATATATAAAGCCCTAAATGGTTTAGGGCCTCAATACCTGGCAGAGCGCCTGTCCCCACCTAGCTCTAATGTAACTCGATCAAGCCAGAAAGCCAGACCGGATGGCTGAGGGGCTTAACCCCAAGAGAGGCCTGAAAGGAGAGAACAAGAAACTGAGCTTTTTCGGTGGTGGCTCCTCATCTTTGAAACACCTTACCCCCGGAGGTCCAACTGGCACCCTCATTGGGAGTTTTAAAAAACAAGCTGAAGACTTGGTTCTTCTGGTAGGCCTTCCCCCCTCCTATTACTTAGCTTCCTTTTCCCATCTTGGATCCTGTTTTCTTTATTGATCTTTCTGCTCTTTTGATTAAAGTTATTTTAATGCTGTTTTTATCTTTATATTCTGAAAGCCGCCCAGAGTAGATTCCCAAATCTAGATGGCTGGGGTAAAAATGGAACAAATAAATAAAATAAAATAAATATTGCAGACAAACAGCCTCTTTGCTGGTCAACAGTCAACTGAAAGTTCAAATTTTCCACTTTCCCCGCCTCCCCCGTGGTTTTTTTGTTCGTAATTTGAAGCTCTGTTCGCAAGTAGAAGCAAAATTTTGTGAACAGAGCTGTTCGTAAGTTGGATTGTTCATAGGCAGGACGTTCATAAGCAGAGGTTCCACTGTATTTTGAAAGACATGTGGTTATTAAAGGTTAGTATGAAGAGCCTGGAATGATCCACATAGTTTAGCCTTACAACCATAAGGGCTAGAACCTTGCCTTGTACAAAAAAAACACAAATTCCTATGAAACAAAAGTTCAGCAGCATTGAAGCAATGTGATTGTGGTAACTGTTCCTTGTTGCATATTCTGAAGGACCTTGAAAGATTATGTTCCACACTGCCTCTAATCATGGCAGCTTCTTTTGTTTTGTCATGCTTAATATTTAATTCCAATTCATCTTCTATTAATTCTCATAATCTTTTATATGAAAACTCAATAATAGTATTGTAGGCTAGTGCTTCTGAAAATAACAAACCAAATCAGAATGGGGCATCAAGATATACCTACTTTTAGCTCAAGAAGGAAACTTTGTAATTAATTCTTAAACCTGTGTATAAATAGAACCATAGTTTAATTACATGCATGTCAACCATTCCCGCTACCCCCAGGCATACTTCTCATGCCTGAGATTGCTTACTAATCTATTGTACCTTTCCCATTAGCATCATCATCTCCTCCTCCTCCTCCTCCTCCTTTAACTGGGATTATTGGAATAGTCTTAAGGTGATACTTTATATTTTGATTTTTTTTCTGAAGGAGTTACAAAGTAGTCTTTTACCTATCTGACCTATAAAAAACACCCTCACACTCTTTATTTTGGCATTTATGATGAAAAAGCATGAGATCACTGTGATTTTTATAGATCAAAACTGGCAGCATTTTCTAAATTAAATGTGTGGTGATTTGTAATTTTAATGTTGGACTCTATTTCAAAATAAGGAACAGTGATTCATTAATAATAGAACCGGCCCATATAAAGTTAGTTAATTTCAATTTCGAATCAGTTGTGAATTTATTCTAGCACTTGTGGCTGGATGGTCCAGTGGTTATGGATTTATAACAGCCCCTTGATAGATTTCTCTAGTTTTACAAAAATGTTCAGTTTCTCTCAAATTCTCTTGGCTGTTTCTCCTGAGAAAAATATGCAGATCTCAGTACTTTGTTTGTTAAATATTACTGCTAACTTTGATTCTGGTGGGACATGGTGGCACTGTGGGTTACACCACAAAGCCTCTGGGCTGCAAGGTCGTAAGATCAGCAATTCGAATCCACTCAACAGAGTGAGCTCCCTTTGCTTGTCCCAGCTCCTGCCAACCTAGCAGTTCGAAAGCATGTAAAAATGCGAGTAGATAGATACCACTACGGTGGAAAGGTAACGGCGTTCCATGTCTAGTTCTGCTGGCCACGTGACCACAGATACTGTCTACAGACAAATGCTGGCTCTATGGCTTGGAAACAGGGATGAGCACCGCCCCCTAGAGATGGACACAACTGGACAATTTGTCAAGGGGAACCTTTACCTTTACCTTGAATCTGCGCCTTTTCAGATTGTCAGACACATGATTAATTACTTCCTTAACCTAGCATGATAAGCGGTGCTGGTGACATGCAAACAATTAGATCTGCAACTCAGAGTCTTTCTGGATATCGAAACCTCTGTTGTTTCCCTTGAAATTGCTCTAATGTTTTTCCTAAGCAGAAACTTCTGCATTCACCCAAAACTCAGTGACAACCCTATCAGGATCCTTCTGAAGACCTTTGGAGGCTTCCCCCACCCTCACCCCCCACTGGCCCAGCAGGCCGAAATTCCTAGATTATTTTTTTCCTGTTTTCTTCTCCTAAAAATTTGATGAGTCTTATGGAGAGGCCCGTCTTGTGGAACACACCCTAGGACCCTTTGGAGGCTCACCCAGCCCCCCCTCCCGGGGCCAGAGGGGGCGAAATCACCACCTTCAGGGACTCTTCTGAAGCTTCCCAAGCCTTAAAAGAGTCCCTGAAGGTGGTGGTTTTGCTCCATAAGATGCATACACTTTCCCCCTTTGGGAAAAAGGTGCATCTTACGAAACGAAAAATACGGTACCTTGAGAGGTGGTGAGTACTCCAACACTGGAGGCATTTAAAAGAAATTTAGACAAGCACCTGGCAGATATCCTTTGATTTGTATTCCTGCACTGAGCAGGGGGTTGGACTCAATGGCCCTATAACTCCCTTCCAACTTCATATTCTATGATCCTATGACTGACTCAAAGCACTGAGTCCACAAGTGTTGCATGTCTGTTATGTGCATATTATCAAAGTACAGAATTGGCTGCCAAATATGCAAGTCCCAGCCAGTTAGTTCTTCGAATCATACAGTCTTTCACAGTATTTTACATATCATGTTATTTTTAGAGATAAAGATTTTAGCTGTGCAGCTTAGGATATGAAGTGTGAATGTGTCATGCACATTTTTGGAAACATATATTTTGTAACGCATACTAGTCCTAAAGATGGAACTGCCTGAAGCTCCCTATTGAATGTATTATACTAGATAGAAATAAACCCTATTATGTTTGAAACAGTAGATTTTTGGATTCCGTTTTTTAAAAACTCAGTTATGTGGATAGAAACCCCATATGCAGAACCTGTAAATACCCCCTTTCCTTTCATCCTTGATCTTATTTTTATGGTGAGTTTGTCAAGTGCTGAAGAAGCAGAGAATAAGAAGTGCTTGTATATGGAAAGTGGGACAGACGGTCAGATTGAGTTGAAGTGGGAGTAAAAACTGTTGTCGAAGTGAAAGGAAGAATCCTACTTTTCTTTCAGTGGTGAGTGTCATGGCTTACCAGGAAATGAGCTGTATCTGGCATTTTCTATCTTTCTTAATATTTTTTGAAATCTGTTGCTCCAGTGCCTCAGGCAGCAATTTAACTCCAATCTAGATCTGAATGAAAATGGTCTTCCAAAATTATGGGTGACAGAGTCATGGGGGAACATTTTGCCAGTATTCTCCAGGGGAAAAAGGAATTATCCAGTAGTTTCTTGGTGGCAAGGTTCACTTTTAGCTCTGTGAGCAGTGATAAAGCACTACACTAGTTTTCTTTTCCCCAAGTTTTTTGGTTTCCTGCCACTGCAAGTTGCAACAGCAGTAATTACATCATTCCACCAATTTTTGGCTGACCCATCATTTTGCATCCTCTGTGATGCCCATTAGCATGATATGAGGGGATGGGTATGATTATCATATCAGTAAGAAAAACAATGGGAATATTTGGAAAAATTCTTCTTCTAGAGAGGACTGAGAAAATTGACATTCTCAGAGAAGTTCTTAAATATGTATTTCCTGATAAATTAGAGCTCAGCTGCACCACCAACTGATTCACAAACCTCCACATTCCCTGCTGCCACAACTGTTACCTGAACAATGCTGTATCATCATGTAGCAAACTTCTAGAAGTTGGTGCAGGTGTAAGACAAGATGGCAGAAGGGAAAGAAGATAATCATAGAAGTCTCCACTTTTCATTAGATTCAGATTGGAAAGACAAATCCTGTGTTCCAGGTCCTGATTACCATTCATGATAAAATTACTAGTAGTCTAATCCCAGATAAGTTAGGTGCATCTGATTCTATTGAAGTCCTTACACGTGCCTAACTCTGTACAGAATAAGGCTGCCCGTATTGACTGTTCCTGCCCGATATAAGCTTTCTCTATAATCCAGTGTGTCACATAATTAAAGACTGTGAGAGGTTGGAATGGGAGTCAAAGATCCCCTTGAACACATGAATCTTTTTTGGAAGCTATCCAGAAGGAAGCCAGAGTGGCAAGTTTTCAAGTCCCATCTTTGAACAGTCTGGCTCCAGTGCTTTCCAGGCTAACTCTCATTTGCTTGTTATCAAGCTTTTCTGTAAATAATAAAATGAAAATTATTTAGAGGGGAAAAGTTCTGCATGGTGAGGACACTAGTTTGAGAGTGTAAATTATTCTACTATACAGAAGTCAGGTTCTTATACAGTATTAATTTTTGCTCCAAAAACTCATTAGGGCTTATTTTCAGATGTTTTATTTTTTTCATGTACAACAATTTACATTTATTCAAACACAGTCATGTCATCTTCTGGTTGCTGCACAATGGTAGAGGGCAGTGTTTCACTTAACTGGGGCTTATTTTAGGGGTAGGGCTTATATTGCGAGCATCCTGAAAAATCGTACTAGGTCTTAATTTCAGGTTAGGTCTTATTTTCGGGAAAACAGGGTTTACTCCCCATAAATTGTATATTTGCAACAATATATATTCAGCAAGATTTCTCATCAAGATGAGATAGCCTGAATCAATAAGAACAAAGAATTTAGTGAATACTTTTTACATTCTTATCTCCACTCTGTTCGGAAGAAGCGTGTTCAGAAGGTAGTCCAGAAGGCTTTTGTTTGATGCAGCAGCTGTTGAGCTGTTGTGTGCTTTATGGTTCCATTTTGTTCCTCCAGCCTATTTAATACTCTGCCTAGGAGACATTGTCCAAAATTTGGGGTCTCAGAGCCACCAAGTGTGCTGACAAACCCCAAACTCTATTATTTCCTCCCCCCCCCCATCTAAATCAAAAGGAGCTGTTCAGATTCTAAATCATTATCTGGTGTCCATAATGGCCTAGATGTGGATGAACAAATTAAGGCTTAATACTAGACAGAAATACTCATTGTGAATCAAGAGACAAATCATGGAAGAAAAATTCAGTCTGTTTGGATGGGATTACAGCCGCTTCCACGAGACAGTTCATAGGTTAGTCTATTCCTAATTCAGCCTGAAACTGGATGGCAGATTTCCAGGTTTGAGTGGCATTCGAAATCTGTTTCCATAGTTGAGGCGAGTATGCTAACTGTGCTTGTTCCTGGAAACTACTTACAGGGAAAACACACCTTTCTGTGAGCTGGGTAGCTGCCTGTGGAGCCAGAAGATGGGAATCCAGTTCAATTCAATTCCCCATTGTATGTCCCAGAAGGATCAGGCCTGGGTGGCCTTGGGCAAGCTGCACAGTCCCAGGGTGCCCCCAGAAGAAGGGAATGGCAAACCAATTTGGAGTATGTTATATTTAGAAAACCCTGGAGAAGGTCTCTGTAAGTTGGAACTGATTTGTGGATGTGCAATTGTTATAAATTATTTTAAAGCAAAAATGCAAGTTCAGCAGCTAATTTTGTGGTCTCAAATGCTGGCTCTTCAAGCTTGCCTGAAGGGAAAAGTCTTTGCCTGCTTGTGGAAGGACAGCAACAATGGGCCAGCCTAGCCGTCTGTAGGAGGGGTTTTCCAAAGAGTGTAACCCCATCCAGTACTGGCTGCATCCTTGTTCCTTGATCTGCTTTTCAACTGACAAGAAGCACCTCTGTCTTGTCTGGTGTTAAGTTTCAATTTATTCACCCTCATCCAGTCCATTAATGACACCAGACACTGGTCTAGAGCCGAAACAACTTCCTTGGATTTTGGTGGCAGCAGAGGTAGCGTTGGGTGTCATCTGGTGACACCAAACCCAAAGCTCCAGATAATCATAACATTTCATGTAGATGTTAAATAGCATAGGAGACAAAACAGAACCATGAGGGACTCTGCAGGCCAGCAGCCAGAGTGTTAAACAGGATTCTCCCAGCACCACCTTCTCTCCTCCAAGAGGACTGGAGCCACTGTAAAACAGTGCCCCCAAGTCCCATTCCAGAGAGACAGGTCAGGAGGATACTATGGTTGATAGTACTGAAAGCTGCTGAGACGGACACAGACCCCCTATCCTGTTTCTGGCATAGGTCATCCACCAGGGTGACCAAAGCAGTCTCTGTCCCATAACCACGTCTGAAGCCTGAATGAACAGGATCTAGATCAGTGGTTCTTAACCTTTGTTACTTGGATGTTTTTTAACTGCAACTCCCAGAAACCCCAGCCAGCACAGTTGGTGGTGAAGGCTTCTGGGAGTTGTAGTCCAAAACTCCTGAGTAACCCAAGGTTATGAACCAGTGATCTAGATCCTAGGTTCTTAACCTTTGTTACTCGGATGTTTTGGAACTGCAACTCCCAGAAACCCCAGCCAGCACAGTTGGTGGTGAAGGCTTCTGGGAGTTGCAGTCCAAAACTCCTGAGTAACCCAAGGATAAGAACCAGTGATCTAGATCCTAGGTTCTTAATCTTTGTTACTCGGATGTTTTTGAACTGCAACTCCCAGAAACCCCAGCCAGCACAGTTGGTGGTGAAGGCTTCTGGGAGTTGCAGTCCAAAACTCCCGAGTAACCCAAGGTTAAGAACCAGTGATCTGGATAATCTGTCTCATCCAGGAACCTCTGGAGCTGAGAGGCTACAACCCGCTCTACCACCTTCCCTAGGAATGGAATACTAGATACTGGAAGGTAATTATTCAGTATTGTGGGATCCAAAGAGGGCTTTTTTTAAACAATGGTCTTACTATTGCCTCCTTTAAGAATGATGGGATCCTACCCTGTTTCAATGAGGATTTTGCCACTCCTCCTACCCACTTGACCAGTCCCTTTCTGGCAGTCTTTATGAGGCAGGAAGTGCAAGGATCCAGCAGACATGTATTGAGTCCGGGCTGGTCCCTAGACTTTCCAAGTCAAAATTAATTACCAATACTCAAGAGAGAATTCAAAAAGGCTTTTGTTTATTTGATATATCAGATAAAGAAATTGTAACCTGACGGGACAGCCTCTCCCAAACGAGAGGTAGACTGCCCGCCCTGAAGAATGGTGGCAGGGCTTTTTATACCTTCTGTATTCCAGAATCAGGGGTTGGGATACAGCATATGTAACCAGGAAATAGTTAACAAAGAATTCTATAGGATGTACATACGTGAGTGGGGGTGTGTGTGTCTGAGACCTGAAATGCAGTTTGTCTGGCACTGTTCTATAAGTTGGGCAATATAATGGGAACATCTTCTGACAATAGGATTTACATTGGTTATATTCTTTTACCTGGGCACATCTGTTAGGGGAAATCATGGGGAAATATATGTCCACAATAGGTCTGTGGCTAGTTGCATTGTTAGTTAATGAACAATTCAGGCATAGAGGAACTGGTCCACACTACCTGTCCAGGAGCTCAGAGTGTGGAGTGTCCAGGAGGGGGGAATTTATGTAAATTTGAGTTAATACTGCTGTGACTACCAGAACCAGTTCTTGTTGAGATGCAAATAAGCAGCAATCATGGCCCTCCCATTGTCTTGCTGGCAGGTCATGTTAATTAAGGTCTGCACTGTCCCAGCAAGTTTTAAGAGGGAGGGGTGGAGAAACTGCACTCAACGGTGGGTGGTACTTTTGACCTTTTCTAATTATTTTATTAGAAATATGTTTGCGCCAGTGGCCCCATCACATGTGGTAGCCCTCCCTTCCCAAAGGGTTCTAACCACATCCTCAGGCTGCAGAAACTGAAACTCATCCATTGATGAGCCTGTGTCTCAAGCTCAAGACTGTAATGAGAGGTTTCCTTGGTGGTTCTCCCCCCATGGTGGGACTCTTCTCATACTGCAGGCCAGTTCACCTCAGAAGTTCCTCTGTGAATTTTGTGTGCATGTGAACCTCTGAACAGTCCTGTGGGCAGGGCCACAAACACAATCTATTTTTTCTTCTTTTTAATTTAATTTTTTTAAAAATTTGCTGCTTCCACTGCAACACCCCTCCAAGCAACCCAAATCTCTTGTGCAGTACCTGCCCTAAACGGCACTGAACTGTGACATAACAGTCTGGTGTAGTGTTATTCTTGGGGCAGGACTGCCAAGAATGCACCAAAAAACGACAGCACTATGTCCTGATGTCACATTGTGATGTTGTACTGTCATCTTATGGCATGACTGTTGGAACAGAAATTCATTGTATGAACAGAGATCCTAGGGAAGTATCTCACCCCATGTTTTCAGGCTGAGACATTTCTCTGCCTGGAACTTCTTCTTCTTCTTCTTCTTCTTCTTCTTTTTGAGAAAAAAAAGTGGAAAACCTCAGTTCCTATTGATAGTTTTCATTCTGAGCTCCTCCAAAGATTTGGTAATATTTCCCTTCCCCAATGGTAGCACAAAAACACACTGTGGCCTGCAGGTGTGTGCATGCGTGCGTGCGTGTGTGTATGCGTGTTTGCATGTGTGTGATGTACTGTCAAGCTGGAACTGACTCAAAAGGACTCTAGAAGACCTACAATAGGCAGATGGGCCTACAATAACATTCATAGATTTTTCAGCACAGTTGGCTAAAGGGTGAGGAAGTTTCACATAGATGGGCACTATGCCAGAAAAATGGACCCCAGAATATTACTGCAGGGAAAATGGATATTTAAAGAGTACAATTTTTAATTCATTAATACGTATATCCAGCCCCTCAAAACACTGACTTGGAAGATCTTGATGGATCACCTATCATCACACTCGCAACTTTCAACTTCATTCTCCTCTGCTGGCTTCTTATTATTATCACCAATTTTCTCGTTCTCTTATCAATTTACTGTGAATAGAACTTCTTCTGGATTTGATTCTGCATGGATTGTATGTACATAATCTGTTTCACAGCCCACTCTTCTCTATATTTTGTGACATGCATAGTCCACCCACTATACAGAGTCACACTTTATCATATTAATCATTAGCAGGCTTTATATTCTCTTAGCTCTCAATTCTATCCACTGCTGAATATCGTGTTTGCCTGAAAACAAGACAGGGTCTTATATTAATTTTCCTCCAAAAAACACAATAGGGCTTATTTTCAGGGGATTTTTTTTTATTTTATAGTTATGTCATCTTCTTCTGGTTGCTGCACAATGCGGCATAATGGTGGAGGGTAGAGTATCACTTAACTGGGGCTTATTTTTGGGGTAGGGCTTATATTATGAGCATCCTGAAAAATCATACTAGAGCTTATTTTCAGGGTAACAGGGTAGTTAATAAAACTGCTTCAAGACATAGCTAAGAAATTACTGTATCCTGTTAGCTATGTCTATAAATTGAGTTCTGTTAGGTAGCATTTAACTGGGGAAGTATCTTCATTACTAGACAAGATATTGAATTACACATATTCCAAGTTGTGATTGGAGATGTTGACCCCTAAATAATTATGGTGGGGACAACTAAGGTAAAGGTAAAGGTTCCCCTTGACAATTTTTGTCCAGTTGTGTTCGACTCTAGGGGGCAGTGCTCATCCCCGTTTCCAAGCCATAGAGCCAGTGTTTTGTCCGAAGACAATCTTCCGTGGTCACATGGCCAGTGCGATTTAGACACGGAATTCTGTTACCTTCCCACCGAGGTGGTCCCTATTAATCTACTCGCATTTGCATGCTTTTGAACCGCTAGGTTGGCGGGAACTGGGACAAGTGACGGGCGCTCACTCCGTCACGTGGATTCGATCTTCTGACCCTGCAGCACAGGCTTCTGTGGTTTGGCCCACAGCGCCACCACGCTGTGGGTTAAACAGGGACAACTACCCTGTTTTAAAAAGATGCCCAAACTGCTAGTTGTGTTTTGAAGAAGGAACCATGACAAACTCCCAAGCTGAAACTTGCCCTCTTCTCAGTATAGAGTTTCCGTCACAACCTCCCACCTTGATTGCTATTTTTTCCTAAACATACTGTTTCTTGAAAAATCTTTTAGGGAGAAACAGGCTGGGGAAGGGGCAGCAGGAAACTGGTATGGGGCTATTTTAAGCATATCTCTTTCAAAGTGGGAACAGCAAAATAAGAAATGTAGCCCTACTATTTCATCACTAATCTCTACTTGAGCTAATTACTATCCCTATTGCTTCCTTTTTGTTCTTGATATTAGGGTACTTACTGTGGTTAGAGATCTCACATCCTATGTTGCTTCCTATATAATGTTAGTCAGTATTCAGTAATTTCCTGATTATATGGATAGTCTGGAAATAGCAGCTCTTTGCCTTGTATTTACCAATGGAATGATGGTACTTGTGTTTTCTGGAAATTTGGCTTCAGATTTTGTTTAATGTTTACTGAACAAATTCTTGTAATTGGCACTGAAAGAGGTTGCTCATGAATTGTGTTTACATTCCAGTCCAGGCATGATTCATGTCCAAAGTTAGATTCTAAAATTTATTTTTTTCATTTCATAGAATCATAGAATCATGAACTTGGGAGGGGCCTATAAGGCCATCGAGTCCAAACCTTGTGCAGTGCAGGCATACAAATCAAAGGATATATGCCAGGTGGTTGCCTAAATTTTTCTTGAATGCCTCCAGTGTTGGAGCACTCGCCACTAGAGATGGGGATATTCATATACGAATATGAATATCCCCATCTCTTGTGGTGGACTTAACAAGGGTCCAGCCCTTGGGGCCAGACTGTCCACTCACGTGTCCAGGAGCAGTGGTGGCCTCATTCATCCTGCCAATCACTCCTGGAAGGTCGCTTTCTTCCTACTCAACTGGCCATTCAGCACCTGTGCAGGGAAACTCATCCTCTACCCCCCACCCCCCGCCTGGAGTGGCTAGCTAAGCAGGAAGAGAGCAGTGCTCTGTGAGTGAGTGGAAGGATGAGCAAGGCCACCACCAGACATGTGACTGGTTAGTCCAGCCCCTGGCCAGACCCTTGTTAAGTCTAGCTGCACTGGAATATTCATATTTGTATACGAATACGAATACCTCCATTTCTACTCACCACCTCTCAAGGTAATTGGTTCCACTCTCGTACTGCTCTAACAGTTAGGAAGTTTTTCCTGACATGCAACCAAAATCTGGCTTCCTGTAACTCAAGCCCATTGTTCTGTGTCCTGCACTCTGGGATGATCAAGAACAGATGCTGCCCCTCCTCTGTATGAGAGCCCTTCACGTTTTTGAGAAGTGCTATCATCTCACCCCTCAGTCTTCTTTTCTCAAGGCCAAGCATGCCTAGTTCTTTCAGCCATTCCTCATAAGGCTTGGTTTCCAGCCCCCTTGATCAGCCCCATTGTTGCCCACCTCTGAACTTGTTCCAATTTGTTAGACCTTTCTTGAAGTGCAGTCTCCAGAACTGGGCACAATACTCTACATAAGGCTTAATTAGTGCCCAATAAAGGAGAACGAGTACCTCATGGGATTTGGAGACTATACAGTACTTCTGTTAATGCAGCTGAAAATGCAATGTGCCTTTTTTGTAGCCACATCACACTGTTGACTTACATTACAACAATTCCAAGATCTTTCTCACTGGTAGTGTTGCTGAGCCAGGTACAGTATCTCGCATCTTCTAGTTGTGTGCTTTCTTTCTTTTTCCTAGATGCAGTACAGTACTTTGCATTCATGCGTCATGAATTTCACTCTGTTGTTTTCAGTCCAGTGCTTCAACCTATCCAGATCATTTTGAATTTTGTTTCTGTCCTCCAGGGTGTTAGCTATTCCACCAGGTTTTGTGTCATCCACAGATTTGATTAGCATTCCCTGTACCCCCTGATCCAGGTCATTAATAACATGTTGAAAAGCACCGGGGTCAGGACTGAGCCCTGGATACCCCACTTGTTACTTCCATCCAGTTTGAAAAGGAGCCATTCATAATCACCCCCTGAGTATGATTCTGTAGCCAATTGTGTATCCATCTGACACTTGATCTTTCCAGCCCACACCTGATTAGCTTGCTAATCAGAATATCATGGGGCACTTTATCAAAAGCTTTGCTTAAGTCAAGATATACTACGTCTACAGTATTCCCTTTGTCTATCAGGGAGGTTAGCCAATCAAAAAATGAGATCAGATTAGTCTGGCAGGACTTGTTCTTGACAAATCCATGTTGGCATTGTTTTCTAGGTGTTTGCATAACAACTGCTTCATAATCTGTTTCAGAATTTTCGCTGGGATTGATGTCAGGCTGACTGGTCTGTAGTTCCCGAGTTCCTCCTTTTGACCTTTTTAAAGATATGGACAGCATTAGCACTCCTCCAATCTTCAGGCATTCAAGAAAATAATGGTTAGAGGTTCTGAGAATTCATCAGCCAGTTCCTTAAATATTCTTGGATGCATTTCATCTGGCCCTGGAGATTTGAACTTGTTCAAGGTAGTAAGGTGTTCCTTGAAAAAATTGTTTATCAATCTCCAGCTGCAGTTTTGTCCCCTCCACTTGCACTTCACGATTGTCTGGAGGGTCATGGTCTATCCTTCCAGAAAAGACTGGACTAAAATAGGAACTGAGCATTTCTGCCTTTTCTTTGTCTTCTTTTATCATTTCCCCATCTGCTATCATATAACCCCTCTGTCTTCTTTTTTCAAGGCCAAACATGCCCAGTTCTTTCAGTCTTTCCTCATAGGGTTTGGTTTGCAGCCCCCTGATCAGCCCCCTTGTTGCCCTCCTCTGAACCTGTTCAAATTTGTTGGTATCCTTCTTGAGGTGTGGTGTCCAGAACTGAACACAGTACTAAAGATGAGGCCTAATCAGTACCAAACAGAGGGGAACTAGTACTTTGCAGGATTTGGAGACTATACTTCTATTAATGCAGCCTAAAATAGCATTTGCCTTTTTTGTAGCCACATCACACTTATTTATTTATTTATTTATTTATTTATTTATTTATTTATTTATTTATTTATTTATTTATTTATTTATTTATTTATTTATTTATTTATTTATTTATTTATTGGACTTATATACCGCCCCATAGCGCTACAAGCACTCTCCGGGCGGTTTACAATTTAATTATGCAGGCTACACATTGTCCCCCCCCCCCCCAGCGAGCTGGGTTCTCATTTTACCGACCTCGGAAGGATAGAAGGCTGAGTCAACCTTGAGCCGGCTACCTGGGATTTGAACCCCAGGTCGTGAGCACAGTTTTAGCTGCAGTACAGCATTTTAACCACTGCGCCACGAGGCACTTGTTGGCTCATATTCAGCTTGTGATCTACAATGACTCCAAGATCCTTCTCATTCGTAGTATTGCTGAGACAGGTATCCCCCATCTTATAACTGTGTATAAAGGTAAAGGTAAAGGTTCCCCTTGACAATTTGCCCAGTCGTGTCCAGCCCCCTGATCAGCTGGGACAAGCGACGGGGGCTACGACTGCAGCTCTTCTGACCTTGCAGCACAGAAGCTTCAGCGGTTTAACCCACAGCGCCACCATGCCACCATTCGTAGTATTGCTGAGCTAGGTATTCCCCCATCTTATAACTGTGTATAACTTTTTCCTAATGCAGTACTTTGCCTTCGTGCCTGTTGAATTTTATTCTTCTGTTTTTAGCCCAGTGCTCAAGCCTATCTAGATCATTTTGAATTTTGTTTTTCTTACAAGGTGATGGTTATTCCATGACTTATCATTCAAAAAAAGAAAGAAAAAAAAGAAAAGAAGTCTATTATCTCAGACACTCAACCTAAGAAGGGTAAAACAAACAAATAAAAGGTTAGAGATAATCAAACCCTAGCCCCTGAAAGAAAGGAAGGAAGGAAATGAAACATAGAACAAAATCTTAATTTCTCTTGCTTGTTTGTGTAAAACTTGACTTTTCTAACCTACCACCTCCATTAGAAAGAAACAGAAGTAAAATTGGTTATGAAAATAACTGTTGGATAGCAAATAACTGTTTGATATTCATGCACACAGTGAGAACATGTAATTGAATGACAGTGAGTGGCTGAGAGACAGCATGTGACATTTCTTGCTAGTGCACAGATAGTCTGAAGCCATGGGAAGAGAGAGTCAGAGTTGGCCAGTGTCAATGTGAGTGAGTGAGTGATTGCGTGTGATTGTGTGTTTCTGTGATTGTGTGTCTTCTTTAATTTCTGCTAACAAAATGGTTAGGTTACTTTTTGCTAAAGTGACTTTTAAATATTATCACAGTGAATTTTGTAACCATACATTTTGGCTGAGCCTCAGAATGGATCACTGACTGAATTTGAGACATAAAAGAACTGATGATGTTGATAAAAGTGCGTTCTCTTCAAAACAAAATGAAGCTTCTTCCAGTCATCTTAAAAAGTGTTGCCATTATATCAAGGAATATCTGTTGATTGGCTTGATGTGTGCAGATCCCAAAGAAGAGCAACTACCACATTGTGTGTTGTGTTACGAGATATTGTCCAATAAGGCCATGCAACTGTAAAAATTCTCAATACTAAACATAAAAACATGCCACAAAGATCATTGATTTTTTCAAAAGGAGTGTGAGCTTCAGGAAAGTAAGAAAATGGTTAAAATAAAACCTCAACTGGTTGTAGCAATGAAAATGCAGCAAGGGTCTCATTTGAAGTTTCTCAACTAATAGAAAAACCAAAAACAAAATACTGTACAAAGAACTGCACACAGTAGCTGAAGAACTTATATTACCTGCTGCAAGAATCATGGTTTCTATATTGATCAATGCGAAAGCTGCCAAGGACCTTTCCTTAATACTTTTGTCAAATGACACAGTTAAGAAGTTATATTTTATTAACAAATATCAAGGAACAATTATTAGAAAGAACTTGCATGTCCCCCTACTTTGCATTGCAATTGGACAAAAACACAGGCATACAGTAACAAAGCAATTTTACTGTGCTATGATAGATATGAGCGTGAGAGAAATGTTTTCAAAGATGTATGGTTAATCTCTTCATTGGTGCACACTACAACTGAAGAAGTATTTAATAGCTTAAATGAGTTTATTTGTTTATTTGACTTGTATGCCGCCCGGACTCTGCAAGAGTCTGAGAGTTTGTAACATTTCATGACATGGATTGGTTGAAATGTGTTGGAATTAGCACAAATGGAGCATGAGCAGTGTCTGGAAAGTTTAATGGACTTATAGCACAGATTAAGGAAATCATACCATCAGTGACTTGGTACCATTGCTGCATATCCAGGGAAACTCTAGTTGCTAAGAAGACCAGAAAAACTAAAGCAGACGTTAAATGAATCAGTCAAAAGTTTTAACCAAACCCTAAGTATCCGTTAAATATTGGCACATTGTGTATGCTATTCCTAATATTGCCATTTTTGTAGCTCTGATGATGTTAGTTTTTAGATCTGCAACTACTTATAATACTGTGTGAAATTTCTTGATATTGTTCCCAAAGCCCTGATGACTACGAGGATCACTGAAGTGTGTTTCATCCTCAAGTGAGATGTTTCGATTACCAGATCACTGTATTTTGCTAGCTTTTCCAGTTCTTTATTTTCAACTCTGGCATTCCTTAGAATTGCAATGGCAATGATCCAGACATTTCTTTGTTCTATTACTGCTTTGTCTGGTGTGTTATGTTCAAGGTCTCTATCAGTTTGGATCCAGAAATCCCACAAATGACTTCATCATTTTCTGACACCTTCTCTACTTTGTGTTTTTGGATGCTGGCAAGTTATATTTTTCGCAAAATGACCAATGCACTAATTTTGCCATTCTATCCTGTCTAATTTTGTAAACTGTGCAATCCTTGGACATTCACAGATGAAATGTGACACAGACTTAAATTGAGGGAGATCTTCTCATGGAAGAAGACATTAAAAACACACTACTTACTTAGACTGTGCACCCTGCTCAGTACTATTGACAGTGCCATGCTGCTTTTCCTGGGACAAGACTACCATATTCTGCCTCATTTTTGTGACTATTGATGCAGGGAGAAAAACCTATTGATCCATTCAGAGTAATTTATTTGTTTGTTTGTTTGCTTGCTTGCTTGTTTGTTTAAAATATTTTGAAATTAAAGACAATATTTTCCCACACTGACAAACTGGATTGAAAGTATTTTAGAAGTTATCTCACCCTTTTCCCCCTACTAGCAAATTGAGAGATGAAATTATTTTATTTATTTATTTAAAATATATTTATCGCGCCTTTCTTCTTAGGAAGGACCTAAGGCACCTTACATCATTAAAATACTGTATTTAAAGACAACAAGTATACAAATACTAAAAAGGGTCAAACAGATATAATGCAACAAAAACAGTACCAAAACACATTCAAAACACATGTCCCCTGTGAAGATAGCAGGACTGAGAAAAGGACTCTTCTGATGATCTTAATACTCGAGCAGACTCATAAAAGGAGAAGAGATCCTTGAAATAGCAAGGATCCCCCCAAAAGTCTTAGAGGTGAGCATAGATCTAAATGTATGCAGCATGAAGGCATATGTGGCATATAAGCCCTGTGGTTGTGCAAAAGAAACAGAATCCAGACTAACAGCACTGCTGGCTACTGAAATTAGAACTGTTTAGGCATTCACAGAATTGGATAGGTTGTCTCTCTGAACCCTGCTTAAAATCCCCCAAATTGATATTTTGCACAATTTCAGGGTTTCATGTACTGTAGGTCATGGCAGGTGTTGGGGAAGAAAATGTAAGTCTCGATCCCACCAACTCTGTCGTACAACTCTGGTCCTGGAACCTGTGTGACCCCCCACATGCTCCATGCAACACTGGGATGCTGTAAAATATAGGGTTATGGTGAAGCTGAGCCATCGTGAAGACTGTAGTACCTCCCAGAAATTCAAGCAGCTTCCTCATGACCCCTTATTTCTAGTGGCACTACCTGCCACTAGATTACACATTTACCACTACATCACACTGGCTCATCCACCACTGGCACAATGGGGTGGTTGTTCCATGCTGTCAAGTCGCACCCAACGTATGGCAACCCTATGAATGAGTGATCTCCAAAATGTCCTGTCCTCAGTAGCCCTGCTCCGCTCTTGCAAATGTGAACCTGTGGCTTCTTTTAGGGATTCAATCTAATACAGTATTTGCTCTTCCACATTTCTTGCTGTCTTTAACCTTTCCCAGCATTATTGGTTTTTTTCCCCAAAGAATCCTGCCTTCTCATGAAGTGTCCAAAGTAGGACAGCCTCAGTGTCTACTTCTTTCCAATAACAGCAAAAGGTTTTGTGGCACCTGAAGTAAATGCTATTTGGTATAATCTTTTGTAGACCATGCTGTTTTAGATGCAAGTGGGCAACAATCCACAAAAGCTTCTACTAAATAAAATAAAACTTGTAAAGGATTGTCTTTAATACAACAGAGAACAAATTAACATAACTATCCCTTTGGAAATTTATTTTCAAGAAGCAGTCCAGCCCCATATTAAATTTTATATGCCAAAACGCCCCCCCCCCAATGGACACAACTTGCAACCAGCAACTGTATGAAATGTTTCCAGTTGCAGGATAGAATAAACTATGCATACATCTTCAGAGAGAAACCAGTTCTAAATCAATTTAAATATACACTTGCCTACTTCATATGTTCTGGGAGAACTGGAATCACTGCAATTCACATTAAAAAGACCATTGATGTAGGGATATGAAGCTCCTTGCTTCTCACTTTGTCCAAAAAGCAGAGAAAAACTATCTATTTTTCTTTTCTCCCCTGAGATTCTCCCACATACAGATCACTCAGGAATGAAATCTCACAGGAGAGCTTGTGACGTGCCCCTTGCGTGTTCCCAGATTATTTCACTAGCCTGAAGCCCACGACACATTCTCTCCTTTAACGCTGCCACCAGTTGATCTCTGTCAACAATGTTCAGTTAGAAAGACTGGGGTCCATGCTGAGTGTAAAGTTTAACAAAAACAGGTTTATTGGATGCAGTTCACTTAAACAGGTTCTTCAAAGACTGAAAGTATTCAGTAGTTTAGTAATAATTTGTTTCACTCTTAACTCTATAAGTTCCACTCTACCACTCCCCCAGGCTGTCCTCTCACTTCAGACTCTATCAAGGATAATTACCAGGCCTGAGCACAACAAGGTGTATTAATGAGCAGCCATGATGAACAGGTGTGTAGTAATGCTGAGTCATGATGACTCATGAGTGCTGACTCATACATGATGCAATGTCTAATGTGATTGGCCATAGGCAGATGTGCATAAGTATATATGTGTGAACCTGTACAGTAGATGCATCTTCCTGCTCTGCGATGAATGCTACCTGTTATGCTGCCAGACTGAACTTCTGTATATATCCTGTAAATACACGATTGGTGTTGGGAGAAGCTGCCTGCGTGTGTGCGATTTATTTGAACTTCCTGGACTGGATATTACTCTGCTGATTCTACTGGATTTCCGCAATTTTGCGCTAACAGACTCTCCTCTCTGACTCACTCCCGCACAAAATTCCTTCTCTCTGTCTCACCCCTCCCTTCTAGTTTATTTGGTGCCGCCTCCAACAGCTGGAGGTTTTCCACCAACAGCTCCCATTGGTACATGTAAATAACCTCATACATGAGCCAAAGCAGGGTGATCGCTACAAAGCTCACTAACCACAAAGAAATATCTGAGAGTATTTCTGAAAATGTGCAGAAATTGAAAATACCTATCTGGTGGAGAAAGGACCAAATCCTGTCAGTTGTCAAACTGACAGTTCCTGTGTAGAGTCCGACAATTATCCAGTACCACATTTTACATGCTGCAAACTACAGGCCCCGCTGCTCAATGCCAAAAATACTACAAAACCTAATGAAATAATCCCCTAGATATGTATATGTCTAGATCCAAGCTGACATGCCACAAGAGCCTTAACTTTCTGCCTATTACCTAAAATATTGAAACTAGACATCCCGGAAAGCCCATATTATCAACTTTTGATGCCATCGCTATTGGAGATGGATATATGGGTTAGATATTCAAACCATATGTCACCAGTGCATTATATAAAAGACACCGCTGATTCCCGAGAAAACTATAATCCATTCAAAACTTCCCAGATGACACCATCCTAGCCACCACAGATGTTGAGACATGTTATACTAACATCCCATAAAATGGCAGTTATGTCTGGTTAAGTATATCTGACTATGACATCCTCTGCCAGCACCACCCATGATTCATAGAATCATGGAATAATTGCGTTGGAGGGGGCCTATGTGGCTATCAAGTCCAACCCTCTGCTCCATGCAGGAATTCAAATCAAAGTTGATGGTTGTCCAATTTTCTCTCAAATGATCTCTCACCACCTCCCGAGGCAACTGGTTCCATTGTTGTACTGCACTAACAGTTAAGAGTTTTTCCACGGATATTCAGCCTACAGCTGGCTTCCTGTAGCTTGAGCCCATTATTGCCTGTCCTGCGCTCTGGGATGATCATGAACAGATCCTGCCCCTCCTCTGTATGACAGCCTTTCAAGTATTTGAAAAGTGCTATCATGTCACCCCCCCCCCCAGTCTTCTTTTCTTGAGGCTGAACATGCCCAGTTCTTTCAGTCTTTCCTCATAGGGCTCAGTTTCCAGGCCCCTGATCATCCTTGTTACTCTGCTCCAGTTTTTTTTTTTTTTTTTTTTGCATCCTTCTTAAATTGTGGTGTGCAGAACTGGACACAGTACTAGATTAAGCCTAACAAGTGCTGAAAAAAGCAAAGCAAAAGCAAAGCAAAGCATGCTGCTTATATACTGCCCCATAGTGCTTCTGGATGGTTTACAAGTTAATTATGCAGGCTACACATTGCCCCCCCCAGCAAGCTCGGTACTCATTTTACCGACCTCGGAAGGATAGAAGGCTGAGTCAACCTTGAGCCGGCTATCTGGGATTGAACCCCAGGTCGTGAGCACAGTTTTGGCTGCAGTACAGCGGTTTAACCACTGCGCCACGAGGGGACCTAGTATCTCATGGACTTTGGAGGCTCAGCTTCTGAATGCATCTTAAAACAGCATTTGCTTTTTTTTTTTTTGCAGCCAGATCACACTGTTGTTTTGTATTCAGCTTTTGATCTACAATAATTCTAAGATCCTTCTAATTCGTAGTATTACTGAGCCAAGTATCGCCCATCTTGTAATGTGCGTTTGGTTTTTCCCCACTGGATGTACAACTTTGCACATCCCTGTTAAATTTCATCCCAGTGCTCAACCTATCAAGATCTTTTTTAATTTTGTTCCTTTCTTCCAAGGTATTAGCTATTCCACCCCATTATGTGTTATTGCAAATTTGATAAGTATTCCTTCCATGCAGTCTCTCATCCAAATCATTAAGAAAAATGTTGAAGAGCCCTGGTCTCAGGACAGATCCTTGTTGTACCCCACTTGTTACCTTCTCTTAGTTCGGGAAGGAGCCACTGATAAGCACCCTCTGACTGCAGTTTCGTAACCAACAATGTATCCACCTTGACAGTTGTTCTGTCCAGTCCACACTTGGTTAGCT
This sequence comes from Pogona vitticeps, assembly GCF_051106095.1. NCBI lineage: Eukaryota > Metazoa > Chordata > Lepidosauria > Squamata > Agamidae > Pogona > Pogona vitticeps. The sequence continues at coordinate 116,247,252 of NC_135786.1, forward strand.
TGCTAATCAGAATATCATGCTCCAGTTTTTCAAAGGCCTTGCTAAGGTCAAGATGTATTACATCTACAGCATTGCCATTGTCTACCAGTGGTTACCAAGTAAAAAATGAAAAAAGATTAGTCTTGCAGGATTTGTTCTTGACAAATCCATGTTGGTTTCTAGCGATTACTGCATTGTTTTGAAGAGTGACTGCTTCATAATCTGCTCCAGCATTTTCCCTGGGATTTATGTCAGTCTGACTGGTCTGTAGTTCCCTGGTTCCTCTTTTTTACCCTTTTTGAAGATTGGGACAATGTTAGTTCTCCTCCCATCATCTGGTACTTCACCCATCCTCCAGGGTCTCTAGAAATAATAGACAGCGATTCTGCAATTTTTTCAACAAACAGACAGACAGGACATGTCACTGGTATTTGTACCCCTGGGAATATGAATATGAATTATAGCACCAGAGGCCCATTCCCTGCCCCCAGAACTGGCTGGTCCACTCACAGTTCACTGCATGGCAGTCGGCTGCATTGTCATCATCATGTTCTTCCCTGCCTCCCTGCACAGCTGGGACTCTGCAGCACCTATGGTGCCATAATTCATATTTGTATTCCCAGGGATTTGAATACAAATAGCCTGTGTCTAGTCACTGGTAGAATGACTCTATTATCTCCTATTGTTCTTGTTCCAGTGCCTGATGCTCAGAAGTACGTGTTTCAAAACATGCTTCCTCTACAGCTAATAATGGCACGTCTATCTGCTATCATCAGTTTGCTCTGCCCCTTGCCGTAGACTGCCAGCAATGATATTTCTGTGTAAATAAAGGCTAAACTTTGCAGTGCACCTGCTGGAATGTCTTGCTACAGTGGAGACCTCAAAGAGGTCCAAGACTGATCTGTCCTGAGTATTCTTCAAGGTTAAAATTGTGTTGAAATTCTGAAAGGCTTTTAACAGTATTTTCCTTATCTAAGCCATAGAGTGGCATGTATTTGCACTGGCAGCTAAGAAGCTGAGATCTTGATTTGTCAAGGATCACAATGCCACATAAATGCTGAATACATCATATGTCATGATAATATTTAGACCGGGTTTTATTGGTTTTATGGCAATTACCTGTTTTAATTGGATTTTATATATTACAGTGGTCTGTACATTATAAAGGCCTATGGCCAGAAACAATAAAGTGTGTGTGTGTGTGTGTGTGTGTGTGTGTGTGTGTGTGTGTGTGTGTGTGTGTGTGTGTGTGTGTGTGTGAGACAGATGGACAGATGGGAGGGAAAATAAAAAAGATAGAAGGAATTGGGAAAGAAAGGAGGAAAGAAAAAACATAGGAAGCGAAAGGATACAGGAGCAGGAAAGCAGAACATGGAGAATGAAGCTGTGGGACATGCAGGAGAAGGGTAGAAGGGATGGTCCCTTACCATTGTCACTGTCTAGGTCAGCGGCCCTTGCTCAGTCTCTCATCCACTTGCAACACATTATCAGTGGTGCCTGTCTCCAGCAGGCAGATACCTCTACAGAAGGGAAGCCCCTCAGTGACAGCAGCACTGGCTGGAGATACCAGAGCTGGCAGGGAGCAAGGGGGGCACTTCCTCTGGCCATCTGCATGCCAAAAAGAATGCATGCCCTACCACTGGGCCTGAAAGGTGTGTTACAGCTCTTAAAGGGGAAGGATGGCTCTATCTAACACAAGCAGACACAGTCTCTTTGCCCCCCCCCCCAATATCTACATGCTTGTGTGGACAGGGCCCTTTGATGAACATTTGTTCACAAGCTGGCTTTAGACATTGTAGCACCTGGTGAAGAGTTATACGTTGTGGATATCCTGCATCTGTGTTCAGCCATAAAACTGTTTATATATTATATGTTGGGCTGAAGTTACTTGGGAAAAATCCCCACTAATTGTACAATAAAAGGCTCCATTGTGTAACCTGTAAAAACTATGAAAACTCTGCAACATTATATGATTTTCCTTATGCTGTAATTTCTAAAATTGTTTTTAGGTGAGCAAACTGAAATGTAAAGTGCAGTAAATTCTGTTCAATATTGTGATGTTGAATATAATTTGGTCTGTTCAAAGCAGAGTTCTGTGTTTCAGGTTTGAAAAACAATTTGTTCCCGATGGCCATTTTCTGAGGGCAATGTTAGCTACAAATGCAGCTATACAGTGTGCTATTTCTCTTGAAGACTAAGACTTTCATCATAATGTATAAACCACAGCTCAGCCCCTGGATTGGAAGTGGTGGTGTAGAATACAGGGAATATGTTGTCTAGTGTCAGCTTTTCCTTTGAAAATTAAGGTTTCAGATTAATATATGGTATGCTTATTCAGAACATTACTCACAGTTTCAAATATGTATCCCTCCCTCCCATTATTAAAAGAAAGTTAAAAGCAAGAAAACCTAAGCAATGATCAGTCCCCTCCCCCCTAGCATGGTAGTCTAATATTTGAAGTGAATTTTTTTGGGGTAGAAATAGATATATCTGTGTAGAAATAGACATCTCATAAGTTGAATGTTGGAAATCATGCACTGAGACTGTACGCTGGCTTCTGAGATTTCATCACCCACTTTACCCACAGAGGATGGCCGTTTGTCCCACTTTATAGAGGATAGAGCTGATCCCAATATAGAGGTAAATAACTATCACAAAGAATAAGAGTCTTGAATTTGAGCATCAGCAGTTATTGCCTTGACAGCAGATTGAGCAGGCACATTGCTCACTTGCTCACAACCTTTCCTAGTGTGGTAAGATGCATTATTGAATTTTCATTCATTGTAAGTAATTTGAAATTTTCATCTATAGATGCAAATTGGCACAAGCAAATTTCATTCCAAATACTCCCTCTTTAGGGGTTCTGTATAATTAGCTGCTCTACTCACACAAGTTATACAAACTGACTTAAAAAAATTAAGCTGAGCTTCTTGGGAAACTATGTTTTGGTACCAACAATACCACAGTTTGTGGCTTTTAAATTTTCTCATAGAACTGAAGCCCACACACAGACATGTGTGTACAAGTCCACACATGCAGCTTTGCATCTGTAGAGGTTTTGCCAGGAGTTTGTCACTGAATCATCAGAGTCTGTCTGGTGAGAATCTCCGCCACAGCCAACTTTTCTGGTTAACCTAATGATAGATGGACGGACTAACTATGTATAGCTTTCAAGTCACCTCTTTCAAAATTGGCATCATAAACAGGAGGAGAAGAGGGGAAAGAAATTTGTAGCCACAGCCTCTTTCATTGATGTGAAATCGTTTCTCCTGTCTTGGTATCCTAGGAAACAGAACTCTTGTTATCAAAGGAGCCAAGTTTTATCCAACTGTATACTTGGGAGAAGAAAAATAAGAAGAAATAAAGGTGGTTAATTGCCTGACAAAGAGAGACATAGCCAAGAGCTGTACTAGCCTGTAATTAGGTGAATTAGTAGAACAATGACCCAATTTTCTCTGGTTTCTGGACGGCTGCACAAAATTCAGGAAGTTGTTCCCAATCTCTGCCTATCTCTGCCACTGACTCTGTGAGCGCTCATTTCTTCTTTGGCATCTGGCAAAGTACCCTGTTGGTTGGCAGAGTGTTTCCAAATGACAGGGATACACCAGGAGGCCTGAGGTAGCGATGGAAATAAATTGGGGGAGGGGTGTACATTCTTTTCACAGCAAGATTTCTCTACACAAGATTCTTTTTTTTTTTTTTTTTTTTTTTTTTTTTTGAAAAATAATGTAGGAAAGATTGTGGGATTTCTCAGACATTTTATGGCCTTTTATTCCTGGAAGAAATGATTAAGCTGCACAGAATTGTTACAATTCCTGCACAGAATGGCATCTTTCCTGCACAGAATGTGTTGGAAGGAGCATTCACCTGTGCAGAAAATGGCAGTTTTCTGTGCAGGATGAAAAAAAAAAAGGGGGAGGGAGGCAGGGTCTCTTTATTGTAGGAAGTGGGGACATTACAGTGATCCAGAAAGATGGTTCACCAAAGAGTTTTGCCATGGCAAGACTCAGAAAATCACTACTAGTGAGAAATGGTGTGAATACTCTTCTCATCCTTAGTCTGTGGCAGAGACAGTTGCTGCCTTCTTCTATCTGCAGCTCTTTTAAGCCACTTTGGAGCTGGTGACTGTCATTCAAAGCTCTGTGAAATCAGATTTAGACTACCGTATGCATTGGTGTGGGACTACTTTTAGATACTGTTCAGAAGAATATGCAAGGTATGTGGTCTTGCTCTTGAAGTGGAACCGCCTCCCCCCTCCTCTGCTAGAGCATATTGTACCAAGGATCTGTCACATGTAAGTAGTTCTATGTTCTCTTGTATGAACAGTTCAGGATGCCTGAGTCCTCTTGATAGCCACAAGCATTTGGTACATACCTTTAAAGATGAAATGTAGAAAATATTGAAACTCCTCTGCACCCATTTTCCATACTCTTATATCTGCTTTCATGTCATCTCCTGCCCCCTGTTTGCTTTTTATTCTAAGCCTTTTCCTCACAAATATGCTAAGAAGCTTCCCAGAGGCCCCTTGCTCACTTCCCATCCTCCCTGAGCTTCAGTTATGTGACCTGTTTCTCACATTTTTTCCCCCTTGGGTTCACAAGTCTCCCCTACCCACCCCATTACCATCAAGATCCTTTGTCCAAATGTTGGCTTTTTCTTTCCTGCTTCTAGTATGAGGGTATTCCTTCTGTCATTGCACTGGAATTCTGTTGCACTTACAATATTACTCATTCTTCCAAGATCTAGGGAACAAGTACACAAGAAACTAGTCATAGAGGATGAAGTTAAGATAGCAGCACTTGTATATTATAGTCAAACAATGTAGTATCTGAGAAGCAAAGAGACAGACAAAAAAAATCTTTTATATATATTGCTAGCGGGATGCTAGTATCAAAAGTGCAAATCCAAGGATGTGACTCTGATTTCAGAGGATACTGTTTTCAAGAGCTGACATGACAGACATTATGTATGTATATTTATGGAAGGCAGGGGTCAGGAGACTCCCAAGAAGAGAAAGAGAAATCTCATGCTGCTGATCCTGGTAAATGCATTATGCAAATCAGTGACTGAAGTCTTCCTGAGGGCAGTTGCTTCTCTGTTCTTCCATTTAGTACAGTGTAGGGAGGGGAAGCATGTCGATCAAGTAGGGGAGTGCCCTTGATGATCCACCTGTGATATAGGGACTGACACACTGGATCCAGTTCACTGAAGGAGAAAACTAGCGCAGATGGCAAACACTACATCTCCCAGTCACCTTTTTGCTAAATTCTCTGGAGTGATCTCTGCCACTTGTTTATTAGATTATGATACCAATTGTTTTATAATTCCCCCCCCCCTCGGTTTGAAGAATACTACTCTTGAGTGGTTGTCACTTATTACGTAGGGAAGGACTCCTGCCTTCACAGGGCGTCTCTGTGTCGGATTGATTGTGCCTTGGGAGGAAATTAAATTGATAATTTAAAAGGAAAAGTAATAATTTTGAAGACCAACATCTTGATGAGTTTAAGAGTCTGGGATACAGCTCTAAGGGATGGTAAGCAGACTGGCATATCCAGGTATTGGTTGGATGGTGGAAGGGAACCTTTAGTGACTTTCTGTTGTAAATGAGTATGATTGGTCAGTAGACCTGGGTGAGTTAAAGTCAGCACTTTTCAGCACCAGTGTCCTTCAGTGTCTCATTGCAGAACTACAGCCACATATCAGATTATGGACAGTATCTTTTCTTGTGTTGTTTTCTTACTAGTATTGTAAGTTGCTTCCTGTTGATGATTTTTGTGTTGAGGGTCAGAAGGAAGCCACTGTGGTGCTTCCTGGAAGTTGTAGTTCTTTGAGAGGTAGGCCTCTATAAATCATTACCAGAATGTTCTCATTTTTATTACATAAATACAGTAAATTACTTTTCTGGTTAAATCATTCTTGTTCATTAACATCTGCAGTAGTCAGAAAATAACCCATATTTTCTGGAGGTTTAAAGCACAATCATGGGACTCTGAAGTAAGGAACAATATTTTCAAGGGAGCTTACTCCCTAATAAGTTTATTTTAGGATTGCAGTAATCTTTCTTTTTCAGGAAGTTTATTTTAGGATTACATTCTTTTCTTGCGAAGATTTTGAGTTGACTGCATCATATCTGCTTACTTTTACATATTTGTATTATCTCGTATAATTGTAGAGTCTTAAACATTTTTTCCATCCATAGGCTTTCTCTTAACATATGATTTTGGGGGGAAAAACCCTTTCTAAATATAATGCTACATATTTTTCCAACCAGCATTCAATGTCTGTGCAGGTGTTACCAACACCATGTGTTTAAGAATCCTATTTTCCTGAGGGGACCACTTAATGCAAAACGGGCCCTTTTTCACCATTGGGGTCAAATTTTGCTTTGAGAAATGTTTCAAGAGCTGCATAATAGCAGTGGTTGGGGCTGAATGTACAAGATAGATGAGGCCAAATATAATAATTACATATGTGGGCTTTTTCCCCAATAAGCATTAAAAATATCATTCAATTCAATCCATGGCTGTTCAGGAGTAAGCAACAGTACTCAGATATATTTGTCACAGAGCTATAACCAGGCATAAGACTGGCAGGCCAGTTTCCTGGTATTTACACACCAAGCCTCACCAATTGTAAGTAACTCCGGACCAGTCCACACATACTATCTGCCAGTTGCATGAGCAAATATTGCACATCCTTGTCCCCCCCCCCCTTTGCCTGAAGAAAGTCCTGGTCACACTCACAGTTTGTGCCCCTCATCGCTTCCAGTCCAGGCCCGTAGTTCTCTCGTGTTGAACCATAGCCTGGGAAAGTTATTTGTTGGATGCTATGATTCCTCTAAGCAGGAATTGCTGATTGGGGGAACCTGGGAATTGCCATGCAAAAGGCACTATAAATTTCCAAGTGCTCGTGCAGAGTGATTGGGTGTACCAATGACTGAGCTCCTGTTATTAATGTAAGGATCAGATTGAGATGGAAAATGTGAGTCCCAGCACCAGTCTGTATCTTTTTAAATTGCTGCTCCGCAAGAGGATGCTAAGTTTAGACTAAGAAATGGCTGTTGACTCACAGTAGAGTGTAAGGTGCACCAGTTCTGGTTGTCAGGTGCCTGGTGAGCAAAACGCCCCCTCCTGCAGGGAGGGGGTGAAGTAGGCTGATGTATAATGCCCAACATCTATCTTTAGTAACTTCCATTTTGTTTTTGTTTATCTCCAGCATTCTTGCCACAGCAGGGACACATTTCAACACCCATGTGGATTTGCGGACTCTGCGGGCGGTGAGAGTACTCAGGCCCTTGAAGCTTGTCTCAGGCATTCCTAGTAAGCATTTGGTTTCTCTCCCCAGATCATCCAGCTTCCTTGCAGTGCAGTATTTGTCTTTACAAGGTGTCATTTTAATATCTGATAGCGTGTTCACAGAACTTTACTACAGCTAGGCAAATTGCTCCCAAATGTTCATGTTTTAAACACATTTTGATGATAAACATGGGTTGATTATGAACAGTTGAACTACAATCCTCTGCCTGCTAGGGAGAAGAGCTTGATGAGTTTGTAAAGCTGCCTGATTTATTTTAACAGCAAGAATCTTTCTGTGGAATAGATGTCCTTGGTGAGCAAGCACTGTATTGTCCTTAGGTAATATACAATGTTGAGATGGAGCAGGCAACTTTCTTTCTTTCTTTGACTGGCTTATGCATCCTTCAGTTTACATTATTGTAGCATGCAGATGCTCACCTTCATAATTGTCAGAGATGGGAAGAGTTCCTATGTTGAGCTGCAAATTCCCAGAATATCCCTTCCAAAATGACTAGGCAAGGGGAATTGTGGGAATTGTAGTCCAAACAAAACAACTTCCCCCGTATCTCCCTGCAGTCTATAGTGCCTTGTTCAGGCTGCAATGGTTTCTTCTCCTTTTTGCCTCCTCCTGTTCCAGGTTTATGACTAAATGCTTGCTAGATTTCTTGTTCTGGATGATTTTCTGATTCACACCATGCAGAGACTCCTCGTTGAGACTCTCCCCCCCCATCCCCAATTTTAGCTTTCTGTTTCATTCTTGTTCTTGTTTTTCATTTTGAGCCCTTTTTCTATGCAGGAAGTTGACAAATTTCTTCACAGCCTACTGCACTTTCCAGGTGAATCCTGGAAAATTAACATTCTGCACAGGAACTGCAACAATCCTGTGCAGTTTGGCCTGACCCTAACCTCCATCCCCAGGGCCTGTCATTAGCAGTCCTGTTTAGTTCTTTGAGACTTCCTTTACTGAATCAATGGAATCTCTTTAACCCTGTTGTCCCCTTTCTTTTCTTTATTCAAGGTTTACAAATTGTACTCAAATCCATCATGAAGGCCATGGTGCCCCTTCTCCAGATAGGCCTCCTCCTCTTTTTTGCTATCCTGATGTTTGCAATTATTGGCCTGGAGTTCTACAGTGGAAAGCTGCACCGGGCTTGCTACATGAACAATTCAGGTAAAAAGCAAAGATTATGTTCTTGCTTTTTCTGACTTCCTTCTTGGATGATCACTGCTTAAGTATGGATCTCTTCAGCCTGTCTTTATATTTATATATAACTCCAAAAAGTTACTTTTTTGGATTGTACGTCCCACAATCCTCCACCTGGTGTGTCCCACTGAGTCCCAAAATATCATCCTACCACTACTGAGGTATGGACGGGTTCAGCAAGTGTTTATATTCATTCTTCTTAACATTGACTTTACAAGCAAAGCCTCAGTGTGTGAGAGATTTTCTGTGTTGCTGGATGGGATAACGAGAATTAATTCAGGTCACAAAATGGACATCCAGAGGTGTTTCTAGGAGGATTACAACTCCTGTTCACCACAAGTGAATTTGTTTGCCATCCTTGAATATCCTTGAACCAGAGCAAGGAAAAGTCACTTTCTCTCAGGATCCTTTAATTCTCAGCATCTTCCAGGGTTTCCAACAGGTTTAGCCCCCCAAATTTAAGTTGACAAACTCTGGTTTGGTTACCTAAAGTAAACTATGGACGCTCCATGTGGCACAGAGCTGCCGCCACGGTAGCACTTTGCCTGCTCTCTCGGAACTGCCGAGCGCAGGCATGTTGCATGGAGGCCGAGGGGAGGGGGAGTCCGGTCGAAGAGCCTTTTATCAGGCTGGCTACCCCTAGCTCGGCCTCTTTAGTGGTGTCGGCAGCTCAGCCCACATGCCCACCCTTGAGAACTAAGCAAAAGCAAAAGCGTGCTGCTTATATACCGCCCCATAGTGCTTCAATCACTCTCTGGGCGGTTTACAATTTAATTATGCAGGCTACACATTGCCCCCCCCAGCAAGCTGGGTACTCATTTTACCGACCTCGGAAGGATAGAAGGCCGAGTCAACCTTGAGCCGGCTACCTGGGATTTTAACCACTGCGCCACGAGAGTAGCTGGTCGCTTCGGGGCCGGATGGGAATTTTTGACTTGCTTCCACAATTGGCACAAGACAGGAAGCTGGTGTGTTTTTGCCCATCCCATTCTTACTTCCTGGTACAATTAGGTAATAATAGAAGGACATGTTGAATAGGTTGCAACTGCAGGTAGTGTGAAAGTAAGGAGTGCAGGTGAGTTCCATTGGGACACCTGAGGAAGGTGACAATTAACCCATCTCCCTGATTGGTGGAAAAGGAGTTATATGAAAGGGGGTGGGTTAAGGGAATCTCCTGGGTGGCAGTATACCTAGGGTCTCGAGGCTTGGTGACTGAAGCAGTGTGGGGGGGGATTCCTGGCTTTGGGCAGATGAGGACGTGCTGGACAGAGGTCACTGTGCTTCGGCAATAGGAACTGACCCCTGATGGCCTGATCCGGTTGAAGTGGAACACCGTAGTCAGAGGAATTTACACTACAGTAGGCCCCCTTGTGGAAGGGGAATTAAAAGTTTAAATAGTTTAAGAAAGTTGTGGCCCTAGTTTTATCCAAGTCCTGTGCCTCGACTCTTTTTGCTGGGCGGGCAATTATCTGTAGCCTGAAATGGTACAGACCATGGACAGGTTGCCACCTTTATGAAGACCACTCCTAAGTCACTGGAAACACTAGACATAATATGGAGAAAAATCATAAAAAGCTACTTGTGTCCTCAAATTCCCATCTTGAAGCTTTGTTCATATCTTCTTAGTCTTCCCCAAGCTGAGAATCAGAATTAAAAAAAAAAAAAAACGCTTATAAAGCAGAATGAAGTTTTAGCAAATTAAACTCTTTATGGAAATGTCTTATGTCTTAATGTCTTAAACTTTGCTGACTTGAAAACGCCCAGAAATACACACTTGCAAGGTTTATTAAATCTAGCTAGCTTTCCCAGTGACAAGATGACTGCAGAGTCACACATTTTATTTTGTCTTGCTTCATTTGGGGGTTGTTGGGGTTTTTAATTTCCGCCCCCCCTTGGTCTTTGGCAGCAAGGTAGGTGGATGTTTGTATGGCAGCACTCATACATCGGGTGCCAACATTATTGTTGTTTCAGGCTGAGAATTTTAAAGGAGGGAAAGATTCTGAGTGCTTGAAACACCATTACACCAGCACCACAGAGGGAAAACCAAATAATGTTGAAAATCAAATCCTTACCAGATGGTCCCTGTGGCTGTTAAATTCTGGGTTGCTGTGGCGAGGGCGGCAGTGAGAACCAATATTTTAAAAGCACACACAAATTCAAAGCATAAATCATACTACTGAATCATCACAGGGTGCGTTTTTGTGCATTTAATTTAAAACTTTCACAGCACACTTGTGTCACACTTCAATCTAACAGAGACAGAACTCAAGGGTCAGGCTACGTAGATTAAGAGTGGGGATAAATGGTCAGCTGTTCACCTAGTAGTTCTTACTGTCTACCACTGAGTTGGAGGGGAAGGACAAATGGACTACAATTGTTTAGACCAGAGTGATTATCATCAAAGGCTCTGGGGGCCATTTCGCACATCCTTCAGTTCAGATACCACAGGAGACTGGCAAGATGAGGTTTCCTAGATTATTTATTTATTTATTTATTTATTTATTTATTTATTTATTTAATTTAATTTATACCCCGCCTATCTGGCCCACCGAACCACTCTAGGCGGCTTCCAAATATAAAATCAAATAATAAAACATAGACAAATACATAATAATCAAACAAGAACAGCAGTAAAGATAAAAAGGAAAAGTAAGAAAAAAATCAAGAGTTGGCTGGAGGGAAGGCCTGAATAAACAGCCATGTTTTTAATTGGGTTTTAAAGGTGCCCAGCGTGGGGGCCGCGCGAATCGCCGGAGGGAGATTGTTCCAGAGGCGAGGAACATAATAATATAATATTATTAAAATATTATAAACTGCCAAGAGTCTGTTTTTGTATCTGAGGAAGTAGGCTATAGTCCACAAACCCTCATGTTATATGAATATGTTACTACTTAATATGCCACTTGGTTGTTTTTGCTGCCACACAGTGACATGGCTGTGTGTCTTGAAATTTGCATTTTCTTTATGATGCCTTTGACTAGAACAGGAAGGACCCTATCCCAAAATTTTAGGGTGAGTTGCCCTGATTAGACTATAAACTGCCTCCAGTGTCACAATATGATGATACTGTGCTTAGGATTAATTTCTTAGAGACCAACACACTTATTTATCATTTTGTGTTTTAGTATATGCGTGCACCTTCCCCCTCCTGTTAACAGTCTATCCTTCTGTGGAACTTCTGGGGCAGGACAGTGTTTTCAAATGCTTAATCTTCAGTTAACTTTTCCTCCATCATTTCTATCCAAGAAATACCTGTTCCAGAAAACCTGGCAGCATTATGTACAGAGTTTGGAAAAGTTGTTTTTTCTGAATTATCAGAATCCACCTGCTTGGCCAATGGCTGCAACTGTCAGCAGTTGCTGCTGTCTCTGACCTTCTGCTTCTTATTAAGGTGGGCATTTGCTACTAGAGGTGGCAGCACATGCATTAGTGGAAGGGGAGTGGAGAGATGAGTCCTTTCTGAACCCCTCATTCTGACATTCTAGACAGAAAGAGGGGGAAGCAATTGGAGCTACAAGGAAGTCATGGTTTGATGATGTCATCTCCTAGATCCATGGGTCTCTGCATCTGACTTACAATGCTTACTGTTACTCTTGGATAGCCATCTGAGGAATCCCATAGTCCTCACTGTGACAATTTAGAGCTTGAACATTTTTGTTTTGAACTTCAGCTCTGTTCATACTGGCTGGGTGATGCTTGAAGTTATAGTCCAATTAAGTAACTTTTCCAAGTTCTTTGAAAATGCATAGTCTAGGAAGTTCTTGCTTCACAGTGACTTCCTACACTTTCACTTCCTTCTAGTGATCCCACCTAGATCTACCCGAATTACTCAGCACAGCCAGGAGGGACGGTTGAGGGGCCTAACGCTGAGAGAGGTCCGGAAAGAAAGAATAAGAAACTGGGCCTTCTCATCAGTGGCCCCTCAACTATGGAACAGCCTTCCAACAGAGATCCGCCTGGCACCCTCGCTAGGTGTTTTTAAGAGCCATCTAAAGACTTGGGTCTTTAGGCAGGCCTTCCCTTCTGTCAATTCTTGAATTCTATCCCTTTGTTTTTTATTATTCCCCATCTTGAACACACCATATTATTGATTTAATTGTTTAATGTTTATGATGTTTTTATTGTATCTTGTATTTTATGATATTTGTAAGCCGCCCCGAGTAGATGCTGTCTTGGGGGGGGGGAAATCTACTAAATAAATAAATAAATAAATAAATAAATAAATAAATAAATAAATAAATTCATTCCTTAGTGGGTACCATTACTGTTTTTATTTACTTTAGTACAATTTGGCATAACCTATGTTTGATTACAGGTAAATTAGAAGAAATGGATCCACCTCATCCTTGTGGGGTACAAGGATGCCCTGCAGGTTACGAATGCAGAGACTGGATTGGTCCCAATGATGGGATTACTCAGTTTGACAACATCCTCTTTGCAGTATTGACTGTCTTCCAGTGTATTACTATGGAAGGATGGACTACAGTGCTATACAATGTGAGTAATACATGAGACGAAGTACTGTGAAGCTCTGGTGGGAAGTAGACGTGGAGTTCAGAATTTCCTTTGTTTGAATGTTTCCACAGTTTGGCTTGGAGCGAATAACAGGACTTTGGCTGCATACTAGGTTATAAGAATTTAGACCTCCAGGTTCACCTACATTTCAATGTCTTCTGTTAGCAGTCATTGCAATGTTTTCATCTGAATTCTTCTCTCCATATTTTGTGTCACATGGATCTTGCCCAGTTCACCTGGTCCACGATGTATTGGATATCAGCTTCCTTCTGTTTTATATATCGTTGTGTCTATTCCTTTCAAGTTCTTTATTGTTTTCACCACTTTGATCATCCAACATCCAGAGATTTAAAACATTGGTATAAATATGTATATACACTTGCTTGGAGCCAACTGAACATCCACGGAGCTAGCAAGTTAAAAAGTACAAATACATACTTTCTACAAAATGCTGGATTAAAAGCATAATACAAGAGGATTAGAATGTACACATATTTCAGTTCTAAAAACCAAGTTGTTTCAGGTGGGTCTCCAGATGGGGTATGAGGTATTCCCACAGTTGTCTATTCCTTTCAGTGCCCCAATACTAAAGTACATAACAATTGAGCTTAATACAGTTTTTGTATTTACAACCTCAAGGACTATTATAACAAAACAAGCTGAAGCAGCAGTATTTTTCTTCTCTTTGAACCTTAGCTTATGATATAGTAATACTTTTGCAAGTGCAGACAGGTACCTTATTCAGACTAACTTGTCTAATTACCTGTGTTAAATAAAAATTGCCTCCAATACCTAGCTTGGTGGGTATTTTTAAATTTTCCTTCAGACAATCAGTTTGTCAGACTATCCATTTCACATCAGTAGATAGGTTTTGCACGTCTTAGGAGTTCAAGAGCTTGCAAAACCTGTTGCTTCAAAGGAAATATAGGGGACATAAGTGACATATATCCTTTATCATGTACTGCTATAGTTCTGTTTTGCCACTGGAAGGCCTTGGAACATGGTGGACAGAGTCTGTTAGACTCAGACATAAAAAGGATGATGAGAAAAAGCAGTAGTGGAACATAAGCTTCATAGAGCTTTGAGGGAGACAACTTGCTCTGGCAATATCCAGAGTGGAACTGAGCCGCGCCCTTGTTTAATGAGGTGCATTTCCTTAGAAGGCATACGCATGAGCCTGAAGCTAAGTAGTTCTTCAGCACTACAGGGCTGGGTACATATGGAGTCTGGGGTGGTTCCTTGGGAGAGTAGCAGCTGCCTGCTAAAATATAGAGTGGGATACCGGAACACAGCAGCCGCAAATGTACACCAACCCTCAGTATTGAGGCATTGAAGAAGAAGAAGAAACGGTGGCCTATTGATGCTGCTGAGCCTGTGGCGGCTGGAATTGTCAATCTGAGACTCTACCTTTGCTCTCATTACTGATGCCCAGTATACAGTCTTGGTTTCAGAGGGTGAATGCTTGATACCCTCTGTGCAGGATGTTGCTACCTTACTGAGATCACAATCCCCTCGGAGCCTGCTGCAAGAGCAGTCTTTGCTTCCACTGTCTGAGGATGAACAGTGGTTGAAACTGAGATGCTTCTCCCTTATTCAATGGTTTCCACAACCGAGACACCACAGTAGGGAGAACAGGAGGTCCAAATTGCGATCATTCTCGTGATCACCACAGTGTCGATATCGGCCATGCTACTTGAGGTCTCCATCATCAAGCTCTCGATATCAGGAGGATGCTGACTATGCACCCTTCTTTTGCCCTACTTGCTTCATGTACTTGGGTTGGTCCTCTCAGTCATGCAGGAGCCATCATTGATCTCAAGAGTACAGCAGATCCTGATCATGCACACACACTCATCCTCAATCTCGGGAAACTTACATTGACAGCCCACGAGACTGGTCTCCCTGAAGCTTTGAGCACCATCTTGACTCGCATTCCTGTTGAGACCTTCAGAATCGATCTCACTCTCCACATTGCTCTGTTTCTGCCTTCCATGAGACCAGTGCTGCCAACAGGGTTCTCCCTTGGCTTCCATTCAAGCCTTGGCTCTCCGGCCCACCTCACCTGAGTTATTGCTGCCTCCTCCTAATCCAGACTTTTTAATTGCCTCCCAATTACCATTGGGCTCATGTCAGCTGCTGGTAACTCCCTCAGTTCCAACAAGAGAAAAACAACCAGATAACAGCTCTGCAGATTCTGATGGGGAAGAAAGGAAAGGCTCTGCCCTTGTCCCAGAAACTTCATCCAGTTCCGATGTCCAGGATGCCGGTCCCCTCTCATCCTCAAAGGATGTTTCTTCCTATAATGATCTAATAAAGAGAATGCCAAGGTCATTGCAGCTACCAGTTTTCAAGCCAGTACCGCCAGCTAAGGATGCAGTCTTCGCCCACATCCACAAGAAGACAAACATCCCTATGGTGATGCTTGAGACCCTGAAGGAACTTATCAGTCAATCCTTGCAGAATCCTTCCTTGATCCCATCAACATCCCATAGGATTGAGCACTTTTACAGGGTCCAGCAGGTTCCTGTTTAAACACCCTACACAGAACTCCATCATAGTTCAAATGGCCCAAATGAGATCCAAGGGGGTGAAACCTCCAATAACAGAAAGTTATGAACTGGACTTACTTGCTTGCAAAATATACTCTTCAGCTGCACTCCACATGTGTATAGCCAACTTCCAAGCCATGATAGGTGCTTACCACCATTTCATCTGGGAGACGTTTCATGGTATTATTGCCACCCTACCACTGGAAAAACATATTCTAGCCATCTCCTCTCAGCAGGAGGCTTACACTCTGTCTGGGCAACAGATCCACTCTGCCCAGCATGTTGCAGATTGTGCAAGCATAACTCTCTGTAGACATGCTTGGCTTCACCTAGCGGGGCCCCTAGATGACTCTGTCTTGTATTGAGAACCTCCCCTTTGACGGACAGGAACTCTTCAGCGATAAAACTGATGCAGGACCTTCAGAAAAAGAAGACCGATGCAAAGAAAATGGGCATAAACAGGCACTGCCCAGCAACTTCTCACTTCTGCCCTCACTGGAAGAGACTCCTGCCCTACTCTCATTACAAATGACTTTCTGAGTGGTCCAAGACCTCCAATTGGTCAACTCACCAGTGCCTTACTCCAGCCTCCTCCTCTGCCAAATTCAAGCAAACAACCTTCTCCAAAAAGGCAGACAGGAAAACCTCAGCAGCAGTTTTGATGTGCCCCAGCCTGAGCTCAACATGTACATTCCTTTACCATCAACCACATTGCAATAGCTGCAGACATATGCTTGGCACAATTCATTCATGCCTGGAACGCTATTACTTTGGATGCATGAGTCCTCAATATTATAACCCACAGATACACAGTAGAGATCTTCACTCTCCCACCCACAGGCCATGTCCAACTCACTCCACCTCTCTCCCTCCTCCAGGAGGAAATCCACATTCCTGGCGAAAGAAACCATCACAAGGGTACCTCTCCAGTGCATCACCAATGGCTTCTTCTCCCAGTACTTTACCCAAAGGAGGATCTATGCATCCTCAACAAGTTTATCTCCCTAAAATGCTTCCAGATGGTGACATTACAATCCATTCTCCCCCTGCTTCACTGGGGAGACTGATTCACATCCATAAACCTTCAAGATGCATACTTTCATATCTCAATCCATCCACAATACTGTCATTGCCTAAGCTTCTTCATTGACAACCAGGCCTAAAACTTCAATGCACTTCCCTTTGGCGTATCCACCGCCCCAAGGGTGTTCACCAAGTGGCAGGTTTTCTCAGAACCCAAGGTGTCACCATCTTTTCCTACATTGTTGACTGGCTCTTGGTAGCACACAGAAAGGACATTCTAACTACCAACATCACATTCACCTACAACTGTTCTCGAGTCTCAGGCTACAAGTCAATACAGAAAAGTCATCTCATCCCATCTCAGACCATCAGCTATATTGGAGTACTTCTCAATGCTACAACTGTGTGGCCCCTTCTGCCTTAACCATGGGTAGACACTATCATCTGGTCTACTCAAAAGCTGATGCATGCTCGACACCCCTTGGTCCACTCAGTGCAATGAGTGTTAAGCTTCATATCTTCCACAACGGCAGTCCTGCCACACTCCAGGCTGCAGGTGCAGCCTCTACAATTCTTCTACCTCCTGGCCTACAATACGCAGGACCCACCGGACAAAAAGTTGTTTCTTTCACCCTGCCTCAGGCAACAACTTAAATGGTGGGCAACCGAATACCACCTTCACCTCGGCATCCCTTTTCAGCAGCCACATCCCTCTTGTCTCATAGTTACAGATTCCAGCATGATAGGATGGGAGCCCCACTACCACCACAAAGAGGTCCAAGCCACATGAGAGAACCCATCACATTAACTTGCTCAAACTTCTGGCCATCTTCAAAGCCCTGAGAACCTTCAGAACCATGACATAGGGCCATACTGTACAAATCACCACAGACAGCATCATGTTGATGCATTGCCTCAACAAACAGGAAGGAACTAAGTCCCTAAGCCTCCTCTCCCTCTCTGGACGCATATGGGAATGGTGTATTGGCCACCAGATTCTCCTTCTAGCAACTCATGTCTCAGGTACAGACAACGAAATGGCAGACCATCTCAGCCACACAATGACTCTCATACATGAGTGAGAACTTTCTGCTCAGTGGACATCTTCAACAATGTTGCCAACTCCAAATGTCGCTGTTGCTGACCTCGAGCAGGCAGGAGCGCAAACTCTCTTGAAGATGCTTTCACTGTAAACTGGACCTCCTCTACATGTTCCTGCCCTTCCCTCTGATCCAGCGGACAATTGTCAAGATTCTCCAAGATTGCTCAGAGGTGATACTCATCAATCCATGATAGCCCCATCAGCAGTAGTCTACCACTCTCCTCCTCAGAGTGACCAACCAGTGGCACCTGTGCCTGCACCAAGACTTCCTCTCTCATCATCATTGCAAGATACTTCACCTAGATGTCACTCACCTGATGCTCACCACCTGGAGGATATGTCTCTCTTCACAAATATCCTGAGCCAAGTGAGATGTCCTTCAGCCAACCGCCTATATGCCACATTCACCAGCATCCCTCTCCACTGTCTTAACCTTCCTACTCCACCTCAAGCAAAAGGGACTTTCCATCTCCTCTATCTGGCAGCCATAGTGGCACATCAACCAGCTAACCACCCATCCTCATATCTCTTCAAACATCAAACCATCAAAAAATTCATCAAGGGCCTCCAGAATGCCTATCCAGATGTGAGACCACCTCATGACCCATGGTCTCTCTCACTTGTTTTATCACAGCTCACTAGACACCCTTTGGAACCACTGGCCACAATTGATCTCCGCCTCCTAATGCTCAAGGTGGCACTCCCTGTGGCCCTCACATTGGCCCATCAGGCTGCAGAGCTTACTGCCCTTCGCTGTGATTCCCCATATCCCATCTTATCCCAAGATAAGGTTACTCTCCACATGGACATGACCTTCCTACCCAAGGTTGCATCTCATTTCCATGTCTCTCAACCCATCATCTTACCTGCCTTCTCCGCAGAATGACCTAGAACAGTCCCTTAATTCCTTGGATGTCAGACAAACCTTGGCTTTTTACCTAAACAGAACAAAGGATTTTAGACAAATAATTAAACTCTTCATCTCCTACCAAGGTCCCAAGAATGAACAACTGGTCTCTTCTCGAAGATTTTCCAATGAATCTCTCAGGCTATTGCCTTGGCTTGTGAGACCTTCCACAGTTACTCCACAAGAGCCATCTCTTCCTCTGTGGCCTTCATCCGAGGTGTCAACATCCAAGAGATCTGTTGAGCAGCAACTTGTCACACACTATAGATTAGACCGAAGAGCCCAAAAGGATGCTGCTTTTGGATGAGCTGTCCTATCCTCTGTCTTAGCATAACTTCCAAGATATAGCTTGCTAGTCACCCATTTTGAGTGCATACATGGACACCATGAAAAAGACTTGGTTATTTAGGTAACTATGGTTCTTTGCTACATGCATCCACACAAACCTGCTCCCCTCCCCTCTTGTTTCACCCTTCTCTATTCCTTTCTTGTGGCTGACAATTGGCACCGAGGAAAGCGTGGCTAAGGCACTTTTATTTTTGAGACTCTGGAACTTTCTGAAGCAGTGTCGTACAGGCACACACACAATGGATCACCACTGAATGAGCCATAATTACGTAAGTAACTAAGTCTTATGGAAAAGCATAATTTAAAAAACATTCAGAGGAGAGGCAAGAGGCTTTCACCTGAAGGGGGGATGTTCCGTTTGTGCTGGCATACCCTTCAGCATGCCAGTACGTACTGGTTTCTCTTCAGATCACTATGTCACTTGCCACACAAATGAAAAAAGGAGACCCCACCATCAGTGTCACTCTAGGACACACCTGTCTCTACTTCTTTAGACTGATATAGATGATCACACATACCAGAAACTGAAAAAATAACGGTACATGTGGAATGGTTACCAACACCACCACCCCCAAGTTCCTATCAATTGAAGAACAAGCAACATATGCTACGATGTACAGCGATAAGCTATAAAACTTGTAGTCAACAGAAAATACATTGAATTTAACTGTGACAATTCTGGCACAAACCACAGGGTAAATTGCAATATAGTCTCGCAGTTAGTTGCATTAGGCTTCTGACAATAGAAGTCTGCTGGGGGCATGCAAAGTTGGTAATTATCTAAAGTAAGACTTCTCGGTGTTTCCTGTCAAACTCTTCCTGTCCCTTCCCATCTTCTCCTCCTTCTCCCCTGCTATGAACTGCAGTAGTATGTGCATTGAATTGGTATATTCTGTTGTAAGTATGTGGCCTAACATCTATAGGGATCTGATCGTGTAACTTTCCTTAAAGGTTTGACAGACACCCACATGTGAGGTAGGCAGTAAGGAGGAATGTCATTCTTGAAGACCATTTTTCATGACCACGCAGCCTTTTCCTTAAAGAAGGTACTGAACTGCAGGCGTGGTGGTTGCGCTCCCTTTGTTGGGAGGGAGTACCTCATCTATACAGCTGGATTGGCACTCTCCCCTTTTTCTGGAAAACAAAACCCTATTTCTTAGTTCCTGCTGCTTGTCCTACTGTGAATATGTACAAATACCAGCCATCAGGACCTCAGCAAGATTACAGCAGAGAATAATTGTTAGTGTTTTGTCTGTACATGAGACATGGAGATATTGCATTCTTGTCTCAAGAGACTGAACTTATTTGCTGATCTGCTACATTCCCTTTAAGGCTAGAACTGACATTGAAAAATGTATTCATTAACTGTTTATGTTATATTTTTAATTTACAATTTTATGGATTGGATTGGATTGGATTCTTTAAAGTATTAGTTGCCCTGAGGCTTTTTAAAAAGAAATATAAAAATAAAAAAAAAAACATTTTAAAAAATGATTTGTTTGTTTTATTTTTTTATTTATTTTTTGTTTTATATATCTTAAATACAACCTCAGGGAAACCAAGAATGGGAAAAGATAATTATATCCAATCAATCCAGTCAAATCAATTAGACCTCAAAAAGATGTAACAAGTAACATCTATAAACTCCATCAAGTTTTAGTACAAGCAATAGTAACCCAAATATAACGTGATTATTTCCTCAGTGCTTGTTAGGACCCCCTGAAACCAAAAATAAGCTGGCCTGCTGAATTTCTTTAGAAGAGAAAGAGTTCCATAGCTAGGGTGTCACTGTTGGCCTTAATACTCTTCTAAAGAGGGAGAGAAGCCCAGAAAATACATAGATCTAAAGAAATTCAGTAGGCCAGCTTATTTTTGGTTTCAGGGGGTCCTAACAAGCACTGAGGAAATAATCACGTTATATTTATATAATCCTTGCCCTAAGTGGTGTTTAGGTTGTGATCCAATGACCTATTGCTTCTTAACAGGGAATGAAAAGATGGGTGCCCCCCTCTTATTGTCTATTTCAGTAGCTGGAAGAAGAACCTGGTGGTCAGGTGCGTAATTGGGCAAGGCTTGTCCAAGGGACAGTGTGAGGTAAGGGGAGAAGAGAGAAAAAGAGGAGTTCGAATAAACCCACCCATCTGATTCTCAAGAGAGTATACATTGACAGTTCAACCATTCACTTATGTACTTCCTGATTACCTTCAGAGTTGTTAAAGCACAAGGACGCAGCTGGGGCTGGTCTGCGAAGGGCAAAAGGTAGAATCGTGTGGTTTCCAGTATTGGACAATTTGACAGATCTATTGTACCAGTCCTCCATTTGAAGAGGGACTGGCCATGCTGGGAGACTAGACTGCTCAAGGGAAGGAACGTACAGTCCCAACAAGCTCATTGCTAGGTGTTATCAGGCACAGACGTCACTGGAGTCACAAATCTCCTCAGCCAATTGTGAAATGCCATCTACTACTGCCCAGGAACACATAGAACCACCCCCCCCCCCCCCCCCCGTAGAAGCATGAGTTCTTTTATGTAGTTTTTCAGAGGAAATGGCATGAGAGTGCTCTCGGTATGAAGACCTTTCCACACACAGGGTGAAGAACCACGCTGAAGGGTCTGATCAGCTGCTTTTTCCTAACATTTTTAATCATTCCCTTCTGGAATACTTAGGATCTTGGGGAATAGGAATACCCAGTGCAGGGAGTACGGGTAGAAGGGAGGGGGATGCTGACTGTTCCTCTGTGCTCTTATCAGCCAATTGATTATCTTCCCTCAACTTCGCCTCTGCTTCCTTACCATGTCTCTTTACATGAATCAGAGCTATCTTGCAGAGTATTTGGACTGCATCTAGCCAAGCCTGAACTTCACGTTTATATTTACTTTCTTTTCCATCTAACCAGTGCCGAATAGAGGGGAACTTGTTCCTTGCAAGATTTGGAGAAAATATTTCTGATAATGCAGCCTAAAATAGAGTTTGCCCTTTTATAGCAACTTCACACTGTTGGCTCCTATTCAGCTTTTGATCTACAATTCCAAGTTCTTTCTCACTCATCGTATTACTGCGCCTGGTGTCATCCACCTTGTAAGTAGGTTTGGTTTCTTTTTCCTAGGTGCGATACTTTGCACTTCCCCCTGTTAAATTTCATTCTGTTGCTTTCAGCCCAATGCTCCATCCTATCAAAATCATTTTGAATTTTTTTCTGTCTTCCAAGTTATTCGCTATTCCACCCAATTTTGCTTCATCTGCAAATTCAGTTAGCATTCCCTGCACCTCCTGACCCAAGTCATTAATAAAAATGTTGAAGTGTGCCAGGCCCAGGACTGAGGCTTATGGTACTCCAATTGTTATCACCTCCCAGTTGGAGAAGGAGCCATTAATCATCATCCTCTGAGTATGGTTCTGTAGCCAATTGTGTATCCACCTGACACTTGATCTTTCCAGCCCACACCTGATTAGCTTGCTAATCAGAATATCATGGGGCACTTTGTCAAAAACTTTGCTGAAGTCAAAATATACAGTGTCTACAGCATTCCCTCTGTCTAACAGGGAGGTTACCTGATCAAAAAATGAGATCAGATTAGTTTGGCAGGATTTGTTCTGCATTGTTTTCTAGGTGCTTGCATAACAACTACTTCATAATCTGTTCCATAATTTTCCCTGGGATTGATGTCGGTCTGACCAGTCTGTAGTTTCTAAGTTTCTCCTTTTTGCCCTTTTTGAAGATAGGGACAGCATTGTCCCTCCTCCAGTCATTTGGCACCTCACCCATTTCCCATGATTTCTAGAAAATAATGGCCAGTGGTTTTGAGCATTCTTCAGCCAGCTACTTCAATACTCTTAGATGTAGTTTATCCGGCCCTGGAGGTCTGAACTCGTTCAAGGTAGTGAGGTATTCCTTGACTCTTTGTTTATCAGTCTATAGCTACTATCTTGTTCTCTCCACCTGCACTTTACATTTGTCTGGAGGGTCAGAGTCTGTCCTGTGGGAAAAGACTGAGCTAAAATAGGAATTGAGCACTTCTACCTTTTCTTGGTCTTCTATTGTCATTTTTTCTCTCTCCATTGAGTAGCTGATGCACTCTGTCTTTTGCTACGCATGTACCTGAAGGATGCTTTTTTCATTGCTTTTAGTGTCTGTAGCTAGCCTCCGTTCATTCTCAGCTTTTGCCCTTCTAATGTGACTCTGCAATCCAGTGCTACTTTTTCTATACTCTTCCCTGGTGACCTGGCCTTCCTTTGATTTCCTATATGTGCTTTTTTTTGTTTTGTCTTCAGGTGCTTTTTGAGCTTTTCATGAAGGCACACTGGTGGCTTTTTGCTGTCTCTCACCTTTTTTTCTTGTTGGAATCGTTTGTAGTTGTGTATTTAGTTTTTCACATTTTAGAAACTCCCACCCTTCTTGGACTCCTTTTCTTATTATGATCTCCCACCATGGGATCTCCTGCCATGGGACTTATCATTGTCCTGAGTTTATTAAAATTGTCTTTTTAAAAATCCAGCATATATGTGTGGCTGCACTCTGCTTTGGTTTTCTTTGAAATCCAGAATTCTAGTAGAACATGGTTCCTCTCGCCCGGAGTTCCCCTTACTGCCATTTCCTCCACCAAGTCATTTCAATTGGTTAGAATCAAGTCAGTTAGCCCTCTAGTTTCTTTCTCCACTTTTTAGAGGAGAAAATTCTCAGCCACACTTGCCTTCCAACAGATATCAGGATTCACCCATCACTACTACATTGTTTCTCGTTGAAATCCTTTCAGTTTGTTTTTCAAAAGTTTCATCCACATCCTCTCCTTGATCAGGTAGTTGGTAGTAAACTCCAACCACCATGTTCCTCTTGTTATTTTGACCCATTGAATTGATCCAGATGCTCTCAGTGGGACAGCCAATCTCCTCCTCCTTTATTTCTGTGCAGGAATGTGTATTATTGACATATACTGCAACTCCACCCCCTTTCTGTTCTTTTTGTTCTTTTTGAACAATTTATTTCCCTCAGCTGTAGTATTCCAATCACAGGAGTCATCCCACCAAATTTCAGTTATTCCTATCAAGTCATATTTACCCTCCTGAGCTAAGATTTCCAGTTCTTCTTGTTTGCTTCCCATACTCCTGGCATTCATGTATAGACAACAGAGATTATGTGATATGGTGTCTGCTTTTCTTTGTATATTTATATTAATATGATTATTAATGTATCAATGACCCCCATTAGAACTGTTCAGTACATTCCTCTTATTGTATGTAAGGCTTCGTCTTTCTTTACCTCTGTGCTTGCGTCTCCCTCCCACTTCCAATTCAGTTTAAAGCCTCCTGATGAAGTTCTTCATGCTGTGGCCAAACACCTTCTTCCCAGTCCTTGTTAGATGCGAGCCATCTCTTGCTAGCAGTCCATCATGTAGGAAGCTTAGCCCGTGATCCCAAAAACCAAATATCTCACATTGACACCACCTTTATAGCCAGTCATTCACCCAGAGTATTTCCTTTGCTTTCTATTCCTCTTCCTCTTCCTAGTAGGATGGATGAGAAAACTGTCTGGACTCCCAAAGTCCTTATGTTTCCTTCCCAGAGCTTCAAAGTCTGATGTAATCTCTTCGAAAATGCTCTTGGCTGTGATATGTATCTGTGGGCTTTATGAGCGATGTCCATCCTTCTGTCAAATCCCTAATCTATGCTCCAGGGAGACAGCATACCTGACAGGTCCATGGATCTTCCCAGCATACTTCAGTTTCCATCCCATGCAGTAGTGATTCTCCTGTTGCAACTACTGTTTTCATCTTTTTTGTATAGGGTGTGGTTTCAGTGCCTGTGCTTGGCTGGGTTTCAGTCCCTCTCTTGTACTCCTGTGAAATCTGCTCTTTGACTATGTCTCCTTGCTGTCTCCCAGATTCCTCATCAAGTACCTGAATTTCACATTTCCACTGGTGAAGACAGTCTTCTTCTTTTGCTTCTAACTGTGACTCTTTTCCATGGTGCTTCGTCCACTATGTTTGCTCTCTCTCTCTCTTTGACATTCTCCTCCTCTGCCTTTCCTTGTTGTTTTTCCACCTCCAGTGCCTCCATTGACAGCTGCTGCTTAAGATTTCTTTCAATGTACAATTCATCTTCCCTTATAGCCTTAAGTGTGGCTATTTGCTGCTCCAGTTCTCTCACTTTTTCTTCTAAAAGTGCCACCAGTTTTCATTTGTTGCATGTGTACACCATGTGTACACTCAAGCACAAAGACAAACATTGCACAAACTTTGCAGATCCCCACAACTGTAGTGTCTCTTCCCTCCATAGTCCCTCTTAGCTTTTTCCTTTGATCTCTTTGTCTGTGAATACCCTTTCCCTTTATTTTGTTACCTTGAATATAGCTGAGAGAATCCACTAATATATAACTATTTTCAAAAATCCAAAAATTTTGTTAGGGGCTTCCCCCTTGACCTCTCCCCACCCCATCAAATTCACCCATTAAAGTCCTGTTCAATTGGTTTGATCATGAGTTCTTTGGGTCTGCCTCAGCTTTATTCCTCAGCTGGGCTCTGTTAGGAGTCATCAATCAACTAAAGAGCACTTTCTTGGGTGGACCTGCTTTGGGGGGTGGCTATAAACGGGACATCCCAAATCCAATCTTTGCCAAACCTGGAAAAGGATGGGGAGGAGAATCAGCTGAAGACTTGCTGTGAGTTTAGAATCTCTAACTCATGTGGGGGGGGGGAGAGGGGAATTCTACTATTACTGGAAGTCCCAAATCACACACACCACAAAAAGGTCCATTTCGTTTTAAAGGTTAGGGTTTGTTGTTTGTGAATAGTGACGAGCCATGAACCATTATGAACTGCCATTTTTCTGATTTGTGCCCATCGCTACTTGTAAACCTAAAAACTTGTAAACCACTTTTATCGAGTGTGTGTGTGACCTGGTGATGGATAAAATCAGGCAGTGGTCTTTTTAGGAGAAAGGCTGGGTAAAAACATTTTAGATAATAAATAAAAGACATGCAACGAGATCAAAGTGGGTAGGAATCTTATGTACTTTCTTCTGGCATCCATATTGCTGTCTTGTAACCAAATTGGCAATTATTTAAATTGTCTGGAATGTAATGACATTTGCTGGCACATTAGGTCAGTGGCTACTATTCTGGCTGGGAAACACTCATACGATAGTGCAAACATTTGAATGTGTTCACAATTAAACTAAACTCCTGGTCACTAACTCCATTTGGTGGACAGCATGATCATAAAAGGAGGTTCAGCCAGCTCTCCGCAACCTTAAATTTTCCTTTTGGTGCACCTCTCTTTCAGTTCTGGACAAAGCTTGGAAGTTACTTTTTATACTACAATCCCCAGAATTCCTGAGCTGCAGTTGAGAACTCTGCTTTCATCTTAACAACTGGAGTGATAGCAGGTAGCACCTTTCAGGTTCAGATTTAGTTCAGGCAGCTGGTTTTTGGCCCTGAGAGTTTGTTGTTACAAACTTTATCTATCTGGCACAGATTAGGACAATACAGCAGGCAAAAACAAAGGAAAGTTGTTTTACAAAAGGGACTGCTAACAAGCACTGGGAAAGCAGACGAGCTTCTAATTAAAATGCATGTTCAGCCAAATAACAACCACATAAAGACACTTGGAACAAATTCAATGCTGTATAAAAAGGATTTAGGAAAAGGGCTGCAGTGCAGTGTACACGGTTAGCATTCTGTAACTGCTTTGGAAAAGAAACAAAGCTTCCTTGAAACAGAAATCAAAAGATATTTTGTGGAAATATTTGCTTCTATTCATGCAAAATGTTGGTTTGACGATGTTTCCTGCTGCATTCTGCCCCTTCTACTGTGCCCAGTATGAAAATCAGGATGGGCCTACTGTTAAAGAGAATGAGGAGGCTGTCACAGGTGCTAGGTAAATCTAATGGTCCAAATTCAGTTGTTAGGAGGGGGCTTTTGATGGAGCAAATGCATCTGCTGACAGAAGTGGAGGGAATAGTTTACTGATTTCTTCTTTTCCGTGCAGTCCCTTGCACCTTCCAAAATCTCCTCCAGGGTGCTGGGGCCTCCATCAGAACAACATGGCAGGTAGCTCAGGTGTCTGGAGTAGGAGGTGAGAAATCCCCCCTCCCGCTTCCACTAGTGGGGGCATCCACTGGGTCAGAAACTTTCCATGAGCGGAAGGACACAGTTGGATTCAACCCATTGTTTGAATGTCAGTGACAACCAATCACCTGGAGCATTGCTCTGCATGGAAGGTTGCTTTGCCTTTTAAAGCCTTTTACCTTCCATCATGTCTGTGTGAAAGCTGTGCCAGGGTGCAGATGTGGGAAAGAGGCATCAATGGCACCCTTTTTGTCACATAAAATGCCAAATCAATAAAGGTCCCCTTTATTGTTGCAGTTGGTTGAGCTGTCACATTTTAATTAAGGAATACGTTTCTGGCTGGGCTGCTTCAGTACAATCCATGGAGCAAGGGAGATGTCCCTTGCCTATTTTCTTCCTTTCTTCCCAAGGAAATTCATGACAATGGTATGATGAATTCCTTAATTTGGTAGACAAGTCTCCAAGGATGTATTAAATTTCCATTCTCATTTTTACAGGAATTGTTATGTGTTTTTAATGTCCTTGAAAAACAATACAATGGTCATCAAAATGAAATGCATCATTAAGGAACAGTTTTCATTTCAATTCAATATGTGTGCTAAATAAATTTCATCCTCTTCAATATACTTCTGGAGGTCCCAGATTTCCCCCAGAGAAGAAGGGCCGTGTGCTGCCTTGGTGTGTTGGAAACAAGCATTGGCTGAAGTCTCAAGGAGTTCCTCTGCTTCTTGGGTCCCCAGAGTTAGGGACTCAAATCTTAGAGTGAATTATCCTGGTAAAAAAAATAAGTTTGCCTTTTGTGTGAGAGATGGTTTTAGAGCCTGGGCACTCATCTCTACCCATTCCTGACAGGCATTAGGACTCAGTGGCTCAGCACAACACTTGCTCAGTATTGGCGTGCACAGAAGCCAAGAGTGATAGGAATCCAATGGAGAAAGAGGTAGTGTGTCCATGCATTGCCCCTGTTGTGTCATTCAATAACAAGGCAAGGAGTGAGGCACCAGTTGTTGCACAGATTCCTGGTAATGGAAGTGTATGGCTTAGGAAAAGGTTCTAAATCAATTCAATTTACCATTCATAGGCTCTGCTGTAATGGTGGCTTACCATAAACAGTGGAGTTCCATATGGCTTAGAAGACTGGGAAGAGGGAAGAAGAAGGCTAGGGCTGCTGCCGCAGATAATGGACATGTCAATGACCGCTTAGCAAAGACACCAGGAGCGAAGGCTGTGTTCCCTCTGGGAATCAGGAGCAAAAATACTAGCATAGGAGCGGGCACCTTCAAGAGACCCAGGGGCCTCATGTGGCTGATCCAGACCTTGATGAGGAAGAGCACCTGCTCTTGTGCCATTTATTCCCAACAATATTTTTCTTTTGTTGCTTCTCTTTGCCGCCTCCTTCTGCAGTCAAGATAGGATGTAGGGCTGGCCTCTGTGTGCGTGTGTGTGTGTGTGTGTGTGTGTTTGTGTTTGTCGGTGCTTCATGAAGTAAAGATGAATCCCTTCCCATTCCACTTCACAAGATTGGCATTTGAATTTTGCTTCAGGAGTGGTGATGAGTCTTTGTTTCCCACCATACCAGAGGGCCCATTTAGGAGGGTGGTGTTCACCAACAAAAAGAAGTTGCCTCAGAGCTCAAGAGATGTAGCTGGTGAGCCACCCTTGCTGCTCCCCCTCCTCCAGCATTTTCTGGCTGAGAGGATTGCTTCATGCTTCCTGATGGCTACAATCTTGATAGGAAATGGCTATCATCATCTGAACCCTAGTCCCTATGTGGTCAGATTGCCTCAACAGTGCAGTAAGTGGAAATAGAAACAAACCCACTGAGTTATTTTCAGGCTGGATGAGTCTCCTGTTGTTCTTGAACAACAATGATAAATTTTATACATATTAATTCAAAATAGTATGAGTCAGCATACAATATTACAAGATCTTATTATCCATGAATAAATATATAACATTGGTTCACACGAGGCAACTCAGCAGCAGTACCTAGTTTCTAGATTTGTAGTTCTGTGAATTGAAGGACCTGGCTGCAAAGCCAGAAGTTGGGAGTTTGATTCCCCACCATGCTCTCCTGGGAGAAAAGCTAACAAGCTATAGTGTTGGAGAGCACTGCCAGAAGAAGGGACTGATAAAAACCACTTCTAAGCCTTAAAAAGTGGAATGAGTCACCTTAGGTTGGAATTAACTTGACAGCGTGCAATCATTACTATTATTATATTGCATTTCTTATTTTTCAACATTACTACTGCTTATGGGCAGACCAAAGAGTCAAGCCTAAGCATGAGGAGTCAGGTACTACAAGTTTGTAGGAGAGTTGACATGTTTGCAAAATCACTGATTTTTTTAATTTCAGGAGGCAAATTAGCAACTATTGACAATTGTTTTAAATGAGTAGCCAAAGATTTTGGAACAACTGCAGTTGCTAAAATTACTATGAAGAGGAAGGTGACATGACCTTGCTTCCATATTCTCTTGATTCCTTGCCGTAATGTTTACTACTTTGCAACTGTTGGGCTTTTATTTTTACTTTTGAAGTGGGCTGTTGATAGAACATCCATAAGGTGTGTTTTCTTTGTTGCTTATCCAGAAGTATAAAATCCAGTTAATTAAAATCAACTGTTTTATGCAACTTGCTTGTCCCTGTATATTGCAGTTTCGTTTTCTAAAACTGACAACTATTGAAAAATGATCTTTGCATTTTTAATGGCTGTACATAAATTGGTGTTAGCTTAGGGCATCTAGATGTAACATGATGAATGATGAATTGTATCATCATTATCATCATCATCACTTTCTGTAAAATCAGAAGGATATTTGCATTAACTTTGATCAGTGCACATTTGCACCCTCAGATAAGTAAGGAACATGATCTAAGAAAAAATTCAGATCATATTGGCAACTGGTACCGTACCAGGGAAAGGAATAAGCAATGCGCTTCCTTAAATAGGTACTATGGAAATTTATGAACTCAGAATATGAGTGCTACTCTGTTGCTTTTTTTTTGCCTGGTCTTTTCTGTCTCTTTTCTGTGCATTTTGGCACAGAAAGAAAGATAATTTTGTGCTGTGCTCTTTCCCTTTTCTAGCAGCAAGCCTTTGGTCTTGGAAGACAATTGCTCTCACCCAAAGGGTTTCACTGTTCTTGGACAGGCACAGCATTTGGCTTTTCCAGGATTGTGTTGCAACTCTCAGAACAACGATTTCATGGCTTAATTGAATCCATGCTTTCTCAGGAAAGCTCAAGTCATTTGAAACAAAAAGGGAGCAGGAATGGGCAGACAAATTGGATTAAGAAAGATTAATCCTTGTTCACAAGCATTCTGATATGGGGATGGAAAGTTCAAGAGGATGGTTTCTCAAGTGTAATGAGCTAGAGCCAGGGAAACTTGCAGGAAGCTGATAATGAGCCAGAATTTGTGGAGATGGGCAAGCTGGCTTTTGATTGTTGCAGACTGATTTTCAAGTTAAAAACCCAATTTTCAAAGGTAATATTTTCATTTATTTTTCAAACCAATTTAAGCCAATTCCCTTGCCAATCCCCGCCAATCCTCATACCAATACATATCTCTTCTCCTTGTTCCTTCCCCTTTAAAACAGACTTTTACTGTGAAATGCAGGAGTATCAGAGGAGCATATTAGGAGGAAAGAAAGGTCCAGCTTGCGCCCCTCCTCCCATGTTTTGGCAGATGCCTTTGTAGTGTACCAGGGCAAAACACCTTGTGCCTCATGGGACATGTTTCTGTCCAAAGAGCTGCAGAGCAGAAGCCGGGTCAGACATATTGTAAATAACTGTGTGTATGTGACCCTCAACAGTGATTTGGAAATACATTACAAAAGACAATAGATCATGTTTTAATATAAGTGCCCTGAACACTTGCAGCAAGCATAAAAGTGGATTGTTTTGAAATGATGATGGGGCAGGTTTTATATGTCTCTAGGTGAAATATTTTCAGTCTGAAGTAGTGAGCACTTTCACACCTGACAGTGAGGGTCAGATCACAGCTTAAGGAGATTGTATATTTCCTCCTTTTACAATGTTTTCCCTCAGGCATTGAAATCCTTCAAAGCTAATATCTCAGTAATCAGGAAATGTAAATGAAAACCCCAGTTATATCTTGATGCCTGCTATCAGAGAAAAGGAAACCAAACCAAACAAGCTAATTGGCTGATTGAGGCGAACTCATGTTAGAATAAACAATGTTTTATTTTCAAGAGAGCTTTTCCAATAACTATAATCTAATTTAGCCCTGAAAGAGTTTCTGGGTCTTATTCCATTTGTGTGCTGCATGGAACTTATTAAAGGAGGTAGGTGGTTTATAGTTGATTTTTTATTCATCTAATTTACCGATCTCAGGGGAGGCCTTTCTGTCGGTCCCCAAACCCTGAAAGGTGTGTTTGGTGGGGCACAGGAGAAGGCCTTCTTGGTTGCTTCTGCCAAACTTTTGAGCTTCCTCTAGTGGGAGAATAGACTGGCCTCATCTTTGTTGTCCTTCTGAAAGCAGGCAAAGACCTTTCTTTTCAGGCAGGTTTTCTCATAGTGACAGACTATCTGAGAGGGGTTTTGTAAAATGGGATAGTTTGTTAAATCTTTTGCTTTTAAATGTGTTTTTGGAATTGCTTTTCTTTACTTTTTTAAAATATATACAGTGGAGCCTCGACTTACAAACTTAATCCATATTGGAATCGTGTTCGTAAATTGAAATGTTCATGAGTTAAAGCACTTATTTCCCATAGGAATGCATTGAAAACCGATTAATCCATTCCAGCTGAAGAAAAAAATTAAAAAGAACACAGCAAGCCCGGTCAGAAGGCTTGCTGAGGTTTAAGAAGGGAAAAAAAAACCTCCAGAAACAAACACTAAAGCCACCTCCGTTGCTGAGATTTAAGAAGAAGAAAAAACTCCAAAAACAAACAGCAAAGCCACCAACAACACAGCACAGAAACACACCTGCCCCAGCCAAAACCCACCTAAAACAGTTTTTTAAAAGGAGAAAACAATAGCTTACATTCCTGCAGACACAGACACACACACACACAAAATGATGACACACTCTCTAACTGCCAAAAGTGAGCTACAGTACAAAGCAGCCTCGTCCCCACCTACAGTTAGAAATCTGAATTGCCCGCCTTTTTCCCCAGCCTTTTTTCTGTTCGTAAGGGGAAGCTCCATTCGTAAGTCGAAGCAAAATGTTGCGACCAGAGCTGTTCGTAAGTTAAAATGTTCATAAGTAGGGACATTAGTAAGTCGAGGCACCACTGTATTTTTAATACAGTAGGACCCTCATATCCATGGGGGAATCTGTTCCAAGCCCCCCTGTGGATTCTGGAAAGTGTGGATTATAGTGAATGTTATTTTAATAGTGAATACTATACATAAATGGCCTCTCGCTCCCACTAGTAGCCAATTCTGGTAACTTCATATTTGGACATATGTATTTTCTAAGAATTTTTAATATTTTCAGTATTTTTAATATTTTCAAATGATGGATAAGTGAATGAGTGGATACTGAGTCTGCAGATACGGGGTCCTATTATATTGTAATAATTCATTGTTTTAGCTCAGTGGTTCTTAACCTTTTTGAAAGAAACGCCCTCTTGAGCCATTGAGGAAATTATCATTGCCCCCTCCCCGCGGCGATGATATCTTGTTTGTTTGTTTGTTTGTTTGTTTATTTATTTATTTATTTATTTATTTATTTAAGAAACCTAAATCCAATGACCCCTGAAAACAAAATTCAATTGCAAGAAAATGAAATGCCCCCCCCAAAAAACCAGTAACATTTTATGATTTAGTTACAAGTGAATTTTAAGACGCGAAAAGAAATATAAAAATGGCATAAAAACAAACCGCAATGCGGGAACTAAAAATTTCAAGACGAAAACTCTGAAACTAAATTAAGATTCGAGGAAAATATATATTCATGCACACTGTAAAAAGGGTTTAAAGATACAAAGAAAAATTTACAGTAGGAAAGCAACAAAATCAGAGTGACAAAATATATACATCTACACAAAAAGTTTACATGAAGAGCACAACAAAAAAATTGAAAACATAAAACTGAGAAACCAAAATATAATATTGAACTGGAGTGCACGCAAAAAAAGTACAATACAAAAAGACACACAAAATGTTTTACAGAGCACAACAAGAATTCAGAAACGAAACTCAAACTGGAACGTGAAATCCAATACAAGCAAATACAACAATGAGACAATTATTAATGAAGAAAATGTATGCAAACAAAAAGCAAAAAAAAAAAAAAAAACACACACCCCATCAATGGCTGCCTTGTGCTTGGTGAGCTGATGACAATTTCTTGATTTCTGGAACCATTTTTGTTAATCTCGTTCTTCAATCGCCACGCTCAGCGATATTCAACATGTTCCTTGACTTAGAAATGATCTGTTGGACGGCGCTGAAGCCCCTCTCCACTAATTATGTGGAAGGGAAGGCTAAAATAAGCAACTTAACTTCCTGTCACAATATTGGGTAAGCACCCCTTTTGTTCCTTTGCCCCCACATCGCCCCTTTTTGTTCTTCTGCCCCCCTGAAAAACAAAATCACCCCCTGGGGGTGTTGTCGCCCACATTAAGAATCACTGTTTTATCTTATCATATTCTTTCTTTTTAATATTGTAAGCAGCCTTGGGTCATTTTTTGTGGAAAGGCAGAATATAAATATTTAAAATAAGAGAAAATAAAATAATTAATACATTTTGGAAGAGGAAATAAGTACATTTAACATATCTTCCAGTAGTTAATGACTAGATTAGATTAGATTAGATTAGATTAGGCATCCTTCAGTCTCAAAAGACTATGGTAACATGCTCTGTATGAAGGACTTTGAATAGCATCTAGTATGGCTGAGAAGGTCAATTCGAGAGTGACAATCTATTCCACACTGAAGACAAATACTATCTGTCCCCTGTCCAGCTCCCTGATTTTGCTGGTTTTGGGATTGCCTCTTTGCCTCGGCCTGCTGGACAAGTGTCTCTTCAAAATGAGAGAAGCCAAGATGCACTGCCTGCCTCTAAGCTGAACGCTCAGATGTCAAGGTTTCCCATCTGTTGAGGTCTATTCCTAAGGCCTTCAGATCCCACTTGCAGATATCCTTGTATCATAGCTGTCGTCTCCCTCTGGGGCAATTTCCTTGCACTAATTCTCCATACAGGAGATCTTTTGGAAACCAACCATCAGCTATTCTCACGATATGCCCAAGCCAACGTAGATGTCACTGTTTCAGTAATGTATACATGCTAAAAATTCCAGCTCATTCTAGGGCTACTCTATTTGGAACTTTGTCCTGCCAGGTGATACCAAAAATGCGTTGGAGACAACGCATATGGAACATGTTCAGCTTCCTCTCCGCTGTGCACGAAAGGTTCAGGACTCACTGCAGTACAGGAATGTGCTGAGGACACAGGCTCTACAGACCTGGATCTTGGTATATGCCGTTAGCTTCTTATTAAGCCATACTCTCTTTGTGAGTCTAGAGAACATGGTAGCTGCTTTGCCAATGAGTTTATCCAGCTTGACATCTAGGGAGAGAGTGTTAAGAGATCATGGAACCAAGGTACCCAAAGTCATGAACAACGTCTAATTCTTCTGTGGAGATGGTAATAGACTGAGGGAGGTGAGTCCACACCCTGGCCCATGACTTGTGTTTTCTCCAGGCTGATTTTAATCCAAAGTCTTGGGAGGCCTTGCTAAAACAATTCATGAGTTGTTGGAGTTCTTCAGCAGAGTGGGCAACAACAGCTGCATCATCCGTGAAGAGGAAGTCCCACATGCATTTCAGTTGAACTTTGGTCTTCACTCTCAATCTAGAGAGATTAAAGAACTTTCCATCTGATCTAGACTGCAGATAGACACCTTCTGTTGCAGTTCCAAAGGTGTGCTTCAGCATGACAACAAAAAAGATCCCAAATAGAGTCGGCGTGAAGACACAGCCCTGTTTTACTCCGCTTTGGGTGTCAAAGTGATCTGATGTTGAGCCATCAAAAAAATACAGTGCCCTTCATTTCCTCATGAAAGGACCTGATGATGTTAAGGAGTCAAGGTGGACATCCAAACTTGGGAAGATCATCCCTGCTAACCAAATCAAAGGCCTTTGTGAGATCTATGAAGGCCACAAAGAGTGGCTGTTGTTCCCTGCATTTCTCCTGCGACTGTCTGAGGGAGAATACCATGTCAGTGGTGGATCTATTAGCTCGGAATCCACACTGTGATTCTGGGTGGACTCTGTCTGCAAGAACCTGGAGTCTCTTCAGCAGAACACAGGAGCTTTGTCGTGGTGAAGCCAGCAGCCTCTGGGAACAGCTCCCAGAAAAGCTGGAACCGCTCGGCCTGGGATTCCCCTAGAAATGGGAGAATCGAAGGGGGGGTCAGGAGAGACCTCTCTGGAGCAGATGGTGAGCCACAGAAGGTAGAAGATTGGGCAGCAACTCGATTTTTCTTCCTTCTGAAAATTCACACATGCACAGACCGAAGACGGGAAGCCATTTTTGGCAACCAGCCAGGAGAACTCTGTCGCCGAGGATAAGAGAACAAGAAACATGGCAAAAATATGCAACAACAAAGTAAGTGGAAGCCCTTGTTTTATGAAAAACCCCATTAAAATGAAGAACAAGTGAGTGTGAAAATTTAAGACCAAAAAGAGATGACAGCGGCGTATCTGGCATGCCAGCTCGTGCTTCAAAAATGAAAGGAAACTAGACTTTTTTTCAGCAAGCTGGCTCAAGGTCAAATTGAGAGAACAGTGAGACAGAAATAGCTGGTGTTTTTGTGAAAAAAAATCCCAGAGAAATTAACATTGGACAGGCTTTAAGGGACTAAAAATTGGTGAAAGTTGTACACATTGGACTTTTTTTCTTCCTCTTCTCTTCTTAGACTGTGTGGGACTCTGATTAGAAAACTGAGCTGGGTTTCTTTTTCTGGGGAAGGCGGAATAAGCCTTTGGAAGTTAAAAAAAGAAAACAGACGGTGAATCGAGAGCGATACGATCTGAACTGAACAGACTGAGGAGTTTGATGAATTGGCACTCTGATAACAGAGCCTTGCTGGGTGAAGGAGGAATAAACTCTAGGAAAAAAGAAAGAAAGAAAAAGAAACGGCCTGGAAATCAACAGCGAGATAAAGGACTGAACGGAGCAGCTTTCAAAACCTGGACAGAGCCTGATGGAATATAACAACATCTAGGAGAGAGACTCATTTCCTGTTTTGCTGACTGAATTTACTCTTTGTTTTGGTTTCTTGTTCTTCTCTGACAGTACTGCCATAGTTGTAATTTAATGCATTGGACGAGAGGTTGATTTATACACTATAATATCTGGGTAAGGGGGAGAGAATGTACCAAGTGAGGGTTTGGTTTGTTGATAAAATAGGGGAAGCTAAAGAGTGTTATATATACAGACCATACAGTACATACTGGAAAGATAGAATTGCCCCCTGGGAAAACTAAAGATCAATGGCCGGAGATTTGGTCAGATAAAGAATGGCAAGTTACTTTTCAAATGACAATATTGACAGGATTTAAGCAGGTAAATGAGCATCTTAATCAGATCGAAGATTTAATCAAAGATTTTAAGGAAGAGAAAATATCAGATGTTAAACCACAGTTAAAAGAAATGCCAGAACTGTGTGTATTGAGGGCGATACCAGACAATATAAAGGGGATGAGGTGTCACCTGGTAAGCTCTGTAGCTACAGCAGCTAGAAAAACTGAGGTTAAAAATCGAATTACTGCTCTGGATGTGTCTTTCCCTTTCAAAATATGGAAGAAAACAGAGTCACAGAAACAAAAGAAGCACATTGAGAAAATGGGAGAAGTGAATGAAATGTATACTACGTTAAGCCTGTTGAATGTATTTCTAAGACAAAAAGAGAGTGAAAGAGGGGATGTATTTCACAACTGGTCTTGGTTTTCTGATGGTGTCGGAATAACTTAAATTTAAACTATAACATAATTGCAAGTTGAAAGCTAGGGGGGGTAATCAAATAGTTAAAAAAAGAAGTAGAAAGATGAGCTCTTATTGGAAAATGAATAGTTTATATGCTTATATACTTAATATGAAAAGATTGGATGATCATATATTTGGTGTTCTCTTATCCTCAAAACTCTTTTTCCATCCCCGCCACTGCCCTTTACCTTCTGTATTCCTTGCCCTACCCTTAATAGTTTAAAAACAAACAAATAAATTTTTTAAAAGCAGAATACAGGCAAGCAGCAACTCTGAGAAGAGAGATGCCACAGTACTTATTGCAGTCGCCCCGTCTCCTTTGTTCTTTTACAATGTGACAATGTTTGCATCCTTCATGTCCTATGGTACCCCACCTTCCCTCCAGACAAAAGATTTCATACAGCTAGGTGATGATTCTCTTTACAGCACTTCAGCAGGGATGTTATCCTTCCCAGGTGCCTTGCTGGAGGCGAGGGAATCCAAGGCTGCTTTTATTTCTGCTAAAGTTGGTTCACTGTCCAACTCTTCCAAGACAGGCAGGCACTCAATGTTATTTAGTGCCTCTTCAGTTACTACATTCTCTCTGGAATATAGCTCAGAGTAGTGCTGCACCCAGCACTCCATCTGCAGTGATCGGTCCTGGATGATCATGCCTGTAGCAGACTTCAAGACAACAGATTTCTTCTGTATTGGAACTAAAGCGTACTTGATACCGTCATGCATTCCCTTGATGTTACCTGTGTCCATTGCTATCTGTATCTGAGAGCAGAAGTGAAGCCAATAATCGTTGGAACATCTCCTGGCAGCCTGTTGGACTTTGCTATGAGCAACTCGAAGACCCTGCAAGTTGTACTCACTAGGACAGGCTTTGTATGCTGCTAGAGCTTTTAGCTTCAATGGCTGGCATCAGCTCCTCCGAATGGGCTTCGAACCAGTTGGCCGTCTTTTTGGTCTTCTTGCCAAATATATACAAGCCGGTGTTATAAACAGCGTTCTTGAAATGTTCCCATCGTTCAGGTGCATTTGCATCAGCTGTGCCTGGAAAGGTTTCCTTAAGCACTTGGACAAATTCCTCCACTTTTCTTTGATTGCGAGTCTTATTGATGTTAGTACGTGGTCTTCCTTTTTTGTGTGATACAATCTCTTTGCTCGCAGTTTTACTCTATTATACACCAGGGAGTGGTCAGTATCACAATCAGCACTCTGGTAGCTGCGTGTGATCATAATACTAGGAAGGTTAGAACGTCTAGTGAGGATCAAATCGAGCTGATGCCAATGCTTGGATCTTGGGTGTCTCCAGGAAACTCTGTGTTGAAGCTTCGTATTAAAGAATGTGTTGCTGACACAAAGACCATAATAACAGCAAAACAGCAAGCGTTGGCCATTTTCGTTCATCTTTCCAATGCCAAAACGGCCTAGACAAGTGGGCCAAGAATTGCGATAAGCACCAACTCTAGAGTTAAAGTCTCTGAGAATGAACAGTGGTTCTCTCTCAGGGATTTTTTTGATAATATCTGCCAGATGTCCATCTGCACTCTACTCAGTTCCATGCTGATGACAGCTGTCTTGGGCACGTCATCTATTTCCTGCAGGTCGTCAGAAAAGCCAGGGGTAATTGTCCGAACATTCCAGGTGCCCAACTTTAGGGCAGAAGTTTTGTTATGATTGTTGAATGGTGCAGGATTATCGATCTGCTTGTTGGCTTTCACTCTAAACACCATGCACCCCATGAAGTTACCAGACTGTGGTGAGGTAGCAGCTTACTGGCTGGGGACTGCCCAGTTTAAGGCAGGCGGTAGCTACCTAGTGAGGTGCAATGACCTTTCCCACCGTCGGAAGTAGCCCCTCATGTTTTTTTGATACTGTATGTGAAGCTGAAGTGTCCTCTCCAGAGCACGAAGCCTGGGTAAAATAATATGAAGGATAGGCTGTTACCCAAGCAGCAAATCCCCCCTCTACACATCACTAAAATAGTCCAATGGAAAGGCAAGAGCCAATACAACTTGTTCCAGCGACGTCACAGGAGTTGCCAGAATGATACTAATGACTCCAGCTCCGGATTTTGCCTCGAGGTTAACTCCTGAAACCTTTTCCATCAGTGGATATAGCCGCAAGGCAGTGGAGTTTTGAAACTGGAGTTTTCCTTCTCCTAGATGGGCTGCCTTCCAAGGGTGATGAGCCCCACCTATCTGGCCTTCTCCCTGATTGTGTGGAAATTAGAATAAAGGCTTCCAGCTGCCAGACCTTGTCTTCCAAGAAGACCACCAACTAACAATTAGAGCATTTCTATTCAGGTACCTCATTGACAAGAAAACAAACATGCCACAGGTGTCACAAGTGCAACAGATCCTGCACTCCCCATCTTGACTGATTGGTCAGTGAATTAAAAAAGGGAGGAAGTCTGATCCTACCCCTAAAACTTTCATGCCCTTCAGGTGTATGCAATGCTATTTTGCTTTCCTATTTACCAGATTAGAGTCAAATATAGAATCAGAGAATTTCTTCTATCAGCCCACATTCAAAGCCGAAACCCCACCCTTTCAGACCATGTAGTCAGGGAGAACAAAGGTCAGCCTAGTAGAAAATACCTCACCAAATAAAATGTCCTCTCAAACACAGCTCACCTCCTGCCTCAGCTCCTCTTCAAGAAAAGGGCTCAGAGCTTCTGCCAGCCACATTTAAAGCCAAACCCCCACCCCCTCAGATCACGCGGTCAGGAAGTGCAAAGATCAACCTAGAAGAAAATACCTCACCAAATAAAATATCTTCCGAAACACAGCTCACATCCTGACTCAGCTTCCTCTTCAGGAAAAGTTAATATATAGTCCCTATATATATAGGTAGTAGAAAATGATATCTAAAAGTTATTCTGGAGCTCATTCATTTGAGTCATAGTCCCTCCTTATTGAATTTTCTTGCACTCTGAGAATTTCAGTGTGATTTCTTCTTCTTCTATATCTGGCAGATATAGGTACAGTACTTTTCAAAGCCTTTCATAAAATAATCTCTTTAACAACAAAATCCTGTGCTCAGTGGGATTTATTCAGTTAGGGAATGCAAGTTATGGTATACAAATTACCTTTTTGTGGTCTTTTGAAACTACCCAGTTTCCCTATTTTTCTACAGTCAGGCATTGGTAGTGTAATTCACACAGCTGCCTTGCCACAAGTTAGAATTGCTAGATTTGCTGCTGGTTGATGGGAAGGGATATGCTGCAATAGTTGTGTAAATGTATTCCAGGGCAAGAATGAGGCAAAAACTATAAATAAAATAGGAAATTTAAAGGATAAGTAAGTGAAACAATCCCCAAGAAATTAGTATGGTTCATTTCAATTATTAGACTATGCAGAGAGGTTGTGTGAATTGCTGGAGCATTGCCCCAGGACACAGCCAAATTTCTGAGCTTGTAGCATTTATAAAATAATACAATTTCTTGTCCCTTTCCCTCATCCTCTCCTTTCATTTTGTTAAGGTAGATATGAAAATCTAATCACCCCCTAACTCTTAGCAGCTTTGTTGCAAATACAAAAGTATAAGAAAGAATGCAAAAGAAAACCCAAGCTTATTTTCCTTTGCAGCTATTTTTGTACATTTTCAGCCCTTTCAGCAGCATCAGTGCCCGGAAAGTTCACGTCCTGACTCCATCAGTAACAACAGGACCGGTTTGAGGTGGGCCCAAGAAAGAATGGGGTTTGTGGGGATGAGACACAGATAGCTATTCAAACATGCAGATCAGTGGTGTGCTGGGATTGTTTGTTTGTTTGTTATACCATCCTATTAGTGCAAAAGCACTATTCTGAGCAGTTTAACAATAAGCTAAAACAAAGTACAAGAAAAAATAAACAGCAGTTTAAAAAAGTAGCAGTATAAAAACCTCATGGCACCAGAACAATTTACAAAAGCATCATGAGATACCAGAGATAAACAAGATATCAGCCTGAGTCAGTAGGAAAGGCCTTCCTAAAGAGAAATCTCTTAAGCTTTGCTCTCTTTTTTTGAATGACAGAAGGGAGGGAGCCAGGTATGGCTTCTCCAGAAGTTGATTCCATAAAGATGGTGCCAACACAGAGAAGGCCCTGCCTCTAGTAGAAGACTTTTGGGCCTTCCTTGGGGTGGCAATATGGAGGAGCCTGGTCTAGGAGGATCTGGTGGGTCGAGCAGATGACATTGAGATCAGATACTTCAACAAGTAATGTGGTCCCAAACCATGAAGAGCTTTGTTGGTAAGTGTCAGAACCTTGAACCTGATCTGGGACACAATGGGTAACCAGTGGAGGTGAGCCAGAACTGGAGTGACATGCTCAAATTTGCTCACACCAGTTAGCAGCCTGGCCACCACATTCTGGACTCACTATAATCTCTAAGTCAGCTTCAAGAGAAACTCCATGTAGAGAGCATTGCAGTAGTTTATCTGGAAGATTTTCAGTGCTTATACCAGTGCCCTGAGGAAACCCTCAGCAAGGCAGAGGCAGAGTTGAGTGATAAGCCTCAGCTGATAAAGGCTGATCTGGACACAGCTGCAATCTGGGAATTCCAGGAAAGA
This sequence comes from Pogona vitticeps, assembly GCF_051106095.1. Lineage (NCBI taxonomy): Eukaryota > Metazoa > Chordata > Lepidosauria > Squamata > Agamidae > Pogona > Pogona vitticeps. The sequence continues at coordinate 116,288,741 of NC_135786.1, forward strand.
GCCAGGTCCAGAAGAATGCCTAGATTGCGTACTTGATCTCTAAATAGGATGGCAAAGCCATCCAGTCTAGGGGTGATGCCACCCAACCTATCTGAGCAAAATCTTAGATACATCCAGGTTCAGTTTGAGCCTGTTAGCCCTGGTCCATTCCAAAACCAAAGCCAGTTATCACTCCAGTGTCTGGATGGCCTCCATTGCAGAGGTGATAAAGGAGAGATAGAGTCACCTATCATCAGTGTACTGATGATACCTTACTCCAGCTCTTCTGATGACCTCTTCCAGCTGCTTCACATAGATTTTATACAGTACTGGGGATATTGATGGCCCCTGGGGAACCTCACAACTGAGTATCCAAGGGGCCAACATATCACCCCCAAGCTGAGCTTTCTGGACACAAGTGAGAGGTCAAGGAGGACTAGCAGGATACTTCTACCCCTGTCAGCCTCCCTTAACAGGTCATCATGCAGTGTGACCAACGTTGTCTCAGTACCTTGTTGCAGACTGAATCCAGATTGGAATGGGTCAAGGCAATCTTGCTCCTCCAGGTATGATTGAAGCTGGTTAGCCACCACCCACTCAATTACCTTGCCCAAAAAGGGAACATTGGTAATTGGACCAAAGCTGTTAAGATCATCCATCACCAACTGGGGGCATTTAATAATGGGACAGATTATGGTTTCTTTTGTGTGAGAACAGGGGAGAAAGCCCTCTCTCAGCAAAGAGCTGACAATATTCACCACCCATTCAACCATGACCCCATTGGCTGCTTTTATTAGCCAAGCTGGGCAAGGATTAAGCACAGAGGTGATAGGTCTACAGATAACCAGCAACCTGGAAACATCCTCCACTGTTACAGAGTGAAACTGAACCAAGTGGGAAGAGTCAGAGGAGACAGCAGTTATTCCTGCCAGGTCAACCAAATTGCTGGTGAAGTCAAGATCACCCTGAATGGCCTCAATTTAAAATTTTTTAAAAGGCTACAAATTATTCACTGGTAAAAACAAAATGAGGCCTTTGGAAGCCAGGGTTCCACAAGGCCACAAAACACCTGGAATTGTTCTGCCTATCAGTTTGTGGCCTCATTAATGATCTTCCTGTTAAACATCCTTTTTGCCACTTTTGAGACATTGGCGTACCTCCCGGACAAGCTCTCAAAAGCAGCCAAATTTGGGTTGGACTGATATTTCCTCCATCTGCTCTAAAGCTGTCTCCTACTTAACTTTATACAGTGGGGTCTTGACTTGAGAACTTCATCCGTATTGGAAGGCGGTTCTCAAGTCAAAAAGTCTGTAGGTTAAGTCTCCATTGACCTACAGTGCATTGAAAACCGATTAATCCCGTAACAGGCTGTTTTTCTTCCATTTTGGTTTTTTTCTGGTCTGTAAGTCAAATCTCAGTCTGCAAATCAAACCTAAATTTTGCGGCCAGAGAAGTCTGTTACTCAAAAAGTCTGTAAGTCAAGCCGTCTGTAAGTCAAGGGTCCACTGTAGCTCAGAGCAACTCAGTGTACCAGGGAGCATGGCAAGCTTTGAAGTGGAGAGGGCATTTGGTACTGATCGTGTCAACCACCCAGGTCATCTCTGCATACCATTTTTTTAACATGAGCTTCAACAGGATCATATACCAGATCAACTTTCCCAAGGCCTCCCAAAACCCATAAAAGTTGAGGAGCCTGTGAGAGGAGACAGTTTTTATCAGTCAGTTGTTCCCATGGAGGGGGTTTGCAATGGACTTCTGAAAGTTTAAGGCAATGCTATATTTTGTGACTAGCATTACATTTATGTTGTAAGCCACCTAGAGTGGTCGAAATGACTAGATAGGCGGGGTATAAATACAATAAATAAATAAAAAAAAATAAGTGTGAAAAGAAACATTGAGGGTTGGCAGCAGTTGGTATGTTCTGATAGTTCTGATTGGTGAAGTATTTCCAAAATACTTTTCATCTTGAGTACTGTGTCCATTTCCTGGACACCAGACTTCAAGGAAGTTTCCAGCAAATTGGAACAAGATCAGAGGAGGGCAAGGATGATCAGGGGGCTGGAAACCAAGCCTTATGAGGAAAGACTGAAATAATTGGGCATGTGTAGCCTTGAGAAATGAAGACTGAGGGGAGATACAATACAATTTTCAAATACTCGTAAGGTTGTCATACAAAGGAACGGCAGGATCTGTTCTCAATCATCCCTGAGTGCAGGACACACAACAATGGACTCAAGCTACAGGGAGCCAGATTTCAGTTGAATGTCAGGAAAAACTTCCTGTTAGAGCAGTACGGCAATGGAATCAATTACCTTGAGAGGTGGTGAGTGTTCCAACATTAGATGCATTCAAGGGGAATATAGACAACCACCTGGCAGATATCATCTGATTTGTATTCCTGCACTGATCAGGGGGTTGGACTCAATGGCTCCTTCCAACTTCACCATTCGATGATTCTATGAAAATGAGCTGAGGCACATTATCCAAGAGATCTATGAGATGGATGAAAAGCATGGATAAGGCACCTTTTTTCACTGAACTTGCAGAATCTCCAAAGGCTAATGTCCTTGTTGCTGGGGGATTCTGGGACTTGTAATCAAGAAGTCAGTTTTCCAGGGCTCTGTAAGGCTGTAAAAACTAAACTGTTATGTTATCAGTGTGCATCAGTACTTCCCTAGTTCCAAAAGAGAGCCTGTTTCCAATCTGTTTGCTGCTGAATGGAGCAGTTCCACAATCTTTCCTTGTATCTCCCTGGCAATCCATTGTCCATGAGGAAATGTGAGATATGGTATTATCTCATCAGGAGTTTCTTTGCCCTGCCATTTCTGAGGGAGAGTGCTGGAAAAAGGCAAGATAATCTTTTACACAACTTTGAAATTTGCTGGAAAAGTAAGACTCCCTCGCACCACTAAACTGAGCTCTTTGGTGCTGTTCTGAAACCTCAATCATTGGTAAAGCAGCAATCTAGCTCCTTTTTACATCTTTGTTCTCTGAGGGAAAACTACAAATTTCCTTATTAAGCAAATTGTGGAAAGAGAATGAATTCGCTGAAATCCATTGTGAGTGGATGGGTACCAGAAACTGATAGCTGTAATGAAATATACCCGTAGTACAAAGAAATGAAATTAAGCTGTCCAACTAAAGAGCGAGAAGAAAAGATGGCAGGAGGGAGAGAGGGATAGAAATGTAATGTAAACTTAAAGTGAAGTGAGAAGAGGCACTCAGTATATAGAATGAAGGGTGACAGGGGGACTTGCCGACAGCACAACCTGGTTTGGGGTCAAAATAGGCCTCAGTTGCCAGAAACAGTTTATCTGAACAGGAATAACTTGGCATTTGAACAGCAATAGTTTTAGACCTCCTCCTGCTGCAATGTATTCTTATGGATATGCAAAGTTACCAATCACTCCTCACTTTTGCTGAGACTAGGGACATGGGAGAAAGTCTTCTTTCTGACTGCTCCAGACCAGGACTGATTCAAGACGCTTGTGGGCCCTGGGCAAAAAAATATAATAGTGGGGCCTCCCTTCCTCCTTTCTCCCTCTCTCTTACCTTCCACCTGAATAAGTTACACAAAATGAAATATGTATTATAACGTAAATAAGACTGACTTGCTTAGGTAGTCTCAGTAGCAGTAAATAAGTGAACAATGCTTAGATTTTTTAAAAAAACATAACAAAGAAAAGAAAGTCTAACTTAACATAAGCAAGCCTTCAATACTAGAAAAAAAGTGTATCCAAAGAAAAGCCTACAATAAAAATAAGAGTCTTGGTGCCAAAGAGCTACTTCCTATTAGAATGCCAAAATAAACACTTTAGATATGTCAAATAGCAGCTTAAAATGTAATTGGGGAACCAACAGGGATAAGATAGTATACCAAGTCCAGGCAATCTGGATAAATTATTGAAAGAAGTGCATTGCACAAGGTGCAGAGAGGATTGCTTTTGGTAGGGCTGCTCTTACCACAAAGGGGCTAAAGGCAGTATTACGAGGTTTCAAGTAGAAAACAATTTTTGCATTTTTTTTCTTGCTTTCTGTTTTGCAAATTCACTATGTCTTCAAAACCAATTTGCTCCAAAATGTCACTCTCAGTTGATATTTTTGTTCATCTGTTAAGGCATTGTTATTGCATTGAAAAGCTCAACATTGATTTTATAAGCTTTAGTTTTGAAAAGGAATGTTCTCCTTCAGCCACAGAAGTGGCCCTATCCCAGACTATGGAACTCCCTCTCATGGGAAGCTAGGCTGGCCTCGTCTTTGCTCTCCTTCTGCAAGAAGGCTGTCGCATCCACCCAATGTCTTTTGTTTATTTTCCCTAAACACAAGTCCACCCTCTGGATGCATTTCGTCTCTTCACACTGCCACTAATCAACCAGTGGATTTTATCCAACTATATCAAATAGATGTATCTTAGACACGTGCTGCCAATACAACAGATTTATTGTTCTTATAGTTGTTATGCAAATCACAGATGTAAATCACCCATGTTTAGGATCATTCATCAAATATCATTTGATTACACGTTGGGTTGTATGTGTTTTTATTCAGTTTAACAATGTTATTTGACTATTTATACTCTATACTTTTTAACTCTTTCTTATTCTCTCTAACATTCCAGCTTTCTATTCTCTGTCTTAACTTTCTCAATTCGATCTCCTAACTCTCTCGCTTCAATTCCCTTCAGTGCTCCCTTCTTAGAGCTTGGGATCTCAAGCTAGCCTACTGGTCTTTCACTTAAAGCATGAGGTAACCTTAAACTATTGAATTTCCTCAGAGCCTTTTCCTATCCTTAGTCTTTCCAAGGTCTGCGATCAGGAGTCCCTTTTAAGCTTTTTCACTTTCAAGGGTCCCACTCCTTCACTACAGTACCAGACTACTAGGTCTCTTAAGCTCAGGAAATTCACTTTTTACTTTGGCTTACTGGACTGTTAATCGCATCCCACCACTGGTCACCACTTTGTTGCATCCACCCAGTGTCCTTTGTTTATTTTCCACCCTCTGGATGCGTTTCCTTTCTTCACACTGCCACCAGTCAACCAGTGGATCTTATCCATACTATACCAAATAGATGTGTCTTAGACACGTGCTGCCAACAGATTTATTGATCTTATAGTTGTTATGCAAATCATAGATGTAAATCACCGATGTTTAGGATCATTCATTAAATGTCATTTTAATACATGTTGGGTTGTATGTGTTTTTATTCACATTAACAATATTCTTTGATCATCTATTTATACTCTATACTTTTGAACTCTTTCTTATTCTCTCTAGCATTCTAACTTTCCAATCTCTGTCTTAACTTTCTCAATTCGATCTCCTAACTCTCTCGCTTCAATTCCCTATCTCAAAACCTCTTTTCTCCAACTGTCCCTCTGTCTAAATAACTAACTGTTCTTTTTGGTTCCGCCCCTCCTATCCTCTCATAGGCTCCTGCCCTTGAGTTCCCCATGATGGACAGGCGTGACATGGGGCATTCCACCACAAAGGCAAAGACCTTTCTCTTCAGGCAGGCTTTCCTTCAATGACTGGCTATTTGTATACTTACTGTTTTTTATGTTTAAATAATGTCTTCTAATTTATGTAAGCTGCCTTGGGTCTGTTTTAAGGAGAAAGGTTGGATAAAAATATTTTAAATAAATAAATAAGTTGACCACTACTACAATATCTACATGGAATACACTGATGATGAACATAAATATTAGATTTTCACATTTCTAGGGATTTTTTTTTCCTGAATGGCAAACATTTTAGGTTACACTTTTCAAGAGAACTGGCCTGGCTATGAGAGGTGGGAAGGTTTATTTCAAGCATATGGTATTCTTTCTTTTGCATCCTCATGGTGGAGAAGGAGTGTAAGTCTGCTTTCACAGTGCAAGAGACATTGAGAATGTTAGAAATGTTAGCTTTTCCTTTTGACATCAGTGGGAATGAATGGAGGACACCAGCTGGAATCAGGACAGAGGTTGTATGGGGTGAGTTATCCATATCAAGTTTATATTCTTGTTTACGAAGAGCCATGTTAGACAAAAAAAATAATAATCCCAAACTGACGTTTCATGAAGTGGTGAAGTGTGTTTATGGATCTATGCAATCTTAGTCCTATTTAGGTCAACAATGTGGTAGGGTGTCTTTATGGACTAGATAATGCAGATCTCCATGAGTCTGAGTTTTTCAAGGTTGTAAGTAGAGATGTGCGCTTTGTATTCATCTCCAGGGATGCAGCACATGCATCTGTCAAGATTGTAATCCACGCCAATCACAGATGTGATGCCACTACCACTGGTGCTTCCCGACCTCTTCTTGCAGCAGTTGACAGACGTGCGCATTGTACAGAGTTTAATAAGTGAACTGGGCTGATTCTGGGGAGGCAGGAATAGATTATGGTGGCAGCTGTGCTGATGTGCTTCATATTGTTATCCCCTGGATACAAATACAAAGCGCATATCTCTAGTTGCAAGGCTGTGAAATCAGACTTTATTTTATTTATTTATTTTTGGATTTATATAGCGCCCCATAGAGCTACAAGCACTCTCCGGGCGGTTTACAATTTAATTATACAGGCTACACATTGCCACCCCAGCAAGCTGGGTACTCATTTTACCGACCTCGGAAGGATAGAAGGATAGAGTCAACCTTGAGCCAGCTACCTGGGATTTGAACCCCAGGTCGTGAGCACAGTTTTAGCTGCAGTACATCGTTTTAACCACTGCGCCACAAGGCTTTTTTTTTTTTTTTTTAACCGGGATTCGGAGAAGACTAATGCAAAATATAAAAGAAAACAAAATAGTTAGTTTGGTTTTCTTCCCATTGATTTTAAACAGCAAGCTTCTGTCAGGATCATGGCCATTGTGACGAGTAAGTGCATCTATTTCTGATCTGTGTCACTTTTTTTATTCAGGCCTAAGTCCTTTACATCTAATTTTTGCATTAGTCTTAGGAAGCTTTTTTAAACTATCACATCAATTAAAAATAAATAAATCATGAAAACGTATATGAAATTTCCCACAATACCTGCATTTTTGTGCACACATTTTCTTAACATACACATTTCTCTGTGCAGTTTGTTACAGAATTTGTACAGGTATGCAGCACAAATGGTAACTGTGTTACCAACTGGGAAGTTTCTTCAAAACTGCTGAGCGTGGGGAAATTTTCCTTTGTATTTACATGTCACGTTTGTTGTCGTTATGCGCCATCAAGTCACTTCTGACTTATGAGCGATCTCCAAAATGTCCTGTCCTCAACAGCTCTGATCAGCTCTTGTAGATTGAAGCCTGAGGGTTCATCTCCTATTTGATCTTCCTCTTTTCCTGCTGCCTTTCACCTTTCCCAGCATTATTGCCTTTTCCAGGAAATCCTGTCATCTCATGAAGTGCCTGAAGTAGGACAGCCTCAGCTTCAACATTTTTGCCCCCAGAGATAGTTTAGGCTTGATTTGATCGAGGACCCACTGTGATGTTTACCCACCTGGCCCCTGCCTGCTTCACCACACAAGGAGCTCATGCTATGCCTTCTGAGCACTTGAGACATTTCTTCTTTTCCTTGCTGCCACCAGTGGATTTTCTTTCATCCACAATACCAAGAACTGTAGTCAAACACTTGTCTGATTGATTACTGTCAACAAAAGTTATTTATTTATTAAGGTGTATTAAAGTTGTTTAGGATCACAGACGTTCTTTTATTTAAAGCTTACAATCAAATCATTCAAGTGTCAGATAATTCTCTACATAAACAATCACCACCTAGTATATCTTGACCAGTTTATCACTATTATTTATATCTTATCTCAATTTCTTCACTGCAGTTTCTCTCTACCACACTCAACCAACAATCTCCACAATTAACCCCCTTCTCTCTCTTGCCAAGCCCCTTATCTCTGGTGACTCTGCCCCTCCACTCCTGTCATAGGCTCATGTAAATGAGACCCTGAATGTGATTGACAGGAATGACATGGGGCGACTGCCACACCCACTTATTTGTCTTTCTGGCAGTATATGGTATCCACAAAGCTCTTCTCCAGGACCACATTTCAAAGGAAGAAATTTTTTTTTCCTGTCAGCTTTCTCTACTGTCCAAAATTCATATCCATAACATGGTGATCAGAAATACAAGAGTGTGAATGATCCTGGCCTTGATCTTCAGTGACACATCCTTACACGTGTCAAGTATGAAGCAGAAATTTCCATTTTGGTAAAATTGTAAGCAATGTCTTACAAAAATGTAAGTAAAGTGATAATAGCCTGTTCTTACTATTGAACAGAGTAACAGCAGTTTTAATTTTAGGTCTAGTGGGAGAGCAGAAGGGAGCTAAATGCTGACTTTCTTCAAGCTCTGTTCCTGAATTCATGGAAGGGAAAGAAAGAACTATTTTAGGAACTGTTGCAAGTTGAACTGGATAAGCCTTTGTGACTGCTGTCTGTATGCATGCACAACACATCAATTTGGAGGCACCAGCAGTCTGCGTTATAAAGGTGCACTACAAATCTTTGACAGTCATAAGTTGAGATGGGGATATTTTGTATTCGTACTCTTCGACCTGGCAGGGAGGCTCGTCACCCCGCCTCCTGCCAGGAGTGGCTAATCGACCGTGAGCTCTGGAGTGACAGGAAGGGAGTGCGCAATCCATGGCAGCAGAGGATGGGTGAGTGGACATTCCAGCCCCAGGGGGCTGGACCCTCATTAGGTCCATGTCTGCGGATGGACATCTCTAGTCATAACTATTAAGAGAACAGATACCTTTGAGGCTGTTATGTTTTGGATGTGTATAAAATCTTCCTTGCCATTTTATGATGCCATATGATAGAGCTGGATTGCTCAGCCCTGTCATATGTACCAAGACAATTCTAGTCTTCTGCACTTGCCTGGTCAACAGGAGTGCCATGTTAAAGCATGACCGTTCATCTAAGCACTCCAGGTCCAGCGAGATCATGTTTTGTTTCTATCAGAGTGCTGATTTGGTTTGAATTGGTTTTTTAATATTCTCTAATCACCATGATCCTGTTGGAATTGCATAATATAAGACAGCAATTATGCAGCAGGCATGCAGAATCCTGTTACCTGTCTGTCCCATGCTTGGATACATCTACATTGTGCAGTTTACATATTTGGTCAGGGACCTGGGTATGTGACATACACCTGGCAAAATACAAAAACCTCTTGTATGAACAGCTTTCTATATGTAGTATACGATTTGGGCCAAATTAAAAAATATATATTTAAAATTGTCTTAATGTGATATTACTGATTGTAAAGCACCCTAAAATCTCCTAATATAGGGAAAGTTAGAAATTCTAAAATATGAAAAAAAGTGGATGACCAGTAAACCTATGCTGACAAAAATGCAGAGCTGTGAACTGCAGTGGCAAATTGCTAATTAGGCATGGGACTTTTGAAAAAAATTTTACACTACAGATACCAGAATTTATCAGGAATATCCCCAGCCAGAATACTGGTTGCTTTAGCCAAGAAATCCAGCTTTTCAGAGGAGTTCCAGGATATTATCTGTTTTTCACCAAGGCGCTCTCTGCAGCAACAGCTGGAGAAAGGCATGGGTGTTGCTTTCTAACTTCATGGCAACTGCAAAGCATCAGGGTACTGGTAGTTTCTCTGTTCATTAGGTTCGGTAAAGGGTGCCTATCAAAATACTAGCGGTAGCTGTGATGAAAAAATAATTGAAAATCCCATGCCTATTGCTAATAGTTAACAAGCCAATGCTTGTATCTCTCCTTGTGCCCTGGTTGCACAACTTGGTGTACAATAAGGGCTACAAGTGGCAAATTATTAACTGGCATTTTGTCTCTGCAAATTTATGACAGTATTACTCATGCTGATGCAACTAATCAGTGGGATTTGGCCAATGAAACAAAATGATCAGAGCAGTAACTTTGGCTTGCTGTGCTCTCAACAGCTGCCTTCAGGGACTCTCCATTAGACCTTGGCACAGCCAGCCACTATCCAGGCTAGCAGTGGCGCTGCTGTTGGCCCAGAAGTGCTCCATTTTATAACTGTATGAAAAGAAGCAGCCATACATTGGATTGCTACAGCTTCAGGTCCTGGGGGAGCACATGAAGAAACAGGTTCTACCATCTCGCCCCTTCTCCTTTCACTCCTTCTCTTTCCTCCCGCACTCTCTTCTGAGGAATAATGCGATAATTGCCATGTGTAACCATTTACTTAAGGAGGAGGAGGAGGCACTACCCCCGGTTAGTCATGTTTGTCATTGGGGAGAACATCTCTACTGCAATAAGCCTCAAATTGATGGCAATTGTGACTGCTTTCCAGTGCAGGTGCACAGCCGTCTCCAAGCTGTTTTCACCATCTGTCATGATCCCCCTTCCCTTATTTTTGTGTCACTTTCAGAACTAGAGTCTAACAGGAGGAGGGAAGAGGTAACACAAGTGACAGAGTGAGAAAGCACTTGAAAGAACTGATATGCAGTTAAAATGTGTTTGGTGGATGCATGTTTATGACATTAGTATCCTGTTTTCCTTATGAGGAGTCTGAGGAGTCATCCACTGCTGATTGGTGGTCAGGGGAGAGTACCTCATCCCACATTGATTGAATGAGGCACCAACTCCATGTGTATGATGTATGTTAGCCACATAAGAGCCTGTTACATAGCTTAGCCTGAGGCCCAGTTCATCTTCTATGTCTGAGAAGATATGTGGCTCTGATGAGTTCTTCAGCCACAATGTCCGCTGGCTAAACCTGTCCTCAGTACTGGGATGTGGGAATAAAAGAATAAGGAAGTTGCACAACAAAAGCAACTTGGTGCTTTTTGCATTTCTAGGAAGAATTTCATTACTATTTGGGCTTGAGAGAATAAGAATAGGATGTGAATGACAACAGTTTAAGATCAGGCTTTCTGACCTACTGTGTCATCTGAAGGCTTCTGTTCACATGAATGCTCTTTGTAGGCCTTCCTGGTGACCACACCACAATAGAAACCACCATGAAAGAAAGTGGAGAGCTGAATTTTTTGGCTTGTCCTCACTTGTTGTCTAGCTTGGTTACAAGATAGGTAGCAGATTATAAGTTCCCCACTCCCACTGTGACTGCTCCTCTCATATTTGTTACTCTTCTTTTTCCAGCATGTAAAGCATGTCTGCTTCCACCTCATGGTTTTGCTACTATGGATTGGGAAAAGGAGAGAATCTATATTTGAGTTCTTTTACTGTAAAAGAAAATGCTAGCTTCCATGTACATGGGAGAGTGCAACTGGAACTGATGGAAGTTGGGCAAACAAGAGTTTCAGAATCCTGATGAATGCTATCACTCAAAGGTTCAAACTGCTTTAATAATAATACATTTTGCTCTGCATTTCTTTTTTGGAAAGTATTTCTTTTAAGAGGCTGAAATTCAGCTCCTACATTTGGAGATGCTGTAGTGATGAGTCAGACAAAGATGAGGGTTTAATTGGTGTTAAAGAAAAAGAGAGAGAAGGAAAAAGAAGAGCTGTTCATTCCATGAAAATTGATGTTGCATCCTTCAGACAGTCATGTTCTGCTGCATCACTATGCCAGCCAAGATCATGGGCAGACTACCTGCCAAGAGGACAAAATGGATGTGGAAGAAGAATGGAACTGGAGAGGGGGCAGAGTCTTATTAAAAGACAATGGATAACCATATTATAGTCTAACACAATCTTCCCAGAAATCTTTTAAAATGTAATTTATTTTTTGCTCTTTGGCTTGTACTTTCCTAGGCAGTTGACTTCTTTCTTACCCTCTGTTTTGCTCCTCTGAATTTCTGCTGAAATGAAATAATACAGTATTGTCAACATAACTAGCAAGAACCATAACTAGCAGTGACAACATTATATGAGCTTACAAAAAGTGCAGACTAAGTATACATGGCAGTCCATAGTAAAGCATCACAAACATCTCGATGTCACTGTAACCTCAAAGCTTGTTTTTCTGTCATCCCATGCTTGTAAAATTCAGATGTTGAAACCTGGGAGGTCAGACCTAAGCAATCACATGGTAATTACTGGAGTGCCTATAGTCTGAACCTAACTGAGCACAGGATTTCAAAGTCTCGGAGCCCCTTTGTGAAAATGCTCTTTGCCTTGGCTCCCTGTCTGTTGGTAATCTTTTGCTGGTTTGTTTGGATTTAAGTGCGTCACTGCAAGGAGAACACAGTACCTAGTCCTTAATAAACATTGCAGTAAACATTACATGACAGGCAATGGCACACAGAGGTATATAAAAGCCAGGGTCTTAGTCCTTAATTTCCAATTTCAGTGTATTGCATCTCTGCTTAATATTTATTTTTGGTTTGTATCCTTTACTTTCAGACCAACGATGCCTTAGGAGCCACCTGGAACTGGCTATACTTCATACCGCTCATCATCATTGGGTCATTCTTTGTTCTCAACCTTGTCCTAGGAGTACTTTCTGGGTAAGCCGATTCCTTCTTTCACTTTGATTAGGCAATATTCCAAACAGAAACTTTGGCATAGGAATTCACTACCCTCCACTTTGCTCTTTACCTATTCATCATTAGTCGGTTGAATTGGCAGTAGTAATAGAATGTCAGTGGGGAAATCAGGGGAAAAAAGGATCAATTGGCAATAGTTTTTTGAACAGTAGCCGTAGTAGCCGACTTTTGGACGGGGGGGGGCTCTGGTGATAATTCAAAATCTAACATCTTTGTTGTGGCCTGAGCTTACATTCATTAAATAATCTCCCTTGCACTTGTCAAAGTGGGCTGTAGTCCACAGAAGCTTACACTTTTATATTTTTAAAAGCGCCATGCCTTTTATTGTTATTAGATAATATGAGTTATCTCGGTGTCAAGTGCTGAAAGTTGTCACTTCATTTCTTCATTTCTGGAAATCTATAAAGTATGGGGGTGCTATATAATTGTGGCATGGCGTCACAATTTCCTTATATAAGATCTGTTAAGATTCAGGGGCCACAACCCCACTGGGTGTTGCTGATTTTTGTTATTAGTTTATATCTAGATAGGGACATGGTGGTGCTGCAGGTTAAACCGCAGAAGCCTCTGTGCTGCAAGGTTGGAAGACCTGCTGTCGTAAGATTGAATCTACGTGACGGAGTGAGCTCCCGTAGCTTGTCCCACCTCCTGCCAACTTAGCAGTTCGCAAGCATGCAAATGCAAGTAGATAAATAGGTACTACCACAGTGGGAAGGTAACAACATTCCGTGTCTAGTCGCGCTGGCCACGTGACCATGGAAACTGTCTTCGGACAAACGCTGGCTTAACGGCTTGGAAACAGGGATGAGCACCGCACCCTAGAATTGGACAAGACTGGACTAAATGTCAAGGGGAACCTTTACCTTTATATCAAGATGTGGCATTTACTATATTGCTTTTCTTGTTGTTTAGTTGTTTCTCACTCTTCGTGACCCCATGGTCCAGAGCACGCCAAGCCCTCCTGTCTTCCACTGCCTCCCAGAGTTGGATCAAATTCATGTTGGTAGATTCAGTGACATTGTCCAACCATCTCATCCTCTGTTGTCCCCTTCTCTTCTCTTCTCATGAGATGGCCAAAGTATTGGAGCCTCAGCTTCAGAATCTGTCCTTCTAGTGAGCACTCAGGGTTGATTTCCTTAAGAATCGATAGGTTTGTTCTCTTTGCAGTCCAGGGGACTCTCAAGAGCCTCCTCCAGCACCACAATTCAAAAGCATCAATTCTTCAGTGGTCAGGTTTCTTTATGGTCCAGCTCTCACTTCCATAAAAGGCTACTAGGAAAAAAAAGCTTCGGCTATGTGGATCTTTGTCGGCAAGGTGATGTCTCTGCTTCTTAAGATGCTGTCTAGGTTTGTCATCACTTTCCTCCCAAGAAGCAGGTGTCTTTTAATTTCGTGGCTGCTGTCAGCATCTGCAATGATCATGGAGCCCAACAAAGAAAAATCTTTCACTGCCTACATATCTTCCCCTTCTATTTGCCAGGAAGTGATGGGACCAGTGGCCATGATCTTTGTGTTTGTTTGTTTGTTTGTTTGGTTGGTTGGTTGGTTGGTTTTTTTGATGTTGAGCTTCACACCATTTTTGGCGCTCTCCTTTTTTTACCCTCATTAAGAGGTTCTTTATTTTCTCCTCACTTTCTGCCATCAGAGTGGTATCATCTGCATGTCTGAGGTTGTTGATATTTCTTCCAGCAGTCTTAATTCCGGCTTCAGATTCATCCAGTCCGGCCTTTTACATTATGTATTCTGCATATAAGTTGGATAAGTAGGGGGACAATATACAGCCTTGTTGTACTTTCCCAATTTTGAACCAATCAGTTGTTCCATATCCACTTCTAACTGTTGCTTCCTGTCCCACATATAGGTTTCTCAGGAGATAGATAAGGTGATGAGGCACTCCCATTTCTTTAAGGACTTGCCATAGTTCGTTGTGGTCCACACAGTCAAAGGCTTTTGCGTAGTCAATGAAGCAGAAGTAGATGTTTTTCTGGAGCTCTCTGGCTTTCTCCTTAATCCAACGCACATTAGTTGGTCTCTAGTTCCTCTGCCCTTTCGAAATCCAGCTTGTACTTCTGGGAGTTCTCGGTCCCAGTCAAAGAAAAGTGGGGGAATTTGCGCAAGCACTTGAGGAAAGCTTTCCAGGCCCAGCTGATGCAAATGCACCTGAACGATGGGAGCATTTCAAAACGCTGTTTATAACACCACCTTGTCCACATTTTGCAGAAGACCAAAAAGACAACATACTGGTTTGAAGCCCATTCAGAGGAGTTGATGCCAGCCATCAAATATAAGAGGAGAACTCTAGCAGCATACAAAGCTTGTCCTAGTGAGTACAACTTGCAGGCTCTTAGAGTTGCTCGTAGCAAAGTCCAACAGGCTGCCAGGTGATGTTCCAATGATTATTTGCTTCAGCTCTGCTCTCATATGCACAAACACTGTCATCTACAACAGAAGCCAAAGACAGATTCTACGACGATCTGGCAGCTACTATCAAAAAAATCCCTGAGAGAGAGCCCCTGTTCATTCTCTGAGGCTTTAACACTAGAGTTGATGCTGATCACAATTCTTAGCCCACTTGTCTAAGTCGTTTTGACATTGGGAAGATGAACAAAAATGGCCAACGCTTGCTGGAGTTTTGCTGTTATTATGGTCTTTGTGTCAGCAACACGTTCTTTAATATGAAGGTTCAACACAGAGTTTCCTGAACACATCCAAGATTGAAGCATTGGCATCAGCTCGATTTGATCCTCACTAGATGCTCTAGCCTTCCTAGTATTACGATCACACACAGTGATCAGAGTGCTGATTGAGATACTGATCACTCCCTGGTGTGTAGTAGAGTAAAACTGCGAGCAAAGAGATGGTATCACACGAAAAAGGAGGATCATGTACTGACATCAAGGAGTGGAGGGATACTGTCTAGTTCAATGCCTGTGCTTCTCCTCCCCTGACCCCGGGTGCTAAGCAGCAACTACACTTTCTCATTTCATCCAAACACAACAAATGGCAGTTGATCTTAACCATCATATATTAGACACAAACAGAGAGCTATGAAGTTGGCTTGTTTCAACAAACTGTGATATATTTTAAGGGTTATATATAATGTTAAATTGTGGCTAATAAAAATGGAAGTATAGTATAGTAAGTTTCTAAGTCTCAGGTCTGGTGTTCAGTCCTGTTTGGACACAAGCAAAGAATGCATCAAATTCTGCAGAGATTGCTGTTAGAGCTATGCCAGATCAATAGAAAGAAAGAGAAAATTTGCCTGCAGAAAAGTTTAAAACAAACTTTGCACAGTACAGCACAGATTACAGGTGACAGACTTGTAGGCAGGCAAAAAAAAAGTGAAAGAGAAAAGGATAAGACAGAGCATGATTGTCCAAAGAAACAAACCACCATATTATACACTGACTGATCATGCTTTCTGGAGAATTATGGAAGTAGTCGTCCAAAGAATTTACCTATAGGATTTCTGGGATTAGTAATCCTTTTCCCTCTACCTTATCAGAACATGAAATGATTTAAAACTGACACGCAGATGTCAAATTGCAACTAAATGGATAGGCTGAGAGACCCTGGAAAGTGTACTCCTCATACCAAACTGAAATGGCCAGAGCAAGAAACACATTTTTTTCATTACTAGTTCTGATTTCACAACTAACTAGATATGTTAGACCTCAACTAGCCATATGTCCTGGTGACTTTTCAGAGTTGTGGTATGGATAATGTTCTGGGAGATGGGGTCCTCTAATTGAAACAGAAAGACTTAGAAATAATATTTTGCATGGATACATTGACACACAAACTTTAAAAACTGGGTGAAACTAGAACACTATAAGCCATGATAGCTTTAAGTTTCTGGGAACTGTAGTATCAAGGAGTTACATTTCTGCCTCATGAGTACAGGAAGAGTAGGGAGAAAAGAGACCAACATGAGGTGGATGGCGGTTGAGGGGAGCAGGAAAGGATTATGTTTTTTTTTATTGCTGGCTCAAGATGAATAATCAGTGGAAGTGGGGACACAAGAGTGTGAGAGAAGGGGAGGGGCAAGAGAGAACATAGTAGACAGTGGATGTGGGTGGGATTTATAGATTTCAATCCAGCTGAAGCCAGGCATATTTGCTTGAATACAGTTCTCCTGTCAGTCCTCTGCTCATAGATTCTGAATAATTGTGTTGTTTGGAGCTGTTTAAGTTTAGATTGCACATAATCACTATTTAATATTGCCTATAGTCTTGAACCCGATTGCTTTTCTGCCTCTTGAACACAAGTTAGAACTCCCACGTATTCCTGAAAGCTGGTTTCTAGTCCTCAGAATTACAACAGAGATAAAAAGCCATGCTAAAAGTAACCACAGATAGTTAGGTGTGGGCTAAAACCATTTTAGACATGAAAATGGAAAGTTACACATCTGAAAAAGGTCTAAACATCTTACTGCCATCATTTCTCCCATGAAGTCTGTGGATGTGCAGTGCAGTTGTTTTGTGGTGGTGAGGTAAAACCAGTCTGCATGTGTTTAATAATTTATTTTTTTCATATGTTCTAGGACTCATCGCTTAAACTGAAAGCAGACTGTATCCCAGTAAAAAATACACTTTTAAATCTTTGATCTGTAGTTATAAGTTAGAACTGCATTACCAGTTTGTCTGGCACAACATGTGAGCAGCTTGGTGTTCAATGGGAGCAGACCAAGGAGGCAAGCAGAAGTTCAGACAACCAAAAATAGCACTACATTCATAAAGCCACCCCCTTCATTAACTGGGAAATATCTGTCTAATTTTGTTCTTGGACTCATAAGCTGGAATGAAATTGGTGTTTTCATAAGGTTTGCATAACTCACTGCAGTTAATTACAAGGTGGCAGGGTGCATTTCCACTGGGAAGTCAGACATAAGATCAGGCGCACAGGGGACTCTGTCAGCTGCAATTAGTCGTAGCAAGTTATGTACATTTTAGGTGATATCAACAGGATTCTGCCCATACTTTTAAAACAGTTGTTTGCAATTTGCCTTTCAGTTAATGGAGATATTTAAAAGATACATAATCTCAACTTTTTTTATGAAAACAAAATTAAGAATGTTTAAATAAACAAACAAAAGAAGATGAAAGGATTGAGGACTGTTATTAGAAATATAAACTATGGGATTTGATTATATGGCAATATAAATTCAGAGTTCAGCATTATCAAGTGTTGATCCCTTGCCATCTCATATACCTCAAGTAAGAAGATAAAAAAGGGCAAAAGTGGATGAGAAAAGTGTCACGGATTTGGCGACAGGAAAAACTCAGAGTTTTTGAAGACACTTACAAGTTTCTTCTTCTTTTTCAAGACGGTTATATTTACAGTATTTACAGGTATTTACAGGCAGGCATCACATCAGCATGGCAGGAACTCTTTACACAAACTGACATAGTGGATAGCAGCAAATGGTGAAGAAAGAAGAGAATGATACACAGACACTGTCCACTTATATACATATACATGGCTTTTCTAGTCCAATCAGAAGACACATGACTTCATCTTCTGCACCTGGTGTCTTCTTATTTCCAGACATTGCATCATCTTCAGAGTGACTCAGCATACTCACATCTGTGCACAATGGCAGCTCGTTAATAATACATTTATTCAGGTTCAGGCCTACAAAATTTCTATATTCTGACAAAAAGTCCTGATTTCTTGACTTCATTGTCACTAGAGGTGGGGACAAACTGCCAAAATGGAGGTTCATTGTGGTTCATCAAGGCTGACGAGCCGCGACCCATGAATTTCCCCATGGATTTCCGACGAACTGGGCTCATAGGCTGAGAGAGCAGGCTAGGTGGGCAGAACCATGTTAGACTCCCGCTGCCTCTGTGGGAACCAATCAGCTGATCAATACCCACAGAGGCAGAGAAATCAGGTTTGCCCGCTGGCATGGTTCCAGGCGACGGCAAGAGGAGCGACGGCAAGAGGAGAAGGGGACGACCGAGGATGAGATGGCTGGACAGTGTCTGCGAAGCAACCAACATGAATTTGACACAACTGCAGGAGGCAGTGGAAGATAGGAGGGCCTGGAGTGCTCTGGTCCATGGGGTCACGAAGAGTCGGACACGACTAAACGACGACGACGATGGTTCCAGGCGGCTAGCTTACTCTCTCTGCCTATGAGCATAGGCAGAAAGATCAGGCTAGCTGGCTGGAACTGTGACAGCAGACTCTCTCTGCCTCTGTGGGCACCAGTCAGCTGATCGGCCCCTGCAGAGGCAGAGAGATCAGGCTGGCCTGCCAGAACAACAGTTTCCATTCCGCCAGCCTAGCTTCTGTTTTGGCAGTGGCAACAGAGGCAACGATGGCAACAGGACAAGGTAGGGAGGCGATGGGGGCAGTGGAGAGAGGACAGGGGGCTGGGGGGGGGGAGAGAGAGCGGGCTAACCAAAGAGCTGTTTGAAGGGCCCATAGGCATAGAGAGCAAACTAGGCTGCCATTCCGGCAGCCTAGCTTGCTCTTTAGGCCCAGGTCCAATGAAGGGATTAATAAAAAGTTTAAATATTTGTCACTTTGTATTTGTCAGGGTCTCTAGAAGTGATGAATACAAAGTGGCAAATATTACAGCAATTTCTGGCAAATATAGAAATTTCTTTTGTTATACTTCCTCCTGTCTAGTTGTCACTCATCTTATTTGTCTTAATGCTCTAATCTTCTGACAGCGTGTCAGAACATGGCACATGGCCTGTTGCCATGGAAATCAAGAACTCCATATCTTTTCAAGCTCAGGCTGACTGTTCACATTAAAATTCCCATTTCCTCAGGGGAAAAAAAGGAAAATTAAAAGGTTGCAGTGGTTCCACCTGTATACAAATAAACAGAGGCAGCATTATCTGAATCTCATTTACTCAGGTCATACTCACGAAATGATTCACCCTCACATTATCTTAACTCTCATCCTCAGTGTCCAAACTGATTTCATTTGCAAATGCAGCCATATCAGTAGTTTTCAAATGGTGGAGTGGGCCCAACTGGGAGATGTGAAACAGCAGGAAAAGCACCAGTAGGAAAAGTGTTTCTGTACCATCCCGACACTAATACCTCAATGTGAAAAAGCAAATTCAAGAAGAAGTGCTATTTTGAGCTCCTAGAGCTTCCTTTTACATGGTTTTAGATATCAGAATCTAAAAGTCTGTTTTATAAGATCTTGTAATGTTAGTGTTACAGTAGGATCCTGAGGTTCAAATTAAGAAACAAATGGCTGACACTATACTTTGAGGCATACAATGTCTTTCTTACTCCCCATTGTTACTGAAATTATAAAACTCCGCCTAGACTTTTGAAACACTAGCTAAGGGGATCTTTCATGAAATGGTAAAGGAGGAAGAAGGGGGGGAATCAGAATGGGGCCCCAAGCTCAAACAATTTTGGAGCCATCTTACTACACATGAGCCATATATATGCACAAGGTGCAGAGAAGGAGCAGCAGTTTTGCTTAGGCGTCCTTCAGTCTCGAAAGACTATGGTAGCGTGCTCTGTATGGAGGACTTGGAACAGCGTCTAGTGTGGCTGAGGAAGCCAATTCGAGAGTGACAATACCTTCCACACTGAGGACTAATCCAATCTATCCCCTGTCCAGCTCTCTGGTTTTGCTGCTTTTGTGACTTCCTCTTTGCCTCGGCCTGCTGGGCAAGGGTGTCTTCAAATTGGGAGAGGCCGCGATGCAGTGCCTGCCTCCAGGCTGAACGCTCAGATGTCAGGGTTTCCCATCTGTTGAGGTCTATTCCTAAGGCCTTCAGATCTCGCTTGCAGACGTCCTTGTATCGCAGTTGTGGTCTCCCTCTGGGGCGATTTCCCTGCACTAATTCTCCATACAGGAGGTCCTTTGGGATCCGACCATCAGCCATTCTCACGACATGCCCAAGCCAACGTAGACGTTGCTGTTTCAGTAATGTATTCATGCTGAAAATTCCAGCTCGTTCTAGGACTACTCTGTTTGGGACTTTGTCCTGCCAGGTGATACCAAAAATCCGTCGGAGGCAAAGCATATGGAACGTGTTCAGCTTCCTCTCCTGCTGTGCACAAAGGGTCCAGGACTCACTGCAGTACAGGAGTGTGCTTAGGACACAGGCTCTATAGACCTGGATCTTTGTATGTGTCGTCAGCTTCTTATTGAGCCATACTCTCTTTGTGAGTCTAGAGAACATGGTGGCTGCTTTGCCAATGCGTTTATCCAGCTCGACATCCAGAGAGAGGGTGTCAGAGATGGTTGAGCCAAGGTACACAAAGTCATGAACAACTTCCAATTCTTGTGTAGAGATGGTAATAGAAGGAGGTGAGTCCACGCCCTGGCCCATGACTTGTGTTTTCTTCAGGCTGATTGTTAGTCCAAAGTCTTGGCAGGCCTTGCTGAAACGATTCATGAGTTCTTGGAGGTCTTCAGCAGAGTGGGCAACGATGGCTGCATCATCTGCGAAGAGGAAGTCCCGCATGCACTTCAGTTGGACTTTGGTCTTCGCTCTCAATCTAGAGAGATTAAAGAGCTTTCCGTCTAATCTAGTCCGGAGATAGACACCCTCGGTTGCAGTTCCAAAGGCATGCTTCAGCATGACAGCAAAAAAGATCCCAAAAAGTGTTGGTGCGAGGACACAGCCCTGTTTGACTCCGCTTCGGATGTCAAAGGGGTCTGATGTTGAGCCGTCAAAAACTACAGTGCTTTCATTCCCTCATGGAAAGATCTGATGGAGCAGCAGTACAGGAAACAGATATATGACAAAAACTATTAAGAAATCTCTTGAGGAAGTCTTGTTTTACTGAAAAAGTTCATCTATGTTATTTTGCCTTTCTATGTACTTGCTTACATGAAATCATAGAACCAGAGAATCATAGAATTGTGAAGTTGGAAAAGGCCTATTAGGCAGCCTAAAATGGCATTTGCTTTTTTGTGGCCACATCACACTGGCTCATATTTAGCTTGTGATCTATGACAATTCCAAGATCCCTCTCACTTGTAGTATGGCTGAGCCAGGTAATTACCATCTCCTGGTTCCATGCTACAATCGTTATCCTACAAGGTATCCTAGCATTTTCACCTCTTTACACAATTTGAAAGAAGCAAATGGTCCTCACTCCTTAAGAAATGGCCTGACCTTCCACTTTATTCAGCCAGTAGCAATAAAGTCAGCAATAAATAAGACCTGGAGCTGACTGCGGCTTGGATCATCAGCTTCTTATAGCAAAATTCAAGCTTAAACTGAAGAAAGTAGGAAAATCCACTGTGCTAGTCAGGTATAATCTAAACCAAATCCTTTATGAATACACAGTGGAAGTGAAGAACATATTTAAGGAACTAGATTTGGTGGACAGAGTGCCTGAAGAACTATGGATGGAGGCCCGTAACACTCTACAGGAGGCAGTAACAAAAACCATCTTAAAGAAAAGGAAATGCAAGAAAGCAAAGTGGCTGTCCAACGAGGCCGTACAAATAGCAGAGAAGAGGAGGGAAACAAAATGCAAGGGAGATAGGGAAAGTTACAGAAAATTGAATGCTGACTTCCAAAGAATAGCAAGGAGAGACAAGAGGGCCTTTTTAAATGAGCAGTGCAAAGACATAGAGGAGAATAGTAGAAAGGGAAAAACCAGAGATCTGTTCAGGAAAATTGGAGATATTAAAGGAACATTTTGTGCAAAGATGAACATGATAAAGGACAAAAATGGGAGGGAACTAGCAGAGGCAGAAGATGTCAAGAAGAGGTGGCAAGAATACATAGAGGAATTATACCAGAATGATTTGGATATCCCGGACAACCCAGATACTGTGGTTGGTGACCTTGAGCCAGATATCCTGGTGAGTAAAGTGGGCCTTGGAAAGCATGACAAACAACAAGGCCAGTGTAGGTGATGGCATCACAGTCAAAGTATTTAAAATCTTAAATGATTATGCTGTTAAGGTGGTACACTCAATATGCCAGCAAGTTTGGAAAACTCAGCAGTGGCCAGAGGATTGGAAAAGATCAGTCTACATTTTTGTTTGTTTGTTTGTTTGACTTATATGCCGCCGATCTAGACTTATCTACTCTGGTTGGGTCACAACAATAAAAGTAAAAACAATTGACAAATAAACAATTTTACTACAATTTACAAAAATTAATAATCATTCAAGATGGAGAATCAGAAAAATTAAGTGATACCCAGAGGGAAGGTCAGTCTGAATAGCCAGGTCTTAAGTTGGCTTTTGAAAATGCCTAGCAAAGGGGCCAAATGAATCTTGGAGGGGAGATTGTTGCAGATTGATACATCCCAATCGCAAAGAAGGGCAGTGCCAAAGAATGCTCCAACTACTGTACAAATGCACTCATTTCACACGCTAGCAAGGATATGCTCAAAATCCTACAAGGTAGGCTTCAGCATTTTGTGGACCAAGAACTCCCAGAAGTACAAGTTGGATTTTGAAGGGGCAGAGAAACCAGGGGCTAAATTGCTAACATGTTCTGGATTATGTAGAAAGCCAGAGAGTTTCAGAAAAACATCTACTTCTGTTTCGTTGACTATGCAAAAGCCTTTGACTGTGTGGACCACAGCAAACTATGACAAGTCCTTAAAGAAATGGGAGTGCCTGACCACCTTATATATCTCCTGAGAAATCTATATGTGGGATAGGAAGCAACAGTTAGAAGTGGATATGGAACAACTGATTGGTTCAAAATTGGGAAAGGAGTACGACAAGGCTGTATATTGCCCCCCGGCTTACTTATCTTATATGCAGAATACATCATGTAAAAGGCCAAACTGGAGGAATCTGAAGCTGGAATTAAGACTGCCGGAAGAAATATCAACAACCTCAGATAAGCAGATGATACCACTTTGATGGCAGAAAGTGAGGAGGAAATAAAGAACCTCTTAGTGAGGGTGAAAGAGGGGGAGCACCAAAAATAGGGTGAAGCTCAACATAAAAAAAAAACACTAAGATCATGGTAACGGGTCTCATCTCCTCCTGGCAAATAGAAGGGGAAGATATGTAGGCAATGACAGATTTTACCTTCTTGGCCTCCATGATCTCTGCAGATGGTGACAGCAGCCACAAAATTAAAAGACACCTGCTTCTTGGGAGGAAAGTGATGACAAACCTAGACAGCATCTTAAAAGCAGAGACATCACCTTGCCGACAAAAGTTGGCGTAGTCAAAGCTATGGTTTTTCCTGTAGTGATGTATGGAAGTGAGAGCTGGACCATAAAGAAAGCTGACCGCCGAAGAATTGATGCTTTTGAATTGTGGTGCTGGAGGAGGCTCTTGAGAGTCCCCTGGACTGCAAGGAGAACAAACCTATACATTTTGAAGGAAATCAACCCTGAGTGCTCCCTGGAAGGACAGATCCTGAAGCTGAGGCTCCAATACTTTGGCCATCTCATGAGAAGAGAAGACTCCCTGGAAAAGACCCTGATGTTGGGAAAGTGTGAAGGCAAGAGGAGAAGGGGACGACAGAGGATGAGATGGTTGGACAGTGTCATCTAAGCTACCTACATGAGTTTGACCCAACTCCGGGAGGCAGTGGAAGATAGGAGGGCCTGGTGTGCTCTGGTCCATGGGGTCACGAAGAGTCGGATACAACTAAACGACAACAAAAACACACCTGATCCTACCTTAGGTGGAACCCTTTCCAAAGCAGCAGTTGATCCAAGGTTTTGCATATCCTTCTCAATTCAAATGTTGCACAGAAGCAGTCCTGGATATCAGCAGTTGGCTGATTGCACTTTTCTCCACATAATTTTTCTTTTCTGCATCATATCCATTTCAACCATAATGGCACATTCTAGCTGTTGTCTGAAAAGGTTGAGGAGAACTATGAAAACAGTTCCCTAGCTGCCAAAACAAGTAAGCTACTCACTGTTGGAAAGATAGGTCCTTGTGGTTGTTTGAAATGTAGAAATAAATTAAATATTGTTTTTGGCTGATAGCTTAGTGAGATGGAGCATCTAGCTGTGTTGCCAGAGTTTAGAAGCTCAGTTCCTCACTGTACTTCCTAGAAGAAAAGCCAGCCTTTGTGGATTTTGGAAACTGTATGGTTCCAGACTATCCCAAGAAGAAGGCACTGGTAAGCCACTTCTGAGTACTTTATACACAGAAAATCCTGAAAAGGATCACCATAACTCAGAACTGACTTGGTGGCACACAGTTTAAGTTCCTGGTGTGTATTTTCTGGAAAGGAAGGGATTTGCTGGCTGCCTCCAAGTCCAGAAACTGTTTTCTGGTTACAGTCTAGAAAAGAAATGTCCAAAGAGAGAATTTTTATTGAAGGAAACATGGGTGATTTATAGAGGGGGAAATTATCCTTAGATAACAGAAAGATAGTCTAGTAGAGTAAGGAACAGGAACACTGGAGCTGAAACATTTTGCACAAGCATGATGGTTTCTGTTCTTTTAAAGTGTGTTGCATCTGGAAGAGAAAGTGTGATGAGAGCTCATGTTGTTTATGTATATGTATGCATGTATTTGAATATGCAGTGTGATATCAGGTCTGGAAGGGAAAATAAACTTTTAACATTCTAGTTGCCATGGCAACTTAGTGAGCTATGCAACTGTCCTCTTTCTTCTCCTTGTGAGTTGAAAATGCAGGAATGGCAGCACTGAAGCTCAAAAAAGAAGAGCGGTAGGAGAGAGACAGTCACAAAAGATCCTTCCAGTGGTTTGGTATCAAGTACAATGTGGGACAGCAGGAAAACAGACACACACACACCAACACAACACAACACAAAAAGGACATCAAGTTTATTAGAAAGCATGAAATGGAGGCAAATGATGAACTTAAGCATTTGGATATGTTGCGGTTCTGATGCCAACACCATTGTACTATCTGAATGATTTCTGTGATTGAAGCAGAGGAACCTTTGTAGGATCCATCTATATTTGGTACTAGAGATGGGCACGAATTTTAAAAATGGCGATGTGTCACAATTTGTGATTCATCAAGGTCTAGGAATCACAAATCACAAATTTACAGTTTTCCTGATGAATCGATTAATCAATTTGTCAATTAATCTTTATTTTAAAATGCTATAAAACAGCCCAGCAAGCACCTAGACACCAACATTTACAGAGAAGCTTCCTCTGACTCTCCTTTACAAGCTCTGCATCTTTGGTGAAGTTTGGGTTTCAGATGTTCAATTTCACTTTCACCCACAAAGTGAAATTGACAGAGACAGCTGGCATAGTTTGCCTCCAGGCACTGAGGCAGATGGCATGGAATCAGTTTGGTTTGCCTCCAGGCACAGGGGCATTTGGAAGAGCAAGTTTCTTCTTCCCTCTGGATTAGAGGAATTAATAGCAGGGATATTAAAGCAGGCTGGCATAGACTGAAATTGGTTTTGCACCCAGGTTCAGAGGTGGATGACATTGAGTTCAGTTTGTGACTTGAGTGGGTCATAGTGCTGGCATTGAATTCAATTTGTGCCCTTAGTGAGCCTTGCTGCTGTAATTGAGCTTCTGCCCTGACTTGGATAGAAAGAGACTTGGAGTTCGGTTTCTGCCGTGAGTGGGACAGAAAGAGGCAGATAGAGGATATGGTGGACCTGGAGGACTCCGGTGGCAGGCAGGTGGTGTGGTGGCAGAAAGGCTGTTATGGGATCTCTACTTTGTTGGGTTCAGTGAAGGGAAGACCAACAAGGGAAGGTTCATCTTTATGAACGACAGTGTCTCCAGAGTTACAGGATCCAAACGGGAGCGGCAGAATTGGAAAATGTCTCCCAGATGGACCAACACACATTTGTTGTGGATGCTGGGGCAGGAGAAGGGAAAGGAGGTCTATGGACACAGTGGACAGCTCTTGCCATATGCCTATTTTCCTGACCCAGAAATGGAGGGGATCTGATCGGAGAGGCTGGAGGGTCTCAGCCAGGTACTCCTGCACTATGGACTCTTCCGGGTCCTCTTCATATGCCATCTGTCTGCCCTCCATGGTGACTGCCCAGCTCACCACGGAGCTCCAGTAATGGGGGGTGCCACCCTCACCAGCAGAAGTCCCTGCTTATGGCTCCTGCAAACCACTGTCTCCTTCCTCTGAATCATGCCCTGGCATGCTCAGCTCCCTACGCAAGTGTCATGTTCCCAACACCTTGTGGACATCAGTGGAGAGCCCTGTTCTCCACTCTTTGAGCTCTACAGCGAGTACCACCAAGCTGCCCTTGATGCAGGGATCAAACAGGCAGGCCATGTGGTAAGCTATGTCCCTGCAGACAGGATGGAGTCCCTTCTGTACTGCAACCTCTTCACCAAGGCCCTGGTCCATTGAAGGAGAGAGACTCCCTGTGCCAGAGCAGACTCCAGGGACCAGTTGAGGGTACAATCAGGGGGACGACCTGCCCCAGGCTGGCCATGTGACTACACAGAACATTGGTGGTTTCTTGGAAGGGCTTGAGGACCTCCACCATCTGTGAAAGAGCCAACCAATCTGTGGCACTGATGTGCACCTTTTTTTTTTACCCCAGGCAGTCTTCTGCCCCACCAGGTCCTCCTTAGGTATGGCAGGAGAACAGTATTTGCTGGCTCAACTCTTCCTGCCTCTCACGCAGCCAGCTTTCAGGCTGCAGGAGAAGTGGCCCACCAGTTGGTGGCATAGCTCCAGGAAGTGCCCGCATCCCTGGGTGCCTGTGTCCTACTTGAGCTTGATGTGGCTGCCCAGGTGTTATTTGTGTGCTATGCACACGATTCCCTCCAAGCCCGCTGCATTTAATGCCACCAACATGTTGTACCCAGCATCTGTAACCATGTGTTTATGGATGACCTTCCCCTCTGGTGCCCACTGTGGCAGCACGGCTAGGAACTCATTGACAATGTCCCTTTCCATTGCCTGAGCCTCCATGTGCTGCACCTACAGCAGAATGGACCTGTAGCCTGGTGGCAAGACAAGGGCCTCCTCCTGCAGTCCTGTTGCCAATGCTCTGCCACAACTCAAGTCCTCCAGCTGCCACCATTGGCCCATGAGCAAGATGTCCCATGGTGACCTCCACTCCACAAGTCTGCTGTGAAGTGTACCTTCCACCCCTGTGCCTATGAAAGCTGGTCACAGACCACCTCCCGCATGGAGTCACAGAGCAAGGACAAGGACTCTACAGCTGATGGTTCTTCTTCGTGGCCTCTGTGAATGCACACTAATGGGTTAAATCTGCACTTGTGCAGAGGCCTCGGAATATTCTAGAGCTTAAAGTAACACTTTTGGCTCCGCCCCCCAGGACCTCATGGTCCGCCCGTCCTAACAGTTACCTCAGTTCCATTTTTTCCGCTGCTGCAGTTAGGTCTCCTGGCTAGAGCTCCGTGAAATTATTGGAAATTCTTTGAAAATATTTGGCTCCTGTTCGATTCTTCATTAAGGAAAGTACAAAGACTTTATTATTTAGGAGGGGAGGTGTGCGTTTTGGCCCTTTGCGAGGGTTTTCCCTCTTTCCCCCTCCCTTCCCCCCCCCCCTTGGACTGTTCCCAGGCCTCCAAGGCTTCCTTATCTCCCAGGGTTACTTTTAAAAGCTGCATTGCCTTGGAGAGTCGCACAAAAATCTTTGTGTATGCATCGAAGCGGCCTCTGGGTCCGCAGAACCCGACCCTTTACCTCATATATAACCTAGGGAAAAGAGTAAAGCCTCTAAAACTAAGGCCAAACCCTTAGTTTTATAACCACCAACCCCTCATTCTTCGGCTGCTCCTAGCCTGCCACCACAGGCTTCCCCGTCCTTGCCTGTCCTCACTCCTCAGTCTCCTGTTGAGTTTCTTTCCTAGGGCTCTTCGCCTCCATCTTCACCGCCGTCGTCGGTCCCGCTTCCTCCTACTCCGGAATTATCCCTGCAACATCCTCTCCGAAAAACAAGAAGGTGGAAGCGAAGCATTTGGCGCCATCTTTAGAGATTCCCGGTCTCCGAGCCACTCGGGACCGGGGCTCGACATCTCCGCCCCAATAAAGCGAAGAAGCATGCGCCTAAAGAGGACTTGCGAAAAACAAGAAGGCGAAAACGAAGCATTTCGCGCCATCTTTTAGAGATTCCCGGTCTCCGAGCCACTCGGGACCGAAGGTCTCACCCCACGGGGCTCGACATCTTCGCCCCAATGAAGCTAAAGAGCATGCGCCTAAAGAGGACTTGCAACCGCTCAAGCTCTCTAAGAGCTATTTGAGACGTTGGAGGCAGCAAATGCAAAAGCTGTATTATCCGCGTCTGCTATACAGCCTTGCTGCGGAAACTTCATCCTCCGAGTCCTCCTCGTCCTCATTGGAATCCTCCAATGAGAGTTCGACATCGTCGGTACCGTCCTTCCCTGATATCAGGAGGAAGAGGCACCGATCGGTACCGAGGGAACCTCCGTTACTGGAGATGCCCGAACATTGATGGACCTCCCAGGTCCCGATACTCCCGCGGGCTCCGGTACCAAAGAGATCATCTCCTGATACCAAAAGACATAAGAAGAGATGGTACCATGAAGCCTCCCTGGTACAGGAGGTTAAAACATGTTGGTACCATGCTTTGGTACCAAGCAGAAGGCTAAAACATGCTGGTACCAGGAGGTCAAAACATGCTGGTACCATGCCTTGGTACCAAGCGGAAGGCTAAAACATGCTGGTACCAGGGGATTAAAACATGCTGGTACCATGCCTTGGTACCAAGCGGAAGGCTAAAACATGCTGGTACCAGGGGATTAAAACATGCTGGTACCATGCCTTGGTACCAAGCGGAAGGTTAAAACAGGCTGGTACCAGGAGGTTAAAACATGTGGGTACCATGCCTTGGTACCAAGCGGAAGGCTAAAACTTGCTGGTACCAGGAGGTTAAAACATGCTGGTACCATGCCTTGGTACCAAGGGGAAGGTTAAAACATGCTGGTACCAGGAGGTCAAAACATGCTGGTACCATGCCTTGGTACCAAGCGGAAGGCTAAAACTTGCTGGTACCAGGAGGTTAAAACATGCTGGTACCATGCCACGGTACCAAGCGGAAGACTAAAACAATATATGCCCATAAGAAACGCCTGGTACTGAGGAAGTATTCTTAAGGAAGATACTGAATACTGCTGATATGAGGAAGGATACTGAAAAAGAAACCAGAAGTCCTTTTTCACTTCTGATGCTCCACTTTCTTCTACTTCCCATGACTCTGACTCTGAATCTTCCGACTCCATGGCACCAGACCACTCCTAACCTGACCCTGCCAGACTCTGATATTTGTGATGGCTTTCCTCCATCCCTCATTTCCGAATTTCATTCATGTTCTAACATGATACAGAGAATCGATAAGGCTCTTGATTTAACAGTACATCAACTTCAAACAGAGTCTGATAAGGTTTATGCAGATATTGATGAGGAATCAGTGCCTTCCCTGTGCTTGTCCCTTATCCCAACTTTATTCTGCTTGCTTCAGTAGACCTGGGAAAAGCCCTTCTCTGTCCCTAAAATGTCCAGGCTTGTAGAAAATCTGTACAAGACCTATGGTACCAATACAGATTTTTAACTAGGCATCCTCCTCCTTATGTGGATGTGGACGCCACACAAGCCAGATCACGCTCGAGATCTACTACCACACCGAGCAGCGAGGAGGTTAGAAAGCTCATCTACATGGCAGCTATGGGTGCCTATCATATCAACCTCTCTAACTGTGCACTACCCTCTCTTCAGGCAGCCCCAGCAGCATTTAATCTGAAAGGGCTTGCTCTCCATTAAGACGCCATGTCCCTCACTCATCAAGAGAGTGTGATAGCGCATCACATTATCGAGGCCACCTCCAAACAACTCATGACTGGGGTAACCTTGCAAAGACACGATTGGCTAAGGTCAGCCAACATTTCTGATTATGTCAGATTTGGAAAAGGGGACTTGCTCTTTGATGGCTCTAGGTTATTCGATCCCTAGATGGCCTTCAAAGAATGAGGAAAACAGCATGGTCGTACAACGTTCAGCCTTATAGATCTCAAAAATTCCCACTGATGCATCAGTACTCTTATAGTGTATACAGACCTTATACTTCTCAACGAAGATATCTCCCTCAACAGTTGGCTCAATACCACAATCCAATCAACGCGACCATCCCCACCATTCCTATAGGAAGTTGACAAAAAAATCCAACAGACACTGTGACTCCCTCCTGCTTACCACCGCTCGATTCTGCGTCACATGTTCAGTATGCTTGCTCCCTTCTTTCTGCATGGACCCACATCACCTCGGATGCCTGGGCTCTTTCCATTGTCACCTATGGGTACACCATAGAGTTTTGGGATGCACCGGCTCAGCAGGTGATTTACACTCACTCTTCTACCACTCTATGAGACAAGGTAAAGATCCTTTTTGGAAAATCAGACATATCTCCTGCCACTCCAGGTGGGGGCAGATCACTACGCCCCATTTTAGACCTAAAGGACCTGATTTTTCTTCATCAGCCAGCGCCGTTTTTGCATGGTGACCTTGGAACATATCCTTCCACTAATTCGACAAGGAGATTGATTTACTTTGATAGACTTGAGTGACGCCTGCTCCCACATCTCCATCAGAAGTGATCATTGCGAATACCTCTGTTCTCTCTAGGAAGGCCTATTTTAGAGTTCAGCGCCTTGCCATTCAGCTCTCAACGGCACCTCGAGTATTCACATAGGGGCCGTATTGGAATCTTGGCCAGCAAGAGCTTTTCCTTTCCCAGAATGGCATGGTCTAAATTTGTTCCCTGATATGTCGCTCCCCTCCGTTGTCTTGGATCACAGCCCATCAGGCCCAAAATCTTCGGGGACTCATGATTTCCACCACATCTGTCATAAAGCCCGCGAGGCTCAAGAGGCAGTCCCTACAGGCCTGGCATCTGCCCTGTTTAACCCCATGAAAAATACGCCCTACATATGCCTCCAGATTACTCATGAGCTTGCACACCAACCCTGCTGGTAATCAACCCAGAAGACTTGGCCCTGGAAAGACTGTTTGCTCCACTCCTACCTACCTCGAGAATCACGACAGACTCCAGTCTGGTCGGATGGGGACCCCACTGTACCAGTCTTCATATCTACGACACCTGGTCAGTGAAGTAAAACTTTCTCTTTTTAAAAAAATCTGGAATTGCTGGCCATCTTCAAAGCATTTCAGGCGCTCCTAACTCTCAAC
Organism: Pogona vitticeps; assembly: GCF_051106095.1. Classification (NCBI taxonomy): domain Eukaryota; kingdom Metazoa; phylum Chordata; class Lepidosauria; order Squamata; family Agamidae; genus Pogona; species Pogona vitticeps. The sequence goes on from NC_135786.1 coordinate 116,320,234, forward strand.
CTAGGCATGGCTGTCCAAGTTACTACAGATAATGCGACAGCAATGTACTACATCAACAAACAGGGAGGCACCCATTCTCTTCCTCTACTGTACCTGACTGTTCAGTTTTGGGAGTAGTGTCTAGAATTCCACATCTTTCTGTCTGCTGTGCACATCTCCGCCCAGGACTTCACATGGGCAGACCATCTGAGCAGGCGAACATACCAAATACACGAGTGATCTCTGGACCATTGCACATTCATCAGAATCTGCAAGAGATTTTTTTGTTTTGTTTTGTTTTGTTCCTCCCTGCCATAGATGCCCTTGCAATTGAGGTGAACAGCTAGTGTGCCATCTATCTTTCACGGCCTGGACTAGGGGTAAACTCCCATGGTGCCCTGGAAGGGCTGCTTCATGTACATGTTCCCTCCAATACCTCTCCTACTGTGCATAATAGTGAAAATATGACATGACAATGCCACCGTGATCCTCATAGCTCCATACTGACCCATACGGCTGTGGTTCACAACACTGCTGACAATGTCATCAGGCTCCCTGAGACCCCCGTCTATTCCTCATCTTCTGACCCAGAATCAAGGGAAAACGTACCGTCCAGGTCTACAAGCTCTTCACCTCATGGCATGGAGAATTCCTCCTCAATAAACTCCATATTATCACACTCCAGGAAGCCCTCTACGAATCAATTCTATTTCTGCAGTTGGCTGGCATTTACCAAAATTACTACTCGCTACCCTAAATGAAGAGGTTTTCCCGTGGTACGGCAAACCTTTACCCTCCACGGGGCCAGTCTATACCACAGTGGACTCTTCACACTGTCCTGAGTGCCTCTCGCATTCATCGTTTGAGCCACTGACCACAATTGCTGGACATTTGTTGACTTTCAAGGTTATTTCTTAGTTGCAGTTACTTCCAGTAGCACTTCAGGTGGATCCTCCCTTCCTACTTTGCCACCTGGACAAAGTTATACTGTTCCCAGATGTCTCCTTCATACCTAAAGTTTCTACTCAGTTTCATGTTCGGCCGCCTATCAGTCTGCCCACTTTCTTTCCTAACTGCCTACAGATGTAGAGAGGTTTCTTCACCTGCTAGATGTTTGCAGAGCATTATCGTTCTATGTTTGCAGGACTGTTTTTTCCCCCGCAAGTCTAATCGCCTGCGCCCGGTGAACGCTCATTTTACCGGAACTTTGGCTACTTCTACAGCTTTTCCTCAAGGGTGTCCCGCTGTCAGACACCTGCACAGCTGACATTTGGCCCACTCCGTCAGCCTTCATCTTTCACTATTGCCTGAATCTGCGGGCCAAGGAGTATGTCATTTTTGGACGCGCGGTCCTGTCTGCTGTTTTGCCGTGACGTCCCTCCTCCTATCAGAGGCAAGCTTGCTAATCACCCATTAGTGTGCATTCACAGAGGCCACGAAGAAGAAAGAAAGGTTACTTACCTGTAACTCTGGTTCTTCGAGTGGTCCTCTGTGAATTCACACGTCCCGCCCGTCCTCCCCTCTTTCCGTCACGGCTGTCCCACCTTAGAGCAGCAGCGGAATTTGGGGAACTGAGGTAACTGTTAGGACGGGCGGACCATGAGGTCCTGGGGGGCGGAGCCAAAAGTGTTACTTTAAGCTCTAGAATATTCCGAGGCCTCTGCACAAGTGCAGATTTAACCCATTAGTGTGAATTCACAGAGGACCACTCGAAGAACCAGAGTTACAGGTAAGTAACCTTTCTTTTTCCATGGAAGGGGCCCCACCAGGCTGAGAAAAAAAATGCAGCAACTGGCAGAAGGCCAGGGTTTCCATGGTGGACAGTGGAAGCTTGAGTAGGGCAACCCTCTTGGCAACAAGACGAGTGGCCGCCTCCTGTGCCTTGCCCTTAGAGCGCCTGCTGAGGGCCAGTGCAGACCCCATGGGCGCAACTTTGTGGAGCATGGTCTGCCTCACACTCCCAGCCCCAGCAAATCCCCATTGCTGTCCTTTTGGAAGGAGGTGGCATTGCAGCATTACTACAATAATAGTAGTAATAAAACATATGAAAATGTAATTTTAAATGTTTTGCTGCCACAGTGAAAAAGTGCTGATTGCCTAAAGCACACAGACAGCACAGCAGCAGCAACTGCCCACACCAAGACTTGGAGCAGGAGTGCAAAATCACTGCAGAAAAATGTTTTATAAAGCCTATTAACAAGGAATTCAATCACAGCCCTTTCAGCAGCATGATTGGGTGCTTGCCCTGCCAATCCAGGAGACTCTAGATTCCTCCCAGGGTTGTCCAGAGCTTCTGATTGGCGGCAACAGGCTGCAGATGGCACAGGAGGTCCAAAAAGGGGGATTGACAAATCAAAAATAGGTAAAACTTTGTCACTTTATATTCTTCGGGGTCTCCATTTTAAATGAACACAAGGTGACAACTATGCAGCGAATCAGCGATTTTTGATGAATATCATGATTCTTGTTTTGTTTGTCCCCACTGCTATGTGGTACTCAAATGGATATCCATATTCAATCGGCTGATCTGATGTCGTATGCCTCTGTAGCTCTTCACCTCCGACGGTCTTAAGCCTCTTATAAACAAATTCATGTTTCTTGTTTGCCCCTAGAAAATGGAAATCATTTGATACTACATGAATAATTCAGAGCAAATAAGGCAGGGGAATTGTCTTCTTTTAAAAAAACAACAGTCAGATTATTCATTAGGACATCTTTGACATTCTCTACTTCTTTTACTGGAGTGTGTTGCCTGCCATTTCCCTCAGACTCAGAACTGAGGTGACAATACCTCCATGTCTAATTTAGCTTCACAAACTCCCTTGAGGGGTGACTTTTCTTATTTCCTTTTGCACTGGTATATCCCCAAAGCTATAAGGTAGAGGAATAAGATCCATACTGGGATGAGAGAAAACACAGGAGATAATGTGATGTTGGAAGAAGAGCATGTAAATAAGGCATGTGGAGATAGAAAAGGGGAGGATGTTAATGGGATGTTCAGGACTTGTTTCAGAGTCAAAGGAAGGCTGATGCCCACGTTTAAGAGCCCAGGCAAAAGAAGCTGCATAGTCACTCAGCCAGCATAAAAGACCAGGAAAGTACTTTCAGTTAAACTAAGATATAACATTGTGTCTGACAATTCAGTTTCGCTAGCCTGTTTAAAATGTAGCCTTTCCATTGTCTAAAAAATATTAATCTGTGAATATGTGGAGCACTAAGATAAGGGACAACTATCCTTTTGGAAAGCATTTCCAAGAACTGCAGATATGAATCTCATAGGCTCTTGTTCTCAAAGAAAAAAAATTACTCTTCTCCTTGAGTGAGATTTCTCTGCACAAGAATCCACACACACACCAACAAATTTCACAGGAATTATTTCAGGAATTCCTGGAAATTTATGCTTTTTTTCTGGAGGAAATATTTATTTATTTATTTATTTATTTTATTGTATTTATACCCCACCTATCTAGTCATTTCGACCACTCTAGGCGGCTTACAACAAATGATAACAAGTTCTAAAAAATTTATCACAATTAATTAATTAGATGATTCTATAAGATGGGAAAAATAAAAATAAGTCAAATAAAGAGAGAGAAAAAAGGAAAGAGGACAGGAATTAACTGGAAGGGAAGGCCTGCCTAAACATCCATGTTTTTAGTTGGTTCTTAAAAGTACCCAGCGGGGGTGCAGCGCGAATCTCCGGAGGTAGGTTATTCCAGAGACGAGGAGCCACCGCTGAGAAGGCCCGGTTTCTAGTTCTTTCTTTCCAGGCCTCCCTTGGCGTCAGGCTCCTCAGCCTCACCTCTTGGCTCGCATGGGTGACACGGGTAGAACTAGTTGGGAGTAAGCATTCCGCCAAGTATTGAGGTCCTAAACCGTCTAGGGCTTTATATGTAAGCATTAACACTTTGAAGTCAATGCGGAAACGGATGGGCAGCCAGGGCAGCATGGCCAGAGTAGGAGAGATATGCTGGTATTTTCTCACTCCAGTAAGGAGTCTGACCGCCGCACTCTGCACCACTTGAAGTTTCCGCATCAGCTTCAAAGGAAGCCCCACGTAGAGCACGTTACAGAGGTTGTTACAATTCCTATGCAGAATGGCTACTTTGCTGCTCAGAATTTATCTAGAATAGTGTTTCCCAATTTTTTTTAGTTGTGACCCCCTTTTATAATAGTCAAGTAATGTGCAGACACCCCTGCCATATTTGCATAAAAAGTATTTTTATTGGGGTAAATAAAAAGGGGGAGGTGTGTGGTTAATACAAACTACAAATGCAAGAGTAGGTGATAGGTAATATCTTTATAGTGCACTAATTAAAAATAAGGTAAAGAAAAAATAGATTTTTCAGAACATAATTCTGAACCTAACATAAAAATATTAATGCAATAATACACCACCATCACTGCCATCACAAATTTCCTGCTTAGGCTGTGACTACATTGACAAATACTTCAGGATTTGCTCTTCAATTAACACAGGTGAATTTGAACTATTTTTCAATGATCACACACAATGCAAGGCCAGTGCAAATCAGACCAGACCCTTTAGTGCTTGTAAATTCGGAGGTTTTTTTTTCCCTGCCACTGGGGGCTTCTACTTTTTAAAACCTGGAACAATTTGCAGTGTTTTCCCTGTGTGAACATTTGTTCCATCCTCCAAAAGGAGATGGAGTATGACTTTGAGCGGTGTTATTGTGACATACAGTGGTGCCCCGCATAGCGACGTTAATCCCTTCCGGATTAATCGTCGCTATCCGAAAACATCGCAATGGGGGGGGACCCATAGAAACGTATTAAACTTCATTTAATGCATTCCTATGGGGTGAAAACTCATAGTTATGCGAAGATCCTCCATAGCGCAGCCATTTTCGCCACCTCGGTAAGCGAGGAAATCGCACGAAAATGGTTGCAGTGGCTATTTTGGGCAACCGGCAGCCATTTTGAAACCACCAATCAGCTGTTCCGCAAACATCACAATGCGAAGATCGGTAAGTGAAACGCTTACCGATCATCACAATGCAATGTTTAGGCTATTAAAACATCGCAATGCGATCGCATTAGCGATCCCAAAAAGTAGATCGCTATGCGGCTTCATCGTTAAACGGTGCGCTCATTATGCGAGGCACCACTGTATTAAGCTGGGGTGTGATATTTTTGGACAGTGGAAAAACCTACCTCTGTAATCTTTCTCCCTAGTCATTCCAAAGTAATTTTAATTTTATTTCTTTTAAACCCTGCTAACTTTATTACTAGATCACCTTTGTCACTGCATTGATCCATTAATTTAATGCTATATCACCTTGGCACAGGGAGAAAATATAAGAAAAAAGAAATGTAGATCTCCAGATATGTGATATCAAAGGAAGGACGACTGTGGGTTGTGGGTATATATCAAATTGCATTGGAATGAGGATCAGTGTGGGCACTGCGATTACCTAAACTGAATACAACCATAAATGTTAAAGTTAAAACCATGCTCTGAATTGCTCCGATTTGGCATGCGAGTCTGGTTGGACCCTTAGAATAGTTTACTTTGATGTCAGGGCTCAAACTGAAATAGATAGTCCATAATGTAAAGTTAAATATAAAAGCAAACATATGAAATATCATTAAGAGAAGCTGTGTAATGGAGTTTGGAACTGATTGTTTACTTCATGCAAGACATAAACAGAATGAAAGAACATTGGAATGTATCTGATGCAAGATAACTTTCTTGGCAATGTGGAGGGGGGGGGAAAGAAAATTAAAATGTTTTTCAATTAACTAAACTGCCAATTGGTAATACTAATTGGCTTGAAACTGGAATTATCTATTAGATTGAACCAGTCTTTGGAAAGCAATGTTTACAGTCATTTGAAAAACAAAGTACATGTTATGTACTTTAGCAGCAATAACTTGAAGTAATCATTTTCTGTATGATTCCATCAGTCTCTCACATCATGAGGGACAAATTTTGACCCACTCTTATTTACAGTGTTGCTTCAGTTCATGGAGGTTTGCAGGCATTTGTTTTTGCACAACTCTCTGAAGGTCCTGCCACAGCATTTCAGTTGGGTTGAGGTCTGGACTTTGACTGAGCCATTTCAACACCTTGATTTTTTTCAGCCATTTTATTGTAGATTTACCTATTACTCAAGTTATTCCCTTCCTTTTATTTCAATCTTTTTCTATACTATATTGGTCTGTGAGCATTTTCATAGGTCCAGAACTGTGGTATAAATGAGTTGCCAAATTTCTTACCTGTATAAATTGTAGCCAATTAGTTTTTATTTCCTTTGTTTTGTCCTGTGGCTAATTGCTATTGGTTTCCCTGCATCAAATAGGTCTCTTATTCTATAAATTCCAATTCTTTTCCAATTTTTGCATTGTACATATTTCTTTCTTGATTTACATTTCGTATAATCCAGCATGGGGCATAGAGAGGATATAGGCGGAGCAAATAATCTCATGTGTTTACACCATATTTTCAATGTCTAACATAGTAATTGTATTTTTTTATGATTATATATATTTTATATTGATATATTTTATGTTGTAAGCCGCCCCGAGTAGACATGGTCTAGAGGGGCGGGGTATAAATTTAATAAATAAATAAATAAATAACAAGTGTAAGGATTTTGTACCTGCTCTTTCTTTCTAATTGGTTCCACTGTGTAAGTGTTAACTACACCAATATCCGCCTCTCTTTCCATTTCAACCCAATCTGGGATTTCTTCTGTCTGTGTAAACTTTATTACTTGAGTACTTTGAAAGGTTTCATAATACTTCATTAATTGTGGTATCCCTAGCCCTCCTTTTATGCTTTGACCATATTTAACACTGCTTATGAACTGCTTATTTTTCCCCCCTTTCGGCCAATAAACCTTTCCAGGGTTGTTTTTTCTGTAATTTATTTTTAAAATTTCAGGTTGTAGTGGTATATTTTGATCCAAGACTTCTTCCAACCCCATTCAGAGGAGGAAATGATACCAGAGTGGGAGTATTTATGTATTTTAGAAGACAAGAAAAATGGCAGAGACAAAATGAGGGCCCATATTCCTGGCTAGCATAAATTGCTGTAATTACACTGATGCCAAGTCACATCACCACATGGATTGCTGGCATGTAATATTTGCAACACAAGCCCCAAGAATCAATAATGCAGGAGATGATACCACAACAATGTCTTCAGATCTTTCCCACATTTCCTGTACATTCCAAGTATTATTATTAGACACATCTCCCATTTGATCAGCCCTGAGTGAGGCATATGGTCCTGCCAATATGGACAACCACTGCTTTTTTTTCATATGTTCATAGTTTCCACAGAATTACAGAACATTGCTCAACGTATGTACATTGATATGTATACTGTTCGTCAATATGTATGGGTGCACACACAGGGATGTGTGTGTTGGGGACAAATCATGCATGAATTGCCATCGGAGAAGCATTGCTTAAATGACACATTGTTCTCTTCATTTTTTATGTTGTTAGAAGATGTAGGAAATTTTACATCCCTGCTTTCAGTGCTGAAATCCTATTGTTTAGGATAGTAAGTTGTGACTACGTGAATCAGTGGGGATTCTTTCAGTCATTGCCTACTCTAGTTAATGCTTAATTTAGCATAATAAATTGCAATTAGAGTAGGCTCATTCGAGTCAATGGAATGCCTTCTCTTCCATCCCTTCTTATAATCCCTTTCCTCCCTTTTTGTATTCCCAGTTTTGGAGACTGTCCTTCCTTTCTGTTAATTCCTTCACTTTCCCATATTAGGAGGCTCATTTACATATTGTCAAGCAAAGCAAAATATGTCATCAAAATGCAGAACAAAGGTTTGCATAAGATTTGGATGTGTTCATTTGTAAATATAGATGCTAATTTAGAATGAATTGCTATAGTTCAGAGAAATGTATGATGCATCTCACTAGCTGGGTCTAAATTCTGCCTAGGTGGCATATATGACTCAATGCTGTCTGCTGTCCAGGAACTGATGCTTGTCACATCGCTGCAAAGCCCTTCTCTCTCTCTCTCTCTCTCTCTCTCTCTCTCTCTCACTCTCTCAAATGAATTTGGAGCAAAAATTAATATGAGACCCTGTCTTGTTTTCAGGAAAACACGGTATGTATGCTCCCAGAAGAAATTGGACTTTATTACTCAGGCTGAGCCTATGCACTCTTAAAGTGTGTGGGTGTATGTGTGGATATATAAAAGAAAAGATGTGAATGTTCTCATAATGGCTTGCTTGGGTTCCCCAGACAATTTAGTGAACTCTAATTTTGCCTGAGTTGCTGCTCTTTCCTGCTGTGGATATCAAACTAAAAATGCTCTATATTCACAGGATAGGAGGTTTTAGTAGCACAAAATGTAATTTTGGGAGGCAGATTGGCTGGCTATTTCCTATTTTACGGAAGACAACCTTCTGTTTGAAGGTCCATCAGAGGGCAGTCCTCTGTTCGAATCTATTTAATCCAATTAATCCGTTCCGGCTGTTTTTGATTCTTAGGTCGAGGGGTGGTTTGTAAGTCAAAGCATTAGTTCCCACAGGAACTAATGCATAGCCTGTTAATCCGTTCCTACCACTAGGGGCAGAATTTGTTCTTTTTTTTTTTTTAACCTAAGATAGCGTAGGTTAAAAAAAAAGGCAGGAAACCACAGAGGGAACAAACGAACACTGTTTAAAAAGAACACTTTTTAAATCAAGCACCTTTTACACCGAAACAGGCACTTTTTCAACCAAGCACCTTTTAAATCAAAACAAGCAGCTTTTAAAGCAACCAAACAGGTTTTTACCCAAGCAGGTTTTAACTCAAACTGAGCTCCCTTTTATCCAAGCACCAGTTAACCCAAACAAAGCACCTTTTAAACTACATTTTACATTTAAAAATGACAATACCAGGCAGTTGCAGGTCTCTCTTCCCACTCTCTAACCACTTGGACGAGCAAGGAAGCAGACAAGCAGCCTCTTCACTAACTGAAAGTTCAACTTTCCTGCTTTCCCTGCCTTCATAAGTCGTAAGTCGAAATGTTCATAACTAGGGCCATTCGTAAGTCGAGGGTTGACTGTACAGTATATGGAAATGTGATACGACAGTTGGTGTCATACAGCTATACGGAGGCGGGATAGTTACCTGACCTGGAGGAACTGGTGAATTTGACACAACTCCGGGAGGCAGTTGAAGATAGGAGAGCCTGGCATGCTCTGGTCCATGGGGTCACGAAGAGTCGGGCACGACTAAACGACTAGAACGAACAAACGAGGAGAAGCCAGAACCTAGAGGAGTTTGAAGCTGTCTACTGATTTTCTATATGACAATAGTGTTGGCGTGGGGTCAAAACTCCAGAGGCTTAATGAGGCTCTGGCCTCAAGAAAACTTCTTAGAATCTGGTTGAATGTGAAACTTGGCAAGAGTACTCTGTTTAAAAGACAAGCCTTGAAAATTAAGGACACTAGTTATACAGAGCCTCTTATCAAGCTGCTTCCATTCCTCCCACTTAAATTTAGCAAAGTAAGAGACTTAGAGACTTAGACGTGGGGAGAAAACATGAAAGAGTTCTTAGTGATTATAATATAGTATATTGGATATGGCTAAACATATATACAAGGCAACATACATTTGGCATAACATTCAGAGCAATATTGGTAAAGGTAAAGGTAAAGGTTCCCCTTGACAATTTTTGTCCAGTCGTGTTCGACTCTAGGAGGCGGCGCTCATCCCCGTTTCCAAGCCATAGAGCCAGCGTTTGTCCGAAGACAATCTTCCGTGGTCACATGGCCAGTGCGACTTAGACACGGAACGCTGTTACCTTCCCACCGAGGTGGTCCCTATTTATCTACTTGCATTTTGCATGCTTTCGAACCGCTAGGTTGGCGGGAGCTGGGACAAGCGACGGGAGCTCACTCTGTCGCGTGGATTCGATCTTACGACTGCTTGGTCTTCTGACCCTGCAGCACAGGCTTCTGCGGTTTAGCCCGCAGCAATATTGACACAGAAGCAAATGAGCACCAGACTTACTGCTTAGTGGCAAAGATCTGTTCTGTCTCTGTTGCATTTATGCTCTGGACAACCAATCACATTTCACCATTTACAGCTGGTCTTGCGCAACAATCAAGCATTATATCATCTTGTTACACCTGTATGCTGTTAGTCATTACATTGGCTTTTACTCTACACTCCTGACTCTCCATTGCCATTACAATATTAAAATTTAACTCCCTGTTCACCAAAAGAACAAAATCCTGACAAATAGTTGGGCACCAAATAAAAAACTTCCACAGATTATGTATACTGTGTATGGTTTCAATCGTTTTTCTGGTGGGGTGAGTTTCATTTGATTTTATGATTTTATAGTCAATCTTTTTATTTGTTTTTATTCTTTTATGAAGATTATAAGCCACCTTGAGCACTATTTTCTAGTGGAAATGTGGAGCATAAATGGAATGAATGAATGAATGATTACATACGTAAATACTGTGAATTTAAGCTTTGCTCCCTCTGATTGAAGCAAATCTTGGAAAATTTAGTAGTGTTACTAAAACTCTCAGAATCCTCAAACTGGCTTCTGCAATCCAAAAAAAAAGTGCCCTTTACAAGCTGTGAATTGAAATCTCTTCTCAAATGGCCAATAAGGCAACAAGCCGTACCTTCTGGAGTTCTTATTCATTGTCGCTATTTTGTACTTTGGGAAATGGAAAGAGACAAAGGTTGCTCCTGACACGGCTCATTTCTCAGTCAAGTTATTATTTACAGCACATTAGATGAATCTTAAAGTTACAGGCATTGAAATTAAGACTGTAAATTTAAAATCGTATTAAGCAGTCATAGGGATGTCTGAGGAATTTCACAGACCCCATATTGTCCTGAAATCCATCTGTTTTAATATTATATTTTTCTCTGAGGATTTTTTCCTGTTTAAAAGCATATGGGTAGCAACATGGACTATAGCTATAATTCTCACTTACTAACATTCTGTCATGCTGTAATATAAAGTTCCAGTAGGGAAACTAAAATCCTATTCCTGACAAAACATCTTCCATTCTTTTAGCTGTTGCAGATTGCTGACAGAGGGGCTTGGGAAGGGTTGACAGTGTGTTAAATGCTTGATTTCACATGCCTCAAACTTTTGGAAATAAATCTTTCATGATATATAGATGACAAAAGACTTCCAAATCAGTGTCCAGAATTCCATCTGGATTTTACTCTAGTGAAAGCGAAAATCCTGTAAATTGCAGCAAATTAATGAAATGCCAGTTGCATGTGGAGCGATACTCCTGGTCATATGACAGGTATGTTAGCAGGCACATGATTGGCATCTCCCTAATTAGCTTTTTGTCCACGTAGATGTTATACCTGCAGAATTTATTGCATTCCCATCATAGTACAAGATTCAACTTTTAAGATATATTTTTCTATTTGAACACACTATATGGATCTATTCCCATGTTATTTGTTTATAATGTATTCACAATGCATTAGAGGAAGGGGTTTAGTGTCGCTATCTCTGTCATTGCTTTTCTCACCCTCCATCACAGTGAAGATGACCAGTCTGATAGGGAAATGCTCTGCTGTACACAGGGACCATTATTTAAATTGGCATTCTGGAAAATCAGTGTCTTAACTTAGAAAAAGAACCCTCATGAACAACTGGACATCTCTTGCTGTCTCTCTCACTCTTCCTCCCTCCCCACCTCTTTATCTGCAGATTTGTCTTCCTCTATAGATATTAGGGAGACAAAACCAGGAGACAGAAGAGGTGGGGTTAGAGCACTCGTTTCTGTACATGACGAGTACACAGTGATAGATAACACTTGAACAGACCTTATTTGGTTCCTATTTTACATTACATCATTATGTCTATATTACAGATCTTCAAAGTTTCTTAAAATATATTAAGTCATATATTTATCACACAGAGAAGAATGTGTTAATGTGCTTTTACTTTTAAATGTGATTTTAGTATTGATTTGATTTACATTTTTAATTACTTGTTTAATTCTTTTTTATATTTGTATACTTACTGTTTTTAGCTTTTAAATATTATCCTTTTAATGATGTAAACTGCCTTGGGTCCTTTTAAGGAGAAAGGAGGAGTGCAATATTTTAAATAAATAAATAATAAATAATGATGTCAAATGAGCACCATCTAGTAGCCTTTAGCTGTCATTGGCTAAACATTAACTGATTAAAAAAATGACAACCTGAAAAGGATCATTTTGAAGGAAAGGTATGTATTAAATTCCATCTCAGATTATGACGAGTAAAGAAATCCATTGCAGACAAACTAGATTTTCTCAGGTCTACACATCCTTTTAGCAGAAACAATATGGCTATGTCCTGAATAAATCCTATATATCAGTACTGGGAGGCTATGGACCGTTGTAGTTCGACTCAAATTCACATCAGCCCCTGCCAACCAGTGGTGAAGAATTATGAAAGTACGAATTCATCAATGTTTCGTAGGTCACAGATTCCCAACCGCTGCTGTTTACTGTGTTCATCATGCAATAAACATGGTCAGATTGGGTCCTGCAGGGAATGCTGAACTCAATTCCTTAACCTTTTCCACCCTGTAAATAGCCTGTCCCATACGTCCTGCATCTTTTTTTTGTGCCTGCTGTTTATAGAATCCCTCCAATGTTAATCTCCTTGTCACTCTCTGTTGTCCTGCAAGCCTCCTTCCGTCAACTCCCTATAGCCTCCACTACCCCCCACCCCACCCCACCCCAGTCCCTGGCTCCCCTTTTCTTTCTTAGGCAAAGCAGCTGGCCTCCTGCCAGCTTTGCTTCTCTTGGCCTCTGCATCATAAATGCATCCTTTCCTAGACCATCTGCTTTTGCTTTATAAAGGTCTTAACCATGTTGCCTGGCATTTTTAAATGGTGTGTTTGGGGCAAGTGGTTCTCTGGCAGCTGCATAACTGATTTTGGATTACAACGCAGGTTGTTGTTTGGTAGATAACATTTTGAACTAGTAGCATGGAATGCACCTCTCTTGCCAGTCAAAGCTCATGGGTTCTTCAGCATGCACATGAAGAAGAGGCAAGATTAGTTTGTTGGCTGGTGTGCTCGCATGCCTTAAGCCTGAAAGTCTCCTCTGCTGTTGTTTTCCTTACTGCATTTTGGGGCGGGGGGTAGTTTAAAAACAATTTTGCTCATCCATCTAATTTTTCTCTCTCAGTACCTCTTACTTGAGGAAGGCAAAGTGGACATAAATGTGTTTCTAGATTAGATTGGTCAGTGCACATTGTCAAAAGCAAAAGAAACCCAAAACAAAACAACAACAGGAAATGTATCAGCAAATGGGAAGACAAAAGAAGGTGCGAATTCTATAACTTCTGCATGTGATCAATTTTATATAGAAAGGAAAATTTTAAATAACAAAATTTAAATAGAAATACACTGTATGTCTCTCCAGGCACTATCTAACATTACCTTATTTCCCGAGGAGGTGATCACATTTCTACTAATTTTCTCACTAGTAGGTCATATAGTCCTGGGATGGCTTGTGTGATCTCTGTGGCACTGAAATCTCTTCCCAAAATGTTTGCCCAAGTAAGATTTACTTTTGCAGTAGATGCAAAACTACAGTGTGAAATATTTTTGAGTCTCCAGGCCAGCTGATATTTGCTTTGACAGAATTGGGAACCATAAATTTACGGCCAATGCAATAGGCTCCAGGTCTAGCTTTGGAAATGTATTGGTCTTTCTTTTTTGCAGTTGCTGCCCTGACATAGGAGCCAGAAATGTAAATGCTGTACCTCTGGCAGCAAGAGGGGTGGTTGCTCATTTAGCAAGAATGGCCAGATCATCATAACCATCGGGCAATTCATGTGTGAGACAAGAAATGTGTGAATTTCAGTAATTCTTATATTAAAAAACGAACCAGAGGGAAATTTCCCCCATGCCTGTGACCAAAGCAAAAACCTTCATTTCCTAACTTTTGCTGCTAAACACTGGACTGCTAACAACCCAGCATGTTTTGATACTCTGCAGAGAGAGCAGGCTTATATATCTTTATATTTTTCACATCTTAACTGCCTGATGGCTATGATCTGGCCATTCTTGCTAAATGAGCTGGTCACAGATAAACCAGGGAATAAGGATCCAAACTATGCTGGATGGGGCAAACTACGCTCCCCCTGAAAACTCAGGTCCACAGCTTGTTGTGCTCCTGGATTCATCCCTAAGTGTCAGTGCCCCTGTCTCAACAGTCATAGGCAGGCATTTGCACAGTAAAAACTAGTCTGCTAGCTATGCTTGTTCCTTGAGAAGTCTACTCATATATAGAAATAATGCACAATACTGTAATGTGGATGATCTTGACTTTAGACTCCAGTGGCACATCCTTAAACATAATGATGTTTTCTAATGCTGCCCTTCTGAGTCTCAGTCTTCTTCTAATTTCTTGGCTGCAATCTCCCTTTGGATTAATGACTGAATCAAGATATACAAAATCTTTAACAATTTCAGTTTCTTCATTCTCAGCATTAAAATGGTGTGCTTTTGAAGACATGATTTTTGTCTTCTTACTGTTCAGCTGCTGTCCTGCTTTTGCACTTTCTTCTTTCACATTCATCAGAAGTTGTTTCAAGTCTTTGTTGCTTTGTGCCATTGTGCTTCATCTGCAGATCTTAAATTAATTATGTTTATTCTATTTATTTTCATTGGTCCTTCATCTGAATCTAGTCCATCTTTCAATATGTTATGTTCCACATACAAATTGAACAGATAGGGAAATAAAATGCACCCTTGTCTAATAACTTTGCTTATAAGAAATCATTCTTCCTCTCCATATTCTGTTTGAACAATAGCTTCTTGTCCATAATACAGGTTATGCATCAGGATAATCAAGGGTTGAGGAACACCCATTTCTTTCAGAACAACCCATAGCTTCTCATTATGCACACAGTCAAAGGTTTTACTATAAAGCATAAGCCTGTCACCTTCTGAAATTCTTTAGCACACTCCAGTAGCTAGTGTATATTTGCAATATGATATCAAGTGCCTCTTACTTTTCAAAATCCATCATGAACATCAGGCACTTCTCACTTGATATAAGGAAAGGCCTTTGTTGCAACCCTTGAGCATCACTTTGCTTGCACAGGAAATTGGTGCAATGGTCCTTTAGTTACTGCACTACTTGGCATCTCCTTTCTTGGGGATCAGAATGTATCTTGAATATTTTCAGTCTGTTGGCCATTGTTTTGTTTTCCATATGTGTTGTCATGTTCTTATTAGGATTATGACAGATTCAGTCTCTGTGACTTGAAATAGTTCTATCAGTGTCCCATCTATCCCTCAATTCAGAGAAGCTATGGGCTATGCTGTGCAGGGACACCCAAGATGGACAGGTCATAGTGGAGAGTTCGGACTAAACGCGATCCACCCAGAGCAGGAATTGGCAAGCCACTCCAGTATCTTTGCCAGGAAAACCCCATGAACAGAAACAAAAGGCTAAAAGATATGATGCTGGAAGTTGAGCCCCTCAGGTCAGAAGGTCCAACATGCTACTGAGGAAGAGCGTGAAGTGGTTTGGCCAAAGCCGAAAGGACACTCAGCTGTGGACACGCCTGGAAGTGAAAGGAAAGTCCGATGCTGCAAAGAAAATAGTGCATAGGAACCTGGAATGTAAGATCTATGAACCTTAGTAAGCTGAATGGGGTCAAATAGGAGATTGGCAAGTATTCCCCATCTAAATGTATTCTTTAGACTTTGGGGGATGAGTGTCTTCCCCTATATTGACAACTGATTGCAACAATCAGATTCAGAGATGACAGCAAAAAAGCATGTCAACTTCACACTAATTCTGTTTTCAGATCTTGACTTGAGAGTAAATCTTAAAAAGTCAATTTGAAACTGATGCACATTATCCAGTACATAGGCATCATACTACAGTAAATGCAAAAATGGTGAGAGCTTGCTTACTTCAAGAAAAGATACACAACATAAAATGTCTTGTTAAAAGGTTTTGGTCAAATGACCTGAATGACAGCACACATGGCTCAGAAGCTCCTTGGGTACATGGCCTTGTGGTTTCTATTTATCTTTGACAACATCAGGGACAGCTATCAAAAGGAATGCTGAGTAACCTGGAGTTAGTAGATCAGCTCCTTTGATGGTCACCAGCAGAAAAACTATCCAGAAGTTGACCCCTCAAACAGACACAAACCTGATTTGAATGCAAATGATGAATGCAAACCTTATAAGATGGGGTGCACACTTCAAAGGCAAGCAAATTCATACCTTATGGTCCCAGGACAAGAGGAAACTACATCTAAACATATTGGACACAGTGGTATGATAAAAGTTTTCAAGGCTTTCAGATTGCTTCTTCAAGGGAATGCAGTGCAACTAGCCATAGACAACCATGTTTTACATAAGGAAGCAGAGTGGTACACATTTGATGGCACTGTTGTACCTTTCTGTCCTCTTAAGAGAATGGTGCATTCAAAGACTCATGTTTTGCAGCCTCACTAGTTGCCTTCTATAATGTTTTAAGACTCATTAACCTAGCTACCAAATGAGAAGTGAGGCAAAGACAATTTATGCTGCAGAGCCTTCCTAAATTTTTTGTGGAAGCACAGTCACCAGTTTTCCTTGTAATCACCTACCAAGTACCTAGGACCACTCTCAAAATTACAGACTCCTTCATATCAAGAGAATATCAATAATTTGCAACCTATCATTACACCTTTCTCCTTGATTATTAAAGAATGACATAAAATAGTTATGATGAAGATTAATGATGGAAGGGAGTATCTTTGCTAGTTACTTTTGTTACACATATTAAAATACAGTACCTCTGTGAGCCAGATGTCAAGGGCAATACCCCAAATTACAAACTTCTTAGCAGGAAATATCAGCAGATTGCAATCTATTATTATGTATACCTTTTTTAAAGCAGCAAAATATTTATTGGAGGAGCAATTGTGAGGGGTCACTTCCATAATGCTCTTGGGGAAATGTTAATTTGTGTCTAGATGTGAGATTTTGGTACTGTAGTAAAACAACAACAAATATTTCCAGGTTTTGAGTCCAACCCTCTGCTTCCAGTGTCTAACCAAATTGTTCTTAGAAGTTTACAAAAAAGGGTACCCATGGAGCAGCAGTTCTACTCTGCATTCTGTCTCTGGCACCTGATATTTAAAGATAAATGTCTGCTAAAGATGAAGGCTGCAGAGCTGGGACAGAAAATGAACTCCTGTACCCTGCATGACTACTTTTCATCTTCTTTCTCAGGGCCACTGTTCATGTTCTACTATATGCATGTTTATTATGTCAAGTGTGGGTGTAGGAAGCCTGAGGTCAAAGGTTAACTGACTTTCGTAATATGCTGAGTTCTCACTGGGTCTGGATAACAAAGCTTCTCAAGCAGAGAAAAACAGTCTTCCTTCTCTCCTCACATAGGCTTTCCCTTGAGGAAAACATAGCTAGAGGCATTGACTATAGCTGGCTGAAGTTAGAATAATTGCAAAAAAAAAGAGAAAAGAAAAGAAAAGAAAAGAAAAGATTATTGTATGATAAGAAGGTAGAGTGTGAAAGATGGTGAGTAATGACTATAGCAGGAGATGATGAGAGGTATTCAGAGAATTACAAACAGGGAATGGATACCAAATGTGAATTATCTGGGAGAAGCTGATCCAGGTTAGGCAACATACAGACTTGATAAAGAAGATGACAGCTGCATCCGGGGGGCGGGGGGAGCAAAATATCTTGTTTTTAAAAGTGTTGTTCAATAATTTTTAAAGGTAAACTCAAAGAAAAAAAATCAGCTTATATAAAGCAAAATCAAGACCAGGGCCAGGAAAGCAGCCAGACTGGCAATAGGACATTTAGATAACCAGGCTGTGGAAGAGTATTGTAACCAAGCTTCAGGGACATTATATAGACCGGTCCTCTCTCGGGGACATGATGTGGAGATAGTCGCCAGAGCTATATGGCATTCACCTGAGATTACTGAAAACCTAAATGTTGAGGCTAACTGATCTTTTAACAAACATATGGATATAGATAAGTCCATGAAAATGTCAGTTCCCTGACAGCAGCAAACACAGCAAATTTTGTGCTAAGGATGATTATGAAATGGGTTGAAAATAAAGCTGCCGGTGTCATTATGCAGTTATAACAATATTGTATAATTATTTTTGGAATACTGTCTGAAGTTCTAGTGTCTGCATCTTAAACAAGATACACTGTGAGTTGGAAAAGGTACTAAAATGGCAGTTAGAACAGGGTGAGCCTAAGTCTGTATATACGAGCAAGCAAGGAAAATTTAGGGTTTAAAGTAACTTATTCTGTGTTTCAGAAGGCAGTAAAGGTAAAGGTTCCCCTTGACATTTAGTCCAGTTGTGTCTGACTCTAGGGCGCAGTGCTCATCCCCGTCTCCAAGCCATAGAGCCAGCGTTTGTCCAAAGACAGTTTCCGTGGTCACGTGGCCAGCATGACTAGACATGGAATGCCGTTACCTTCCCACCGTGGTGGTACCTATTTATCTATTTGCATTTACATGCTTTCGAACTGCTACTGATAAGTATTGAGCCTTTTCCAGAAGCTGTAACTGCCACACAATTCTACAGATTCCCCCAGAAAGTCAATGCACTTGTGACATCTGTCCTGCAGCTTCTTAAGTCCCTGCAAATAAAATTCTTCCGACTGCTGGTGTAACCACTCATTTGCAGCATTAGTTGCTTTCAGAACACTCCCAAATCGTTGTCCCTTTAGGTGTTCTTTGAGTTTGGGGAACAGATGACAGTCAGAAGGAGCCAGGTCAGGAGAATAGGGTGGATGGGACATCACTTGAAAGCCTAAAGATGTCAGTTTTGCCATTGTTTCACCTGCAGTGTGTGATGAGGCATTGTCATGCAACAGGATCACACCTTTGGAAAGCTTTCCTCAAAGTTTTTCCTTGATGTTTTGCCTCAACTTCATCAATAAAGCACAGTAATATTTTGCATTGATGGTTGAACCCTGTTGGAGGTAGTCCACCAGCAGAACTCCCTTCTTATCTCCAAAAACTGTTGCCATTTGCTTCTGCACTGACCTTTGCACTCGGAACTTCTTTGGCTTGGGGGAACCACTGTGCCTCCATTCCTTAGACTGTTCCTTTGTCTCAGGATCATAACAGTAGATCCATGTCTCATCACTAGTTACCAGTTTGCCCAGGAAATCTGACTCATTTCTTGCAAAATATTCCAAAACAGCCACTGATGACTCCACACGTTTCCTCTTTGGTTTGGTTGTGAAAAGTTTGGGGATCCACTTTGCTGCCAGCTTTCTCATTTCCAAGTCTTTGTGGATAATGACACCAACTCTCTCACATGATATTCTCAGATATATAGCAATACTTTTGGCTGATATTCGGTGGTCCTCCATGATCATGTCATCGATGGCTTTCACATTTGCAGGCACAGAGACAGAAACAGGCCTTCCACTGGGTTTCTCACTTTCAACACCGAAATTGTCAGTTTTAAAATTGACAATCCTATGTTTAACTGTTGCCTATGAAGGGCCACTGTCACCCATAGTTTGTGACATTTCATCATGGATCTGCTTTGCACCTTTCCCTTGGAGAAACAGGAACTTGATTATGGTCCAATGCTCTTCCACACTGAACTTTTCTGGAGGTGCTGCCATGTTCACTTTGGACCTGAAAATGAAAGATAAAATCATAGGTAGTTGATTTTTGCATCATTGAATACAGACAAATTGGCCAATACACCCTGCAATTTATAACTTCCCTGCTCAATTTTTTTCTGGGAAAGGCTCAATACTTATCAGCACCCTCTCATAGGTTAGCAGGAGTCATTCTACCACCACTCCGCTTGACCCTTGCCCATCCTGGCTAATTGGAAGATCAGCCAGGGGGGTTTGCACCTGGGTCCAGGAGGCCGTGAACACCTCTTTGAGAGAGGGAGTGGTCCCTACAACCTTGAACGAGGAGGTAATTCGGCCGCTCCTAAAAAAGCCTAACCTGGACCCAAGGCTGGTGGTCAACTACTGACCAGTGGGGTTCCTCAGGGCTCAATACTGTCCCCCATGCTGTTCAACATCTACATGAAACCCCTGGGAGAGGTCATCAGGAGGTTTGGGCTGAGGAGTCAGCAGCAATATGCTGACGATACTCAGCTCTACCTCTCGTTTTCCACCAATCCAGGTGAGGCAGTTTCTGTGCTGAACTCGTGTCTGGACCTGATAATGGACTGGATGAGGGTTAATAAATTGAAACTCAATCCTGACAAGACGGAAGTGCTGTTAGTGGGTGCTTCACCAAACAGGTTGGAGGGCCATTTCCCTGCCCTGAATGGGGTTACACTCCCCCCAAGGAACAGGGTCCACAGCTTGGGGGTGCTCCTGGACCCCAGTCTAACACTGGAAGTCCAGGTGGACTCGGTGGCCAGAGGCGCCTTCCTTCAGCTGCGGAAATTATACCAGCTATGGCCCTACCTGGACGAGCGGAGTCTCATGACAGTTACACATGCACTGGTAACATCCCACATAGATTACTGCAATGCGCTTTACGTGGGGCTGCCTTTGAAGACGGTCCGGCGACTGCAACTGGTCCAGAATCGAGCTGCGCGGCTGGTGAGTGGTGCGGCCGCTAGAGAGCACATCAAGCTGATTCTGTATAAGTTACATTGGTTACCAGTTGCTGCCCGGGCCCAATTCAACGTGCTTGTTCTGACGTATAAAGCCCTAAACAGCTTGGGCCCTGGATACTTGAAGAACCACCTCCTTCCATATGAGTCTACCCGGCAGTTGAGATCTAGCCAGGGGGCCCTTTTGAAAGAGCCATCCCTCAAGGAAGTAAGAGGGATGGCTTGTAAACAAAGGGCCTTCTCGGCTGCTGCCCCCAGACTATGGAATACCCTCCCGACTGAAATTCGTCTGGCGCCGACGTTGATGACATTTCGGCACCAGGTCAAAACCTTCCTGTTCCAGAAGGCTTTTAATTGAAATAATATCAACTGTGGGTCCTGATGGCAATTTTAATTGTATTTTAATTGTATTTTAATCATTTTATCTCTTATTGTACTGAATTTTAATTGTTGTAAGCCGCCCAGAGACCTCTGGGTAGAGTGGGCGGCATATAAATTAAATAAATAAATAAATAAATAATAAACACAACTTTGCCAGACAAATCAAAAAGTGCTAAGGCAGGGGAAAGGGTACAGATCTCAGCAAATTCAGCCTTGTATTGTTCATTCAGGAAAAAACCTGAAAGGAACAGCACAGAATAAGGTATATGGTCTCCATATGATCAAGCCTTTAGTTGAAGACATCTTTGTGTAGCGCAGTTTCTTAGCTCTTTCCAGGTGAATACAGTCTGAATTAAGTTCAGTTGTAAACTTCCATCCAATGGGTTGTCTCGTGTTGTTTACTCTCATTCATCTCCAGCCTCCACTGGGATTGGCAGAATGAGCGGTAGGGCAAGATATAATCAACATACTGATAACATTTCAGTAGAAAACTCCAGAGAACCGCCCCAATGTAGTGGAACTTGTTGGGTTTTCTTAGTCGTACGATGAATTTGACCCTAGTTGTAATGCAAGAGGAATTAAACATTCATTACTGCTGATCTCCTCAGAAACCCACCTCAATTACCAGTAAAGGAATTGTGTATAATACCTCTGGAAAGGACATAATGACACCCTGGACATCTTGGGGGAAGGCTTTTTAAAATTAGTCTGATATTAGAAAGCCAGTTGAATTTGTCATATACTATATGTTCAAATGCAGAGACCATGAAGTAAGCAGTTCTGGAAATTCTTTTTGTGAATGCCAAAGTGAGCCAAGTGTATCCTTTTATCACTAGAAACAATTGCCATTTTCTCACTTCTAATGATAATGTCAGACGTACAGTGGGGGGATGGAGTCTGAATTTGAGCTGGGCTTAGAAAAACGAGCCTACAGTATTTTTCCAGTCTTTTAAAAAAAATTACTGGGCCCAGTCTCGGTTTATTTTGCAGTGTGGATTTATCTATTAGTACCACCAATGGCACTCATCTCTTTACAAACTAAATACTGTTATAGGACTGCCCAATAAATTGGTGACTGCTATGGGATGGTCTCTTCCATACACGACACCGGTAACTTTAACATTTAAGATTTTTTTAAATGTACTATAAATGCAGATGAAAAGAGGGTATTTTGGAAATCTGTTAAGAGGTAGCTGTGTTAATCTGTTTCAGTATGTATAACAAAACCATTGCCACCTGCAGAATAGAGTTTTATGGCACCTAAAACCAACAGATTTATTGCAATGTGAACTTTACAGGTTGCAATCTTTTTCAGATATAGATGTTTCGAAGTTGGACTTCATTTCCTTAGCCAGTCTGCTCAGTGGTGATGAAGGATGAAAACATTTGCTTCTCTGGGTAGTATTTGAAAGTGGTACTTACATGACCTGCTCCAGCAAAGAGAAAAGGGTCATATATTCATTAAGATCATCTGGCTTATTTTTCATTTGCCTGGTCCTTTCTGTGCTAGATTGTCAGTTTTGCAGATGTGATGGGGAAGAAAGCAGAGGTATGGGCTCCATGGAGCTCTTTCTTGTGGTTACCAAGGGAGCCTGGATTATCAGGGGGACCTTGGTTATGTTCCCGTTCTCTTTTCTGTCTTTTCTTCCACATCTTTGGCAGATTACATCTACAGCATGGGCTGCAGCAAAGTACGTTTCCTTTGAATAATGCTTCCACGCCCCCACCTCATCAGTGACATTTCAGCCTGTGTGTATGTGTTTGTGTGCTTGGGAGTGAGTGAGTGAGAGAGAGAACATCTTTTGCCAGCTGAAAATCAGCATACAGTGAATGAGTGGAATGATTAGCATGCACTGGAGGGCTGAAAGATTCGTGGTTTGGGCAGCAAGAAGCCAGTAGCCTTGCCCTGTGAATTATGTACAAGGTTTGCTTTCATTGAGAATCCCATGGACTGTACATCAAGGTTTTTAGCCTTCAAGCATGGCTTTTAAAAGTCTTCTACTCCTTCAGCTTCTTTTGCCAAGGCTGTGGAAGGAATTGGCTTCACCCTCCCAATCCCTGCCTTTTAAAGTTGTCCTTGGAAAGCCACAGTTAGCCAAGATGTCTAGAAAGGAAGTAATGAGATAAGGAAACATCGTCCTCTCTGGAAAATAACATATAGATGAGGATGGTATGTTAAAAGAGGGAGGTATGATTTATTGTGATGCTGGAGGAGACTCTTGAGAACAAGCCTATCAATTCTAAAGGAAATAAACTCTGAGTACTCACTGGAAGGACAGATCCTGAGGCTGAGGCTCCAATACTTTGGCCATCTCATGAGAAGAGAAGACTCCCTGGAAAAGACCCTGATGTTGGGAAAGTGTGAGGGTAAGAGGAGAAGGGGACGACAGAGGATGAGATGGTTGGACAGTGTCATCGAAGCTACCAACATGACTTTGACCTAACTCCAGGAGGCAGTGGAAGACAGGAGGGCCTGGCGTGCTCTGGTCCATGGGGTCACAAAGAATTGGACACACTTAACGACTAAACAACAACGATGATTTATTTCATGTGTCTTGTCAGGTCAGCAGAAGCATTGGGCATAAGGAGATGGTTGCCTCAGGCAGCAGATGGAGATTGGTGGTGAGAGGTGGCAAAACCAATTCTGAGTACTGTGTACCCTTGAAAGGCTGCTTTTGAGTCAGAATCAATTTGATGGTGTGTAGTCTTTATTATGAGAAATGAGCTACGTGTGTCCCGTCACCTGCACTGAATTCAGCTGCCCGTTGGAGTGGGAGGGCACTGTCCATTGCCTCAGGCAGTAAAAGTGTCTCAGCTGACCCAGTTTTCCTAATTTCCTATTTATGAATTTGGTTTTCAGATTATGAATGGATCAGGCAGTAAAGACTTCCAGCAGCCTACACCTCACAAACTAGAGGGGATTGTTTTAGTGTGTGAGGGCTATTTAGTGGTGGGTTGGAGGGCTGATTTTGATTGGCATTTATCAAGTAATTCCTTGCCACAATTTGACAGACACTGATGTGTTGGAAGGATGTGGTTCTTAGGAGATGCCAACAGCATGGTTATCCTGAGCCTAGTTTTCACAAACATATTTACACAGAGAGAGATGGCTGACAGCAGGAAAGCGAAGATCAAGTACTTCCTTCAAAAGAACTTAAGTCAATTGTGTGTAAAGATAAGGCTATTGAATTACGAGATTAGATATTGAAGTTTAGATCTGCGCTCACCCCAAAAGCCCACTGTGTAGTTTGGGGTCTATCACTTTCCAACCCAGAGATTAGAAAAATAGTGGGGAATGGTAACAAGTTTATAGTTAATAAGTTTTATTTTTTAAAAATTAAAAAATCTAATTAAATTACATTTACATTGAAAGGACAATGTTTTAAATGTTTTTGGTAACTGAAATCAGTGTTTGAATGTGTGTTAGCCTAAAGGCCTTACTTAAAGGAAGGTAAAAAATCCCATCCATTATTTGACCCCTCCCCGTTTGCCCCAATTTGTATTTTTGTATTTTTCTTAGAATTGGAGAGTAGGATATTTGCAGATACACATTTAGGCATTGTTCTTGTCATATCTGGGCAAGTAGATGGGTTCTACATTTTTTAAATTGCATCTTTGTGGATGAAGTAAGAATTAAGGTCAATTAGAACACAACCGTTTCTTCTTCGTGGTCTCTGTGAATGCACACTAATGGGTTAACTCTGTGCCTGCGCAAAGATCTCCGGAATATTCTACACCGTTATGCTAATCTGTGTAGGGCTGCCTCCCTCCCAACCACGAGGTCCAAAGTGCCTCAGTTCTTTTATACCGCTGCTGCATGAGGTCTCCTCCTAGAGCTGCTCCTTTTTGCCATCGCGATTCCTGAAAAAGAACAGGTTTTTTTGCTAATTTCTACATATCTGTAGTAGGAAACTTATTCTATACCACCCCCCTTCCCCCTTCCCCTTTCCCCCTAGTTTTCCCTTTCCTCCATTTATGGCAAGGAACCCCACCCCCACCCCCGGTTCAAGAAGTGCACTACATGCTCTAACAAAATATCTCTATCAGACAGTCGCAAAATACTGTCTTCTTCTGCTTGGGGGAAACCCACCAGACCTTCTCCAGCCATTTTTGCAAAAATTTTACAAAACAGGCGTTAAAACTGAGAGAACAACATCTGAGGTATTTTCTTTGGGAGAAATCACTCCAACCTCCAACCATGGACGCTTCTCCAGTCACTGAGCCCTCTTCACAGTCTTCAGCCTTGCCTGCTGCCTCTCCTACCCCTTCCAAGGCTTCCCTTAGATCAAAACACAAGTTAAGGCACCTCCATCTACCAAACCATCTTTGGCACCACCGTCACTCCCGCCTTCTAAACCTTCCAAACAGGAGAAGAAGAAGAAATCATCTTCTTAGGTCCGACCTACCCCCATACCGGACCTCCTGATACAGGATCAAGCCATGTTCCGTATCGATTCCTTGGAATATGCACTTCTAATTCCTTCGGTACAACCTGAATCTCCCATATTGACTCAGGTCGCGGTCTCACCGGTCAAGGCAGATTTGACTATGATACCAATGTCTCCACATTCGAGTCCACCTTCTACACATCATACACATCACTCCATGTCTGTGGGTGAGTCGGACTCAGCCTCTATGGTACCGCAACGCCCTCTTACACAGAAGAGGCAAAGGAAAGAGTGACACACCGCTCATGGTACTGATTTGGACAACACCTAGTGGGTCCATCCCATCCCGGGAGCCATCCCGAAGACACAGGCACTCAAGGAGGGTCAAACTCTACGAACCCAAAGAGTATTACAACCCCATTTACAAACGTTATTGATTTTGAGCACATCAATACCATCCCTCCGAAATTGATTACTACCGAGATCATCATTACCGATGCCGCTATTATTACGATATGGACACTTCGTCCTCATCCTCATACATTTGGTACAAACATCGGTACCGTGACACCTATCGGTCATGGTCCTCATTGGAGATTGACTCGGTACCGGACTCTCCAGATGTCTTGAAATCTCATAGCATGGTACCAAAAAAGCCTCACGCTTCGGTACCATTACCTCAAAAGTCGGTACAATCAACCACTACCTATTCTGGTCCTCAACCTTTAGCTCCTGGTACTAAACAATCTACCAGAAATCATCCCAAGCAAACCTCGGTATCAAGTCAACACCAACCATCGCAAACTCATCAAACTTCTACCATTCCAATATCATCTTTCTCTAAATCTCTCCATACCATGCCAGTTTTGCCACATCCTTTCTATGGCCCATCTTCGTCTGCTCGTTCTTCGCGCTCTACCTCATTGCACTCTTCACTTTCGGTACCAGACCAAGGATCCATTCCTAACCTACCAGTACCTGATTTTTGTCAGGGATTTGGCGACAGGAAAAATACACAGAGTTATTGAAGACACTTACAAGTTCTTCTTCTTTTGCAAGATGGTTGTATTTACAAGTATTTACAAGTATTTACAGTCAGGCATCACATCAGCATGGCAGGAACTCTTTATACAAGCAGACATAGTGGCTAGCAACAAATGGTGGAGAAGGAAGAGGGTGATACACAGGCACTGTCCACTTATATACATATACATGGCAGCTCTAGTCCAATCAGAAGACACATGACTTCATCCTTTGCACCTGGTGTCTTCTTGTTTCCAGATATTGCATCATCTTCAGAGTGATTCAGCATACTTACATATGTGCACAATGGCAGCTCGTTAATGATACATTTATTCAGGTTCAGGCCTACAAAATTTCTATATTCTGACAATTCTGACAGCAGTCATAAAGACTGACCATCCCCCTTGGATGATTTTTTGTCATATTCACAACTGATCCAACGCGTGGCCAAATCACTCAACCTACATGTTAAACAACTTCCTCATGCGCAGACTGACAAACTATATGAGGACATCAATAACCAACAGTCTCTTCCTCAAAGTATGAGCTTCATACCATCACTTCTAGACTGGGCCAAACAAATGTGGTCTAAACCATCCTCCGTCCCGCAAATGTCACGTAAGGTGGAGAACTTCTACAGGACCCACAGAAATGATACCACATTCCTCTACAAGCATCCGCCTCCCAATTCACTAATTGTGGATGCAACTCAGAGCAGAATATGTGGCCGCTCCTCCACAACTCTGAATAACAAAGAAGGGAGGAAACTAGATGTTGCGGCCCTCTGGGTTTATTCACTTACTTCCTTCAACCCTTGCACTGCTAACTACATCGCAGCAATGGGAGTGTACCATTACCATTTATGGTTCAAAGCTCTCCCATCCCTCCATTCAGCCTCTGGTGAATACAAGACATGAGGACTAGCATTCCACCAAGAAGCTATGACTCTGGCTCGGCAGGAAAGAATAACAGCTAGACACATCATCAATGCCTCATCTAGACAAATGGTAGCAGCAATAGCCCTCCGTAGATATGCATCGTTGAAATCTGTGCAAATACCTGAAGACGTTAGAATGGGAATTGAAGACTTGCCCTTCAATGGCTCCGGCCTTTTCGATGACAAAACTGACAATATATATTTGAAAATCTACAAGAATTAAAGAAGGCAGCGCAATCATACAATACGCAACAGCAGTATAGGCCACACTGACCACTATGGTGTCACCCTTACCAATACCACCAATCCTGGTCTTACTACGATAGAAACAAATACTCAGCACAAACTAATGTGTGTTTTGTGTTTAGTCGTTTAGTCGTGTCCGACTCTTCGTGACCCCATGGACCAGAGCACGCCAGGCCCTCCTGTCTTCTACTGCCTCCCGGAGTTGTGTCAGGTTCATGTTGGTTGCTTCGCAGACACTGTCCAGCCATCTCATCCTCGATCGTCCCCTTCTCCTCTTGCCATCACACCTTCCTAACATCAAGGTTTTTTCCAAGGACTCTTTTCTTCTCATGAGATGGCCAAAGTACTGGAGCCTCAGCTTCAGGATCTGTCCTTCAAGTGAGCATTCAGGGTTGATTTCCTTTAGAACTGATAGGTTTGTTCTCCTTGCAGTCCAGGGGATTCTCAAGAGCCTCCTCCAGCACCACAATTCAAAGGCATCAATTCTTCGGCGGTCTGCTTTCTTTATGGTCCAGCTCTCACTTCCATACATCACGACAGGAAAAACCATAGCTTTGACTATTCGGACTTTTGTTGGCAAGGTGATGTCTCTGCTTTTCAAGATGCTGTCAAGATTTGTCATCGCTTTCCTCCCAAGAAGAAGGCGTCTTTTAATTTCAGGGCTGCTGTCTCCATCTGCAGTGATCATGGAGCCCAGGAAGATAAAATTTGACACTGCCTCCATATCTTCCCCTTCTATTTCCCAGGAGGTGATGGGACCAGTGGCCATGATCTTAGTTTTTTTGATGTTGAGTTTCAGACCGTTTTTTGCACTCTCCTCTTTCACTCTCATTACAAGGTTCTTTAATTCCTCCTCACTTTCTGCCATCAGAGTGGTATCATCTGCATATCGGAGGTTGTTGATATTTCTTCCGGCAATCTTAATTCCGGCTTGGGTTTCTTCCAGTCCAGCCTTCCGCATGATGTATTCTGCATATAAGTTAAATAAGCTGGGGGACAATATACAGCCTTGCCGTACTCCTTTCCCAATTTTGAACCACTCAGTTGTTCCATGACCAGTTCTAACTGTTGCTTCCTGTCCCACATATAGGTTTCTCAGGAGACAGATAAGGTGGTCAGGCACTCCCATTTCTTTAAGAACTTGCCATAGTTTGCTGTGGTCCACACAGTCAAAGGCTTTCGCATAGTCAATGAAGCAGAAGTAGATATTTTTCTGGAACTCTCTGGCTTTCTCCATAATCCAGCGCAAGTTAGCAATTTGGTCTCGAGTTCCTCTGCCTCTTCGGAATCCAGCTTGTACTTCTGGGAGTTCCCGGTCCACATACTGCTGAAGCCTACCTTGTAGGATTTTGAGCATAACCTTGCTAGCGTGCGAAATGAGTGCAATTGTACGGTAGTTGGAGCATTCTTTGGCACTGCCTTTCTTTGGGATTGGGATGTAGACTGATCTTTTCCAATCCTCTGGCCACTGTTGAGTTTTCCAAACTTGCTGGCATATTGAATGTAGCACCTTAACAGCATCATCTTTCAAGATTTTAAATAGTTCAACTGGAATGCCATCACCTCCACTGGCCTTGTTGTTAGCCATGCTTTCTAAGGCCCACTTGACTTCGCTCTCCAGGATGTCTGGCTCAAGGTCAGCAACTACATTGTCTGGGTTGTCCGGGATATCCAAATCTTTCTGATATAATTCCTCTGTGTATTCTTGCCACCTCTTCTTGACGTCTTCTGCTTCTGTTAGGTCCCTCCCATTTTTGTCTTTTATCATGTTCATCTTTGCGCAAAATGTTCCTCTAATATGTCCAATTTTCCTGAACAGATCTCTGGTCTTTCCTTTTCTGTTATCTTCCTCTATTTCTTTGCATTGTTCATTTAAGAAGGCCCTCTTGTCTCTCCTTGCTATTCTTTGGAAGTCTGCATTCAAGTTTCTGTAACTTTCCCTATCTCCCTTGCATTTTGCTTCCCTTCTCCTCTCTGCTATTTCTAAGGCCTCGTTGGACAGCCACTTTGCTTTCTTGCATTTCCTTTTCTTTGGGATGGTTTTCGTTGCTGTCTCCTGGACAATGTTACAAGCCTCTATCCAAAGTTCTTCAGGCACTCTGTCCACCAAATCTAGTTCCTTAAATCTGTTCTTTACTTCCACTGTGTATTCATAAGGGATTTGGTTTAGATTATACCTGAGTGGCCCAGTGGTTTTTCCTAATCTCTTCAGTCTAAGCTTGAATTTTGCTATGAGAAGCTGATGATCAGAACCGCAGTCAGCTCCAGGTCTTGTTTTTGCTGACTGTATAGAACTTCTCCATCTTTGGCTGCAGAGAATATAATCAATCTGATTTCGATATTGCCCATCTGGTGATTTCCATGTATAGAGTCGCCTCTTGTGTTGTTGGAAAAGAGTGTTTGTGATGACCAGCTTATTCTCTTGACAAAACTCTATTAGCCTTTGTCCTGCTTCGT
This sequence comes from Pogona vitticeps, assembly GCF_051106095.1. Lineage (NCBI taxonomy): Eukaryota > Metazoa > Chordata > Lepidosauria > Squamata > Agamidae > Pogona > Pogona vitticeps. Next base: position 116,350,218 of record NC_135786.1, read on the forward strand.
TCTGAACTCCAAGGCCAAACTTCCCTATTGTTCCTTTTATCTCTTGGCTCCCTACTTTAGCATTCCAGTCCCCTAGAATGAGAAGAACATCTTTCTTTGGTGTCAGTTCTAGAAGGTGTTGTAAATCTTCATAGAATTGTTCAATTTCAGTCTCCTCAGCAATGCTGGTTGGTGCATAAACTTGGATTATTGTGATGTTGAATGGTCTGCCTTGGATTCGTATTGACATCATTCTATCATTTTTGAGATTGTATCCCATTACAGCTTTTCCCACTCTTTTGTTGACTATGAGGGCTACTCCATTCCTTCTACGGGATTCTTGCCCACAATAGTAGATATGATAATCATCTGAGCTGAATTCGCCCATTCCTGTCCATTTTAGTTCACTGATGCCCAGGATGTCGATGTTTATTCTTGCCAACTAATTTCCAACAAAGGAATACGACTCAGTGACAAAGGCCGAAACAGTCATTCCATCATCCTGACAAAAAACAGAAACAAGGCCTTTGATTTCATTCTGACCCCAGATCTGTCACACTTAGCTTCCTCCTATGCCCACCACCAGATTATCACCACATCTCCCAGTCTGGACTTCCATCCCATCAGACAATTGGGTACTTAACATCGTCGCCATTGGTTACACCATAGAATTCGCAGAATTACCTCCTCACAATATCGTCATAACATCACCATCCACTGTCCTTCAACAAGAGATCCAGTCCCTCCTTCCAAAGGACACCATAATACCCATCGCCATCACAGAAGACCATCCCAACTTCTTCTCTCACTGTTCCACTGTTCCGAAAAAAGACGGGGGATTAAAACCCTTCCTCGACCTACGGGACCTCAATTATCACATCATCTCAAGATGCTTTCAGATGGTCACATTAGAAAAAATATTGCCCATACTTCAAGAAGACGATTGGTTTGCCGTCATAGATCTCAGTGATGCGTACTTCCATATTACCATACATCAACAGCATCACAAATACCTCTGGTTCACCGTCGTGCACCACGCTGTTGAGTTCAAAGCCCTTCCCTTCAGCCTCTCTACGGCACCAAGAGTATTTACAAAGTGCATGGTCCCCATGGCAGCCCATCTGTGTACCCTGGGAGTTGCAGTCTTTCCATACATAGAGGATTGGCTTGTGGTTGCTCCATCTCACACACAAGCTCTAAAAGATATCGACATTACTCTTTCACTTCTGGCTGATCTGTGCCTAAGGGGCAACTTACAAAAGTCTATTCTTACGCCTACCCAATGTATTACCTACATCAGCACCCAATTAGACTCTACAAGGGCACGAGCCTTTCTTCCTCAAGAAAGAATAATAAAACTTCATACTTTGATAAACGAATTCCGCCCACACACTCTCGTCACTGCTCACACTGCTCAATGCCTCTTAGGCCTCATGGCCTCAACCACATCCACTATTTTTCACACCAGATTAAACTTCACTCCCTCCAGTCTTGGTTACTCACCCTCTTCGATCCCATGACAGACAGTTAATCCAAACTTCTCAGGGTAACGCCAGAACTCTCTTCCCAACTTTGCTGGTGGGACAACCCATCCAACCTGCTCATGGGTTGCTCTTTCTCTCCACTACAACCCAAAATACAAATCGTCACAGATGCAAGCTCTACCGGATGGGGTGCACATTGCAACAGACTACAAATACAGATGGTCACACAAAGAAGAAATGCTTCACATGAACAACCTAGAGCTCCTGTACAGATCACAACAGACAATACAACAGCTCTGGTTTGCCTCAACAAACAGGGAGGCACCCACTGTCTCCCACTTCTTTATCTAACGTTTCAGATATGGGAACGGTGTCTGGAACATCATGTCTTCCCTATAGCAGTTTACATAGCCACACACGACAACACAGTGGCAGACAGAGTCAGTCGTCTACAAAACAAAATGCACGAATGGTCACTAGACCACATGGTATATCTCAACCTCTGCAACCTCTGGGGAGCTCCCGACATCGACACGTTTGCGACACCCAGCAATACCAAATGTGACAAATTCTATTCCAGAAGCAGAATAGGACGCGGATCCAAGGGAGATGCTCTGATGGCAGACTGGTCCAGGAACCTCATTTACATGTTCCCTCCCTTCCCGCTTCTCCTTCGCACCATATCCAAGATCAGACTGGATCACGTCAATGCGATCCTCATCGCTCCAGAGTGGCCAAGGCAACCATGGTTCACACTCCTCAAATCCCTGAGCAGTGACTACCTCAGACTGCTTCCTGTTCCACACCTACTCTCACAACACCACGGTCAAACTCACCATTCAGATGTGCAAACTCTCAATCTCACAGCCTGGAGCATCTCACTTCAGTGAATGAAATCCTGGCTCATGCACGTAAGGCTCCCACAACTTATAAGTAGTCTAGCTTCACTAGATTTGCTAGTCAACTCAACTTACCAGTCTATCCGACCAAACTAGAAATCGTTTTACAATTCCTCTCCTACATTTTTCATAATCATCTGTCCCTTTCAACACTGAAAATCTACCTATCTGCAATCATAGCTCACCAACCGCAAGATTCAGATGTCTCCATGCTCTTCCGTCACCCGAAACTCAAACAGTTTTTATGAGGTGTTGCCAACAAGCTCCCTTCCGCTCCTTCACCACCTCCACAGTGCTCTCTCTCTATGGTGCTACACTGCTTCTTCCGCCCTCTCGTCGAACCACTTGCCAATACGTCTGAATACCTCCTTTCACTCAAAACGCTATTTCTCGTTGCCCTCACTTCCCCGCGTAGAGCCTCGGATCTCGCAGCTTTAAGAATCAACCCTCCTTTTCTTCAATTCCATCCCGATAGTTACCTTATTTCCAGATGTCTCATTTCTGCCTAAGGTAGTGTCCATTTTCCATCTGTCACAACCTATTAAACTCCCAACATTCTTTACGTCACCTGCAATGGACCTAGAGTGCTCGTTACACTCCCTGGATGTAAAGAGCGCCCTCTCTTTCTACCTCTCCAGAATGTCCACGTTCAGAAAATCTAAGAGACTCTTTGTATCGTCACACACCCTTCACAGGGGCTCCCATATGTCTTCTTTCCAGCTGGCTGGTTTCAACTATTAGACTCGCATACCAACTTGCTAAGCGACCTTTACCTGATGGAATCAAGGCTCACTCTACTAGAGCCACTGCCACATCTCCAGCTTTTCTTCATGGAGTCTCCCTCCCGGACATTTGCAAAGCTGCTATGTGGTCTACACCATCTATGTTTGCTGTCCACTACAGACTGGACCTGAGAGTCAAAGTTGATGCCTCCTTCGGACGGGCAGTGCTGTCTTCAATCATGTTGTGACGTCCCTCCACCTGTGAGGTAAGCTGGTTAGTCACCCAGTAGTGTGCATTCCCAGAGACCACAAAGAAGAAAGAGAGGTTACCTACCTCTAACTCTAGTTCTTCGAGTGCTACTCTGTGAATTCACACTTCCCACCCACCCTTCCCCTTCCCACTCCTACGTTAATTATGCAACAGTGGACTATCTATAGAACTGAGGTACTTTGGAGGGCAGGCAGACCTCGTGGTTGGGAAGGGGGCGGTCCTACGCAGATTAGCATAAAGCTCTAGAATATTCCGGAGATCTCTGTGCAGGCACAGAGCTAACCCATTAGTGTGAAATCACAGAGTACCACTCGAAGAACCAGAGTTACGGGTAGGTAACCTCTCTTTATATTTCTACTGAGAAATAAGTTCCATAAACACCAAAAGGAAGCTCCTTATCCATCCCAGAAAACTGAATTTTGACTTCCTAGAACATTTGCTTTGAAACGCATAATGGTATATAGTGGATAGAGTGATGGACAGGCTTAGGAGACCATGGAATTTCACTGTGGGAGGAATGACAATGGTAAAGCCACTCCTTAAATGTCTCACTTGCGTTGGAAGCGCTACACTATAAGTTGGATCTGACTTGACAGCACATAAAACCCAGAACTTTTGCTGGGATTGGTTTGGGAATCAATATATTAAAAAGAGTGAGTTAAAAATTGAGATTATAAACAGGGAGAAGGAAAGCAAAAGAAAGCTTTTGGCAGGCAAGGAAATAATTTTTCCAAAAAACAAAATCATGTAGTTATTTCCTTCCTACCACAGTTTAAAACAAGAATGAGTGGAGTAAAATAATGGGTGATATTTTTCTACTTTTTTCTTGTAATGTTTTAATATAGATGCCTAAACTAAATTTAAATGACAGCCATTTAATATTATTTTGAAATACATTTCTGTCTCCAACTTCATGGAATTAGATTTGGGCATTCACTGATAATTAACTGTTAACTATGTTTTCTCCTAACTTTCCAATCTCCATGAATGTGTATCAATGTATATATCTTTGCTACTTGACTGCAATTTAAACATAGAGATGCGCCTTATTTACTACTGCAATTATAGTATAGTGTAGTGTAGTGTAGTGTAGTGTAGTCTGCCTTTCCCCCATAAGAAACCCAAGGCAGCTCACAACAATTAAAACTATACAATGGTGATAGGTTTAAAATACTATACAAAAATTGTATTAAAAACAATTAAACATTAAGGGTAAAGGTTCCCCTAGACATTTTTAGTCCAGTCGTGTTCAACTCTAGGGGGCGGTGTTTATCCCGTTTTCAAGCCTTAGAGCCAGCGCTTGTCTGAAGACAGTTTCCGTTGCCACATGGCCAGCGTGACTAGAGAACGCCGTTTTAACTTCCCACCGAGGTGGTACCTATTTATCTACTCACATTTGCATGCTTTCAAACTGCTAGGTTGGCGAGGCGCTAGGACAAAGCGACGGGAACTCACTCTGTTCCGTGGATTCGATCTTATGACTGCTGGTCTTCTAACTAAACAGGCTTCTGCAGTTTAATAAAACCAAAATTAAAACAATTTTAAAACCTTTTAAAGAACATTTTGACAGCTCTACATTTAATGCATACAATATTTCCCAGACCCCCACTTTTTGCTTAAAAGCCTGGCTGAAGAGGAAGACCTTTGCCTGAGGATGGAAGGACAAGAAGGAGGGAGCCAACCTGGCGTCTTGAGCCAATGTGTTCCAAAACCTTGGAGCATGTCCTCCCCAAATGAACTTGGGAATGTCATGGAAACAAGAGAAAAGACACAGCATAATTTTATTATCTACATCTGTAGTACACTAATCCCCCCAATGGACACCCGGTGTGGTATAGTGGAAGAGTGAGAGTCTATGATTCAGGAGACCTGGGTTTGAATCCCAGCTCAGCCACAAAAAATTCATGTGATGGGGTAAAATTAGTAGAACCACTCCCTAAATAGCTCACTTACCTTGAAAACTCTGTTAGGTTTGCTGTAAGTCTGATGTGACCTGACTGCACATAATACACAATCTCTCAATGAGCTCAGTGGAGTACAGATTACTTTTTTCCTCCCCAGTTCATCCTCACAACAAAAACTGGCTTGGTAGCATCCCAGGGGCATGGGAAGGTTGTTGCTTTTCATGTATCTCTCTTCCACCAGCCACCGCTTTGTTATTCAAAAATTACCACTTCTATAATTGCTGTGGTTGATCTAGCTAATCCTAATCCTAATGTGTTCCTGGAGCACAATGTTCATGAAAAAAAATCCAATTTAAGTCAACCACTCTCATTTTAAAATACTTATTTACTTATATAAGCAAATATTTAACTTAGTTTATAAATCAACTGGTTATAATGTGTTTGTGCCAATCTCTGGCTTAACCTACCTCATAGAGTTATTGTGACCATTAAAGGGGGCAAAGAATCATGTATGGCACCTTGACCATTTTGGAGAAGAACAAATATAAACATTATAATAAATAATAGATACCAATCTTATAGATCCCAGTCATTCTCAGGTAACCCTACCCTCCCTTTAAACATACTGCTTCAGTGCTTCACCTCTATGGTTCTTCTGTCATGTGCTAACTCTCTTTTCCTCTTTGCATTGAGGCAGGTCCCTACATGGTAGCCAGCTCACAGTACAACCCATTGCTGTAATGTTGCAAGACTGTAACCGCTAGAAAGCAGGAAATCGACCTTTAATGTGAGCCATTCTGTTTTTACAGGGAATTTGCCAAAGAGAGAGAGCGAGTGGAAAATCGACGGGCATTCATGAAACTCAGGAGGCAGCAGCAGATTGAGCGGGAGCTGAATGGCTACAGGGCATGGATAGATAAAGCAGGTAAAATGGACAGCCATACCTCCAGAGTGTGTCTAACTAAGCAACCACTTTAGAACAATAAAACTCTGCAATATTTTTAAGAGTTACCAAAGACCAAGAGCCTGTGCATCTATTAATGTGTTTTTGTGTGCCACTAGAGAGATCCATTAACATGCTTAGAGTACAGCTAGCAAGTTGGGGGATGTTAAAACTTTCTAAACAAAATTTTACATATAGGAAAATGTATTGCTTGTGGCAGGTAGTACATTCTAATTACACTTGAAGCCTGGCATTCAGAATGTAAAATTCAGAGCCCCACCATACCACCAGCTGGCTCCCTTAGGATCACTAGCTTACAATGCTACAGTAATATTGTAGTATCCCAGCTAGAAGAATTGTCTCTTTTACCCTACTCGCATATGCACAAGATTCTTTCCAGTGGATGTACCTGACAATCCTTTGCCCACAATTTCATGCCCAAGCATTTCCCACAGAACTTAGTTTTTTACTTAGAATCGTGGAATCATAGAATCGTGAAGTTGGAAGGGGCCTATAATGCCATCATGTCTAACCCCCTGCAGGAATACAAGTCAAAGGATATCTGCCAGGTGGTTGTCTAAGTTTCTCTTAAATGCCTCCAGTGTTGGGGCACTCACTGCCTCTCGAGGTAATTGGCTCTACAGTCTTTGTTGTTGCTTAGTCGTGTCCGACTCTTCGTGACCCCATGGACCAGAGCATGACAGGCCCTCCTATCTTCCACTGCCTCCCGGAGTTGTGTCAAATTCATGTTGCTTGCTTCTATGACACTGTCCAACCATCTCATCCTCTGTCGTCCCCTTCTCCTCTTGCCTTCGCACTTTCCTAACATCAAGGTCTTTTCCAAGGACTCTTCTCTTCTCATGAGATAGCCAAAGTATTGGAGCCACAGCTTCAGGATCTGTCCTTCCAGTGAGCACTCAGGGTTGATTTCCTTTAGAATTGATAGGTTTGTTCTCCTTGCAGTCCAGGGGACTCTCAAGATCCTCCTCCAGTACCACAGTTCAAAAGCATCAATTCTTCAGCGGTCAGCTTTCTTTATGGTCCAGCTCTCACTTCCATACATCACTACAGGAAAAACCATAGCTTTGACTATTCGGACTTTTGTTGGCAAGGTGATGTCTCTGCTTTTTAAGATGCTGTCAAGGTTTGTCATAGCTCTCCTCCCAAGAAGCAGGTGTCTTTTAATTTCGAGGCTGCTGTCTCCATCTGCAGTGATCATGGAGCCCAAGAAAGTGAAATCTGTCACTGCCTCCATATCTTCCCCTTCTATTTCCCAGGAGGTGATGGGACCAGTGGCCATGATCTTAGTTTTTTGATGTTGAGCTTCAGACCGTTTTTTGCACTCTCCTCTTTCACCCTCATTACAAGCTTCCTTAATTCCTCCTCACTTTCTGCCATCAGAGTGGTATCAAATATTGTTGATATTTCTTCCGGCAATCTTAATTCCGGTTTGGGATTCCTCCAGTCCAGCCTTTCTCATGGTGTATTCTGCATAGAAGTTAAATAATCAGGGAGACAATATACAGCCTTTGTCGTACTCTTTCCCAATTTTGAACCAATCAGTTGTTCCATATCCAGTTCTAACTGTTGCTTCCTGTCCCACGTATAGGTTTCTCAGGAGATAGATAAGGTGGTGAGGCACTCCCATTTCTTTAAGGACTTGCCATAGTTTGCTGTGGTCCACACAGTCAAAGGCTTTTGCATAGTCAATGAAGGAGAAGTAGATGTTTTTCTGGAACTCTCTGGCTTTCTCTATTATCCAGCGCATGTTAGCAATTTGGTTTCTAGTTCCTCTGCCCCTTCGGAATCCACCTTGTACTTCTGGGAGTTCTCGGTTCACATACTGCTGAAGCCTACCTTGAAGGATTTTGAGCATAACCTTGCTAGCATGTGAAATGAGTGCAATTGTACGGTAGTTGGAGCATTCTCTGGCACTGCCTTTCTTTGGGATTGGGATGTAAACTGATCTTTTCCAGTTCTCTGGTTACTGTTGAGTTTTCCAAACTTGCTAGCATATTGAATGTTGGGGCACTCACTGCCTCAGTGTCATCTTTTAACAGTGTCATCTTTTAAGATTTTAAATAGTTCAACTGGAATGCCATCACCTCCACTGGCCTTGTTGTTAGCCATGCTTTCTAAGCCCACTTGACTTCACTCTCCAGAATGTCTGTCTCAAGGTCAGCAACCACATTGTCTGGGTTGTCCGGGATATCCAAATCTTTCTGGTATAATTCCTCTGTGTATTCTTGCCACCTCTTCTTGATGTCTTCTGCTTCTGATAGGTCCCTACCATTTTGTCCATTATCATGTCCATCTTTGCACAAAATGTTCCTCTAATATCTCCAATTTTCCTGAACAGATCTCTGTTTTTTTTCTATTATTTTCCTCTGTTTCTTGGCATTGTTCATTTAAGAAGGCCCTCTTGTCTCTCCTTGCTATTCTTTGGATGTCTGTGTTCAGTTCTCTGTAGCTTTCCCTATCTCCCTTTCATTTTGTTTCCCTTCTCCTCTCTGCTATTTCTAAGGCCTTGTTGGACAGCCACTTTGCTTTCTTGCATTTCCTTTTCTTTGGGATGGTTTTTGTTGCTGCCTCCTGTACAATGTTACGAGCCTCTATCCAAAATTCTTCAGGCACTCTGTCTACCAAATCGAGTTCCTTAAATCTGTTCTTCACTTCCACTGTGTATTCATAAGGGATGTGGTTTAGATTATACCTGACTAGCCCAGTGGTTTTTCCTACTCTCTTCAGTTTAAGCTTGAATTTTGCTATGAGAAGCTCCAGGTCTTGTTTTCGCTGACTGTATTGAGCTTCTCCATCTTTGGATGCAGAGAATAGAATCAATCTGATTACGGTATTGCTCATCTGGTGATTTCCATGTATAGAGTCGCCTCTTGTGTTGTTGGAAAAGAGTGCTTGTGATGACCAGCTTGTTCTCTTGACAAAACTCTATTAGCCGTTACCCTGCTTCATTTTGAACTCCCAGGCCAAACTTTCCTGTTGTTCCTTTTATCTCTTGACTCCCGACTTTAGCATTCCAATCCCCTACAATGAGAAGAATATCTTTCTTTGGTGTCACTTATAGAAGGTGTTGTAAATCTTCATAAAACTGGTCATTTTCAGTCTCCTCAGCATTGGTGGTTGGTGCATAAACTTGGATTACCTTGATGTTGAAAGGTCTGCCTTGGATTCATATTGACATCATTCTATCATTTTTGAGATTATATCCCATTACAGCTTTTCCCACTCTTTTGTTGACTATGAGGGCTACTCCATTCCTTCTACAGGATTCTTCCCCACAATAGTAAATATGATAATCATCTGAATTGAATTTGCCCTTTCCTGTCCATTTTAGTTCACTGACGCCCAAGATGTCAATGTTTATTCTTGCCATCTCTTGTTTGACCACATCCAGCTTCCCAAGGTTCATAGATCTTACATTCCAGGTATCTATGCAGTATTTTTCTTTGCAGCATCAGACTTTCCTTTCACTTCCAGGCACGTCCACAGCTGAGCATCCTTTCGGCTTTGGCCCAACCACTTCATTAGCTCTGGAGCTACTTGTACTTGTCCTCCGCTCTTCCTGAGTAGCATGTTGGGCGCTTTCCGACCTGAGGGTCCCATCTTCCAGTGTCATATCTTTTAGCCTTTTGTTTCTGATCATGGGGCATTCTTGGCAAAGATACTGGAGTGGCATTGCCAATACCTACTCCAGGTGGATTGCGTTTATTCAGAACTCTTCACTATGACCTGTCCATCTTGGGTGTCCCTGCATGGCATAGCCCATAGCTTCCCTGAGTTACTCAAGCCCCTTTGCCACGACAAGGCAGCAATCCGTGAAGGGGTCCACAGTCTTACTGCTGCTCTACTTTAGGTCTGATCACATGTGCTCAAAGAACCCCGGTTATACCTCTCTAGCCTTTTTTTTTTAGATTGTTTCATAAATTTCTAGTCACACAATGCACAACCATGATTGACTCCTCTGGTTTATTTCCCTCTCACTGTGAGGGTTATTTTATTTTGTACTGTTGCTGTATCACTTCATTCCTTACTGGTATGGCATATGTGTATGTTCCTATAGAATCTTTTCCCATGCTAGGTCACTGGGTAAGGCAGCTGCCATTATTGTTGCATGGTTTTAAATAAATTCTGCAGTTGGTACATATGTCAATGTACTGTGGTCTGACAGGGACAGTCTCTACGGATTGACTTCGGTATGCCATTTGTCTTGTTTACTGCTTGATGCCTCAGCCTACCCTCTGCCAAATGGCACAGCCATACTGGTGGGGGCCAGGACCATCATGGGCAATGTGTTACTTCCAGAGCCATAGATCAAATTTTCCTGAATGAGAATCCCTTTCTGCCGTATCAATGTATCAGTTATGGATTTAAAAAAAAAAAAAAAAAAGGAAGGGGCAGCACTTCCCCAGGAAAGACAGGAGAAAATAAATCAATTCCACAGTGCAGCCGGCAATAACATTTCAAATAGAAAGAAATTAATTGGCAGTATTAAAATCAGTGGGAATATATACCACATGACCATGAAAATAAATGTATCAGTACAACAGAAGTATGGAAACAATCAATAGAATGAGGTTATTTTAGCAGGTATGATCAAACCCTTTCTGTCAAGTTCCTGCTTATTACTCCATGACCTTCTCTGTCTCTTCCCTTTAGTGTCCCTTCTTCTGGGTTATAGACCCCTCACGTCTCCTACCTTTTTTAACCTCTTTTGGGTTTACTCTCAAGTAAACCTGCACTATGAATATTTTATTGCTTACAGGTTTCTGTCTTAAGAAGGGACAATGTATGTGGACTTGCCCATGTCATTATCTCATTTCAGTCTGTGTTTGTCAAAACACTCCAGTTGCCATTGTAATCGTAATAGGGAATATGATTAATTTGTCAGACATTTTGAATAATGTTGTGACATAGCAATATATCTCCTTCCGCATGTTCAGCCACATATTCTTACTTTCTGAAATATGCCTTGTATTTTTAAAGCTGTTTAAATAATGTTTTGCTGTTTTGAGATGTGGTGAGGAAAAAGCATTTTCCACTGCAGGCATGTTCCTGGCAATATATTTTTAAAAGTTGCTCAAATATGTTTTTCAAAAATGTTTTTGAATCTGAATACAGTGGTACCTCGACTTATGAACATCCCGACATACGACCATTTTGAGTTACGACCAGCTCCACCCACAAAATTTTACTTCTACTTGCAACCAGAGCTTCCAGTTACAAACAGAAAAAGGCAGGGAAAAAGGTGGGGAATTCAGAGTGCTAACCGTTGATGGCAAAGAGGCTGCTTCTTTGTAGCTCTTTCACCCCAACGGTTAGAGCAGGGGTGGGCAATTAATTTCTATAGGGGGGGGCACATGAATACACTGGTGCCTCACACAACGATGTTAATTGGTTCCAAAAAAATCAACGTTGTGTGAAACATCGTTCTGTGAAACACCATTTCCCATAGGAATGAATTGAAAACTGGTTAATCCGTTCCAATTGGAACAGATTGCCATCGTTCAGTGAAAATCCCCATAGGAAACATCGTTGAGTGAAACAATGTTTCCTATATTGGAATGTATTGAAGCCGACTCAATACATTTCAATGCCTTTGCGAAGTCCTTTTTCGCTCCTGTAAAAGTGTCTTACAATGTTTGGACACTGTTTTAAATGATTGCAATGGTTAGTCCACCTCCTGAAACCTATGCAAACTTAATTTGATGTTGTTCAGAGTCGTCCTTAATTTTTAGTGATTTTTTGAATTTTCTCTCATTGGAATGTATTGAACTTTCCGTCCAATGCATTCCATTGAGAGAAAATTCAAAAAATCACCAAAAATTAAGGACGACTCAGAACAACACCAAATTAAGTTTGCATAGGGTTCAGGAGGTGGGCTAACGATTGCAAGCATTTAAAACCTGTTCCAAACATTGTAAGACCCTTAAAAATGAGCGAAAACGGAAGAGCTTCAAAAGCACTGAAGCCGGCTTCAGTGCTTTTGAAGTCTTTTCCGATGTCCCTTTTCGCTCATTTTTAAGTGTCTTACAATGTTTGGAACAGGTTTTAAATGGTTGCAATTGTTAGCCCACCTCCTGAACCCTATGCAAACTTAATTTGGTGTTGTTCTGAGTCGTCCTTAATTTTTGGTGATTTTTTTGTTTTCCCTATTTAAATGAATTGAACTGTCCATTCAATTGATTTAAATGGGGAAAATAAAAAAATCATCAAAAATTAATGAAGACTCAGAACAAAACCAAATTAAGTTTGCACATGTTTCACAAGGTGCACTATGGAATCCAAGCATTTAAAACAGGTTTCAAACATTTTAAGACACTTTTAAATGAGCAAAAAGGGACATCGTTAAGTGAAATTCCCCCATAGAGAACATCGTTAAACGATGGGGGAAATTCCTCAAAAAAACCCATCGCTGTGTGAATTCATCGTTGTATGAAGCAATCGTTGTGCGAGGCACCACTGTAATCTGAACTGTGTTTGGGGGCCGAACCAACTTTACTTAAAAATAAAATGAAACAGTGATGTTATGATTATTTTTATTTTAAACACAAATACTAAAGAGGTTTTTTGCGGTATGTTAAAGATAAGCAACTGATAAAGTTTAGACAAAAGGCTATAAATGGTTTTGATGTTCAGAATTGTCCGTGGGCCAGACAGAAGTGGCTCATGGGCTGTATGTGGCCCTCGGGCTGACTTTGCCCAGGTCTGGGTTAGAGAGTATGCGATTGGAGGAGGCTTCGGACTGCCTGGTAAGGTAAGGTGCTGCTTTCTACTTTTAAAAAACTGTTCTAAGTGGGTTTTGCAGTGTGGTTTGGGGCTGGGTGGTGGGATTAGGTTTCTATGCTGTGATGGGTCTTGCAGGGTTTGTTTGTTTGTTGGGTTTTTTTCCCCATTTCTGATGGGTCTTGCGGGGTTTGTTTGTTTTTTGGGTTTTTCCCCCCCATTTCCAATGGGTCTTGCAGGGTTTGTTTGCTTTTTGCTTTGCTTTTTTTGCATTTCTGAGGGATCTTGCACAGTTTGTTTTCTGCTTTGCTTTTTTTGCATTTCCGAAGGGTCTTGCACAGTTTGTTGCTTTCTGCTTTGCTTTTTTGCATTTCCAAAAGAACTTGCACGCTTTGTTTGCTTTCCGCTTTGCGTTTTTTTCATTTCCTAAGGGTCTTGCACAGTGTGTTTGCTTTTCTTTTTCCCCCCTTCGTCTGGAATGGATTAATCTCATTTCCTATGGGTCTTGCACGGTTTGTTTGCTTTTTGGTTTTTTCCTCCTCCCCCCCCCCTTCGGCTGGAATGGATTAATCGCGTTTCTGGTGGGTCTTGCAGTGGTTTGTTGTTGGGTTTTTTGGTGATTTTTTTTCTTTGACTGGAATGGATTAATTGCATTTCAATGCATTCCTATGGGAAAAGGTGCTTCGACATATGACCATTTCAAGTTACGACCCGAGGTCCGGAACCAATTAAGTTTATAAGTTGAGGCACCACTGTACAGTATGCACAATATAGTTTTGAAAATGACAACAGCAATAGTAGCCTTTGTTACCCCATGCCAGTATAACAGGACAAGTAGTCACACCACTGCTGCAATGTCATTTGCATCACTATCCAAGTGTTTTATGAAACTGCCCCAGTAACAAGTTTTTTATGAAACTGCCCCAGTATTTCAAGGAGAGATGGTGGTTTTGTAAGATGTCTCTTCTCCCAGCTTTGTTTATCCCCAATCATTTCACAGATTTGTCAGAAATCTGGGAACAGAGATGTGGTGGCGCTGCGGGTTACACTACAAAAACCTCCAGGTTCAGGGTTGAAAGTTCAGCAGTTTGAATCCACATGACAGAGTGAGCTCCCACCATTTTCCCACCTCCTGCCAACCTAGCAGTTCGAAAGCATGTAAAAATGCAAGTGGATAAATAGATACCACCACGGAGGGAAGGTAACGGTGTTCCGTGTCTAGTCGTGCTGGCTACGTGACCACGGAAACTGTCTTCAGACAAATGCTGGCTCTACGACTTGGAAACTGGGATGAGCACTGCCCCTTAGAGTTGGACACGACTGGACAACTTATTAAGGTGAACCTTTAGCTTTACCTTACCTGGGAACAAATCCCACAGAATTCACTGGGGCATTCTTCTTATTAAGGCTGCACTCAGGATCTCTGATTCCTCCTAAAATATCAAATGTACTTTTGCTACTTTGCAACCTCTTTTGAATCACGTATCTTCAGTTTATGTAACACACTTCTGCAGGAGCTCCCTACTCAATCCCATGCAGAGCACTGCATGGAAATCTATTTCTGCTTTATGGTACTGACTAGCATCCTTCTGTTCTTCGTAGTGGCCTCTGAATGCACACAAATGGGTTTGTTCTGTGCCTACACAGGATGTACAGAACATTCTAGAGCAGGGGTGTCCAACCTTTCACCTTCCCTGGGCCACATTAGAAGATGAAAATTTGGTTTGGGCCGCACATACATTCGATTTGGGCCGCATAGGGGGGTAGCCCTAGCTGTCCTCCGCAGCCCCGCTCCAAGCGCGCTTACTGGCAGCTGCAATCTCAGACAGCAGAGGCTGCCAGCTTCGACTCCAGTGGCTTTATGGGGCCAGGAGGGGATCCACCTATTGACGGGGACGGCGCAATGCAGTCACGCAGCCCCCCTGTCCCCTCCCCTCCCACTACCTCCTTCCCTCTCTCCCCCTCTACTGTTGTGATATGCCCCGGCTACATTCTGGCCACAAGCGCCAGCAGTATAACTTGAAACTTTGGAATTTCTTTAAAAATAAAAAATTGCACTGGGCCGCATTACGAGCTGACCTGGGCTGCATGCAGCCCTTGGGCCGCAGGTTGGACACACCTGTTCTAGAGCTTAGGAAAAAAAGAAACATTTAGTTCCCCCCAGGGTGCTAGCTCCGCCTCCTCAACCTTCCTTTCAGTTCCCTTTTTTCCGCCGTTCAGGTAGGAAGTTTGGGAACAACAGAGCAAGCAAGGAAAGTAATTCCTAGCATATTAGCTAATTTTTCCTTCAAATCTGCTTTTTCTTGTTTTCCTTTTTACTTTTCAGGGCGATAGAACTTTTAGTCTTTCGTTTTTTCTACACTCTACTGCCCTCCCCACCCTACCCCCCAGATTCTGACTTTTAATTTTTCTCCCGTGTTCCTTTCCTTGTTTTATGGCCCCTTGGGGCTTCAAAAAGTGTTCCGTTTGCCTGAGAAAGATCCTGCTAACGGACGGACACAATCAGTGCTTATTTTGCCTTGGAGAATCCCACCAAACCCATTCATGAACAGCGTGCAGGAGCCTTTCTAAGCTGTGGCTTTAGCGACTGAGATCCTTTCTCTACGAAAAGACTTTGAACCCTAATATGGAGTTACCATCCCTCCCTTCACCTAACCCTCCTTGCCCGGAAGCTTCTAAAGCAGCTCCTAGCCCAGTCGAGCAGCCTCTGTCCAGCATGACCTCTTCACTTATCAAATCCAAGAACTCCCATAAGCCGCCTAAGCCAGCCTCCGTTAAGGCTCAAGTCTGATGATCCTGCAAAAAAGAAAAAGGACAAAGATAAAGTTAAGAGGCAAAAGAAGGCTGCCACACCGAATACCCAACCTCTTCCCATGGCTCCTATATCCGTGGAGGATTCTTCTAGGGAAGCCATTGGGCTTTCGGTCAGGGAGGATCATACCATTCCTCCAGCCCAAAGTCTCATGCGATTCTAAGCATGTCTCCAAGCTTGAGCCGATTTGGGGCTGACGCACTCTCCAGCCCAGCCGTAGCCACTCTTAGCAGATACAGAGTCTGAATCTGAGCAGGAGTCTGCAGTATGCACTCCTAAAAAGAGGACAGAGAAGCGCAAACACGCCTCTCCGTACCAGCCTTACAGACTCAAGCAACAATGCTACTATCCAAAGGGTCCACCACAATATGGTCACCTATATTTTGATAGATATCATCCACTGCCATACCATGGATATACCTATCAGGAGGATTTCAGAGAACCGACCTACCCTCCACCACCCTGGTATCCTTCCACGGCTCCTCCATTGGAAACCCAAGAAGATATTCCTACGCACCGATTTGAGCCATCCCAAAAAGGGGGATGGTACCGGAACCTACCAAGCAATCTAAACACTCTAGGAACTGTCCTGCAGTACAGGCTACTACGCTTTACTCTGGCCCTCATGGCCTTGATAAACCTTTCTCTGCACCTACGCAATCTGAGACTGAACCTCTACCAAGGACTCCGGTACCGAGACTACATCGCTCTATCTCACTAGTCTCTCAATCATCTCATGAGGACAACTCATCATCCTCTGGCAAATCTGACATGCCTGGTACGGGCGCTACTGACAGCCAACCCCAGTCACCAGAGGACTACACATCTTATGCTCAACTTATATTATGCATGGCTAATACCTTGCAACTCGATGCGCAGATATCCCAACAGGAAAAGGATTTAGTTTTTCACAATATGGTGCAGGACAAAACACTTCCTCCTAGCCTGAGCCTCATTCCAGCACTCCTTGACCTTGTCAAAAACTCTTGGGATAAGTCGCCCTTAACTCTGCAAATCCCATGAAAAATCAAGCACCATTATAAGACTCATGGGTTGGATTCAGACTTTTTAGTCAAGCACCCTATGCCTAATTCCATTGTGGTCAAGGCCACCCAATATAAATCCCGTAGCAGGTCCTCCACAACACCTGTGAACAGAGAAGGACGGAAAATTGACTCTCTCGGAAAGAAGCTTTACTCTCTTGCTGCACTAATGATTGGAATTTAGAACTACCAGGCTGCAATGGGCGCCTACCAGAAACACCCGTGGCATAAAATTCTCCCTACACTACAAGCCCTGCCAGATCCATCAAAGACTGAGGCTTTCAATATTTACACAGAAGTTAACACCCTCGCCAAGCAGCAAAGGGTAGCAGGGAAACATACTGCTGACACCACTTCCAAAGCCATGCTAACATCTGTCTCAAGTGGGGGCAACCTACGATAGACCTCTTGACACCAAATGTCCCAAGTATTGCTTGAGAGCAGGCATAGACACAATGTCACTCGGAGACGCATTCATGATCCCGTGGTCCAGAGAACTCTCTTACATTTTCTCTCCGATAACTCTGCTGCTCAAGACAATAACCAGAATCATTCAGTACTGAATAGACACAATACTCATTACCCCATGGTGGCCGCGATAGCCAGGTTCGCCCAGCTCAAGGAGATATCGGAGGAGATGTTTCACCTACCTTCGATACCGGTGCTTCTCTCCCAGAACAATGGAGCCATTCTCCATCCAGATGCCTGATCACTACACCTCACAGCGTGGAGGATAACCTCAAATTCCGTGCAGTCTTAGATCAGGCTCAGAAGCCGTCTACATCTCCCCTATCCTGGAACAAATGGATATCTTTCATAAAATGTACTCAATCTAAAGAATTTACCTTGATCCCTACATCCCTCACAACTATATTTAACGTCATTCTTAATCTCTTTAATCTTGGACTTGCACACTCCACTGTTAAAGTATATATCTCTGCGATAGTGGCTCACCAACCTCCTGGATCCCGCTCCGCTAAGCTTTTTTCTCACCCCATTCTCAAAAGATTTCTTAAAGGTCTGCAAAACATTAGACCTCTATCTCAACAAATCATACCTCAGTGGTCACTTCAACTCGTTCTTGAAGCTCTTACAAAACCACCATTTGAACCTATGGCAACCTGTAGTGACAAATTGCTATCTTTCAACGCTGCCTTTCTTGTGGCGATAACTTCTGCAAGAAGAGCTAGCGAGCTATCCGCTCTCAGATCAGTCCCCCCCATACTGTATCTCCAAATGCACCCTCATAAGGTTACTCTGTACCCTGATGTATCTTTTCTACCCAAGGTGGTATCAGACTTCCACTTAAATCAACCTACCAGACTTCCAACGCTGTTTCTATCCCCATCCACACTGATTGAGCGTAAGCTCCACACACTGGACATTAGAAGGGTCCTTACCTTCTACCTTGATAGGACTAAGCATTCCATTCATGGCTTTTCTCATGTATTCTTGTTCTTATCACTACTGCATTTATTTAATTTGTTACTGTTAATCTATTTACAGTGGTGCCCCACATAGCGATATTAATCCATTCTGGATTAATCATCGCTATACGGAAACATCGCAATGCGGGAGGGAAAACCCCATAGAAACGCATTAAATGAAGTTTAATGCATTTCTATGGGGTGAAAACTCACCGCTATGCAAGGTTTCCTCCATAGGGCTGCCATTTTCGCCACCTCGGTAAGCGAGGGCAGCACAGGCGGCCATTTTGGAACCGCCGATCAGCTGTGTGAAAATGGGGCCTTTGGGAGGAAAAGCCCCCATTTTCACACAGCTGGCCGGCCGGGGCGCTTCGGAACGACGGCAGGGGAACCCTATCCCTGCGGCCGCTCTGAAGGGCCTGCCGGCCAGCAGCTCCAAGCGGTGGTGGCGGTGGTAGGGTGTGTGTGGGGGGTCTGGATGCTTCCAGTGCTTTGCCTGGAAGCCATCTGGATCCACCCTACCCTACCCCCGCTGCCGCTGAGAGCCTTCCAAGCTCTCAAAGGGCTTTCTCCAATGTCGGAGGGGCAAATGTCGGGGGTGGCTTCGGGGTCCTTCCGAGCCCACCGCCGACATTTTCCCCCAGCTGAGCGGCGGAGCTCCCGCTGAGCTGGGGGAAAATGCCCCTTCCGAAGGGGAATGCAGGCGTCCTTCTTATACAGGGTCCTTCCGAGGCCACCACCGGTATTTTCCCCCAGTTGAGCGGTGGGGCTTCGAATCTGCTGTCACTCAGCTGGGGGAAAATTGGGCTATGGGGAAAATCGCTTTGCGATTTTTCCCTATAGTCAACATCGCAATGCGATTGCAAAAGTGATCGCAAAATCCACATCGGTATGCGGATTCGTCGTTAAACGGGGCACTCGTTAAGTGAGGCACCACTGTATTTTAGCTTGTAGTCTGTTTTGGAGGCCTTTCATGGCATCTGTCCTCACCTCCCTTGATTCTGGATATTTTAGTGCATCATCTGGAGTCCCCCATAAGGTTTAGTTTTAGAAAGGGTAGCCATGTTAGTCTGTGGAAGTACATCAGGCAAAAACAAATGAAAAGGACAAAAGAAATAAAACATTGTGGCACCTCAAAGACCAACTAAGTCTATTATCTTTAAGTCTATTATCTTTAAGTCCGTTATCTTTAACTGGGGAAGTGGACTTGATCCACAAAGGGTCGCATTAAATTGTAGCAGTTAGTCATTAAGATTCCACGTTTTTGTCATTTGTCTTTATTTTTCTTTTGTTTTGTTTCCTGATGTCCCCAAAAGGAAATTAAACTGACATCTTACATCGAAATCTAGATATTCAAACTTCTTTTTGTCTCTTATGTTGGAACTATGTTTTGCTGTACAGTTAACTATCTCCAGACTTATTTAATTTTTTCTACCATCTCTTTTGCCTGAGATTGCATGAAATCTCAAAAATTATCGTGTTTTTTTCTTTTCTTGATACTGTGGGTAAGTAGACAGCTGACAAACATATGCTAAACTCTTTGTCTTGATGCATCTTTCCACAGAGGAAGTAATGCTGGCTGAAGAGAACAAAAATTCTGGCACGTCAGCTTTAGAAGGTAAGGAATGGAAGCTTGAAAGTGCAATATTCTTTCCCCTGCATTGGATTTATAGTTGCTGACACAGGTATACCTTAGTCAATAAATAGGCACAGCTATAGCTGGAGATTAAACTGTATGCTTAACTGTGGTCAGAAAAGGTGGCTTGTGCTGGAAGAAAGGGGAAATTGGCAAGGCAGAAAACAGAATGGCAGGTGAATGTGTTTCTCCCATTTTCTGTTTTCCAGAAAACAGCATCGGTCATCTTCCATTGTTTGACCAAAACATTGCCTCACCTTTAAATGGTGAGGTGAGCATCTCACAACTCAGACCATGGAGCACCAGTGCCTAGAGTGTGTGTGTGTGTGCAGACACGCTCAGACACACATGCACACATGCACACAGAGACACACAAGCTTGTGTAAATGCACACACATACAGTTCCTAGTTCTGGGGGAAGGGGTAAGTCTGCTACTTTGCAGCAGCACCCCTCTATTTGTATTTTGGCAGTAAACATAAGGCTGGAACCCCCATGGCTGTCACAGTAGTTCTACTTCCATCATAGTAATTTTTAAGAGAGCTGAAGATGGTGAGAGTGGGGGACATCACGTACTGTGTTTGTTTTTTTCACACAAAAAATTGTTTGCCAGGAGTAAGAGCAGGATGGTGAGCATGAGCAGCAGTCACTCTTTCAAATTACCTTGAACTCTGAAAATGTTATGATGTGTCTCCAGATTATGTGTAGGAGGAGGAGGGGAATTCTCCTTGGCTAAGGAATGGCGTGGTGTCTCAGTGTGTGTTTAGATAAGGCCTCTCTATTAGAAAGGACCATCATCTTGGGCTGCTGACATGGGTGGAGAGGGCAGTTATTCATTCCTTATATGCAACAGTTCAAATTTCTCAAAAGGTTTACGGGGACGTTAGTGTGTATGGCCCTGGTGACTACATACAACCATTCAGAACCGAAAATCATTGTGATTCTGTCAGTAGAGCCTCAATGCTTTTTCTGTGCTTCTGGGGTTCTGTTCCTTTTAGAACTCTTGGGAACAACTAATTGGTACTACAGCATACAGATGTAATGGTTATCACTGTGCATCCTTACCCCACCCCCTTCTAGTTCTCAGGAGGGCAACTATCAAAAGAAGCCGAACAGAAGCCATGAATCGTGACTCTAGTGATGAGCGTGTGGATATCTCCGCTGTAGGTAAGATACAGATGCAGACAGTCTGTACGTATCCTTGACCCAGTTTTCTGCAATTCAGTGACAGCTCTGTTTTTCTGACCTATTGTGCAAAGTAATGTTCTGCCAAAAGACGTGGAAGCAACATATCCTCTAACTTACAGCCCCACTGGGTGGGGCTCCATCTCTCTCGCACATGGCCTCACTCTTGCGTGCACACGTACCTTCACCCCCTCGCACAGGGTTCCATTGTAAATGGAACCAAACGTGATTGTTTCATGGAGGAGGAAGAGAGTTGCACAGAGGGGGGTGGAGTTGTGCGCACGCCCAGCTTAGAGGAAACCTTGCATTTATTTATTGTTTATTTATTTAAAAACCTTCTGCCAAAAGCAACATCCAGATAGAATCAGAAGCTCACAATGTGGGCTAAATGAGAAAAATTTGGTCCTTTAAAAAATAATTACAGTACTTCTATGACCTAGAAATATAGTTCATTGCCGTTATCATTTGTGGCTTTAAAAATAACTGTTTGATTTTTACTTGTTAGAAGTAACTGGTATTGCTTAATGGTAACTTAGATGATCATATAAGATTGTGTTGGAGAGGCACTTCGCAGGGTGCTATCATTAAAGCAACTTTTTGAAGTGACCCTTCTGTGCACACATGATCCAGTCCCAGTTGCTCCAGACTAGCTCTAAAAAAAAACAGAGTTGGCCCACTGATGCACCAAAAAAGGCCGAGTTCTGCATGGAGCAGGGTTAGGCTGGCTTGTAATCTCCTGTACATTATCTGATTGAGCTAGACCCATATTAGATGGTCCAAAAACTAAGCTAAATGGCTTTCGGATCCCACCCTAAATTGTTTGATTTTAGTTATTTTTAAAGAAATCTGAATGTAGCACCTCAAGATACGGCAGACGTCAGCAAGTGAAGTACCTGACCTTCCTCCTCTACCATTTGCTGAGGCCATATCTCCCATAATGATCAAGGTAACTTTGACAGTTACAGTTCTGTTGCAGGAGAAGTGAACTTTGTTGTAGAGCTTGAACTACACATTGCAGATAACCCTCAGTAAAAAGCTTTTTACTGTGGAATATTTGCAGACCAGAGTAAATCCACTCCTATCACACATATTGCTTTCTTGTGGGGCAAGCAGAGCTGCTGGCTCCCAGCCGGCCAGCAAGAGACAAATGCCAGTTGGCCAGTGGGGAGATAGCTGGGAAACCTCCTACCACTAGTGGGCTAGTGAAATTGTTCCTGCTGGGGTGGAGGTGGTTTTAACGTCGTTTAGCATCGTTTTTCCCACACTTGGAGCAAGGCATCTGCTGCCCTTCCTCCTCTGCAGGTCTTGTTTGTCTGGCAGGAAGCTTGGCAGAGGTGGCCAGGGAGTGCATGTTGGCGGCGACAGCAATGGGGATCTCCCCAGCTGTTGAAGATGCCCCTGCCTCTGCTGCCATTGCTGCCACCAACCTCTCAGCCACTGCCATCTAGCTGCACATTGGACAAGCAACCTTTGCAAGAAAGGAAGGTGTCACCCAGATGAAGCCCTGTTGCACTTTAAAATGGCACCCAGTTGTGTACTGTTTTAAAGCACAGTAGCTTACATGGCTAGTAGTCAGGGTTGGGGGAGACACACTCCCAAACATTAGGCATAGCAAATTTTTCCCATTCCTGATTTAAGATTCAGGATTGCAGAGGGTGCTATGCAGTCAGCTAGAAGATGCCAATACTGTCCTTCTCCCATGCCTACTGACCTTCATGCTGCCCAGAGTAGACCTTTGGTCTAGATGGGTGGGGTAGAAATCTGAAAGATAGGAAGGATAGAAGAGAAGGGGTGCACATGGCAGAAGGGAAGGCAAAGGAGAAGGCCTCCGAGTAAAGTTCTATAATAGACAAGAGTACAGTGACATGCTCGTAGAAAGATATCCGAGGTAAATTTTTTAGCACGAAATATCCCAGATAAAATTAATAAATAAATCTGAATCTATTTGTTTGGCTTCTATAAAAGCAGTGGTTTCTTGTTCTGTTACCAGTTACATTTACTTAGCCCTCCTAAGTTTCTTATCAACAATTACTGTTGTGAGTGGTCAGTGTGCTTACTTCACAAACATTTAAGCTCTAATTGAATTGTACTTTTGCATTTTATTGCCATCTAACTCCATCTTGTGTGTGTTTGTGTGTGTGTGTGTGTGTCTGTGTCTGTGTCTCTGTCAGATGAATGTAAGTTTTTAAGCAATGGTTGAAGTAGATTGCCATCCATGTAAACAAATGTATTAGCATATGAGGTGCTGAAGCCTCTGGTATTTTTGTTGTTATTGTTGTGATAGATTAATTTAGCAACTTCACTGTTGTGTGTACTTTTGGAGGAGAGGGAATTTGAGCAGGTGCAGCTCAACATTCAAGGATGAGAAAAGTTGTTTGAGGTGGTTTTCTCTTCAGCACATCTTTCATCAGCTGTTTCCTTTATTTATCTGACTACACTAGAAAAAGATTTTTGTTTTCGGAGTGTTCAGCATGGGTCAGTCAATATCCAAAACATAAGGTTTGTGTTTGCAAGCATGAACATAAAAAGAAATCTGCTTCCTTTGAGGTATCAATAGTACATTTGATTCTTTAGATTTAGCAGTGATAAATAGGTTTTAGGATTATCTAACTTGAAAGTCTGTAGCAGTGGTTTTATACAATGCATTGTTCATTGCTTTGTGTCTTTTTCTGAATGTATATAAATATGCACACACATACACAAACACAGAAGGAAAAGGCTCAGGAAGCGTCTTCATACAGTACTGAATTGGATTTTTGTTCCATTTTCTGCTATATTCAGTTCAAATGTGGTGGTGTGGGAGAGGAGGTAAATTAAGCTAAATTTTGACCCCGATGTGAGTCTTTCAGCTGGGCACCAAACAGCTAGAACAGGAGAAACATAAAAGTTCCAGAAATCATGGCCAAATGTTCTTTTTTTAAAGCAAGTATGAAAGCTACCATATCTTAGCAATATGTTAGTCGTCTAATAAAGGTATCTAAAATATAATTAAGATAGGCTAAGTTTCTCTCCTGCTTTTTTAGTGATCTAATAAAGATATCAAGCTGGCTGGAGACTCAGTGGCTGAGGTATCTAGTTGTGGAGCCAGAGGTTGGGAGTTCAATTCTCCCACTGTGACTCCTACGAGAAGAGCCAGTCTGTATGGTCATGGGCAAGCTGGACAGTCCCAGAAGAAGGGAATAGTAAACCATTCCTGAGTATTCTCTGCCTAAAAAACTCTGAAAAGCATCACCATAAGCCAGAGTTGACTTGATGGTACATAATTATTTATTATTTAATAAAGATGTCATCTGCCTTTGTACTGAACTACACTCCTCCCCTAAACATGCATGCAAACTATTTACACACACTGAACCTTTAAAATGTTTTGCAGGCTATCAATACTTGTTTAAAATGACAACATTACATGCACAAATAGTTATATGTACACAAGAGCAAAGGAAGGCACATAAGAGGCTACACAAAGATCAAGTTGGCCAGATTTCTGGAGCAGCTATTTAGTGGCTAATCTGAGCTCAAGATCCATTCTGAAATTCTTGAATCTTATGGTTGTGAGGCTGAGCCCTCAGGAACATTAAGTTGTGACAGCAGGATGAAAAGGAGCTGAGCTTAAAAACTAATAATTTGTCTTCATTCATTGACATGGCTTTCTCAACTTTTCTGTCACACAAAGTCTAGAGTAAGCAACCAATTTGAGTTCCCCACTCCCTGCTACGGTAGGGACTACAGTAATGTACAGTAATTCCATTTCTGTGCCTTATCTAAGATGGCACAAAATTCCCTGTGTTTATAAGCACCTGGGTAGCAGGGACTTTGGCCTGAATATTTTCTTCACCACCTTTGTGCTTTCAGAGTGGCCATGCTTTGTCAGTCATTGCCAGCATCTCCCATCTTTGCCCACCCTGCAGGTACCCCACTTGCTCGTGCCAGCATCAAGAGTGCTAAACTGGATGGAGCCTCATACTTCCGGCACAAGGAACGGCTCTTGCGCATCTCTGTTCGTCACATGGTGAAATCTCAAGTGTTCTACTGGCTTGTCTTGAGCATAGTGGCACTCAACACTGCCTGTGTGGCTATTGTCCATCATGACCAACCTCCATGGCTCACACACCTCCTCTGTAAGTGTTTACATTATGGGCTGTTTATGCACCCCTCTTCTAGCAGCATCAGAGAACAGAACAAGAAGTCTTGGCCAGGAGCCAACCGCATGTGTATGTGAATATCAAAAAGCACCTCCTCTTTTCAGTGATTTTTGACACATTTGGAGAGGTATTCTCTTGAGCTTCCTATGTGACACTCTTGGTCCCTGAATTGTATCTTCTTTGCATCATTTCCCTTCTTTTCACCTACACTGCACTCTGCCTCATGTAGTCTTACTGCTTTTAATCTGAATGGCTATGACAGCACACATTAATGTGTTGATGATCATAGAATCGCGACATTGGAAGTGGCCTAAAAGGCCATTAAGTCCAGCCCCCTGCTCAGTACAGGAATACAAGTCAAAGGATATCTGCCAGGTGGTTGTCTAAACTTTTTCTTGAATGCCTCCAGTGTTGGAGCACTCACCACTTATCAAGGTAATTGATTCCATTGCTGTACTGCTCTATCACTGATGACATAATGCTTTGGTGTGCTGAGATTGTGAATGCTTATAGATAAACTAATACAATCTAGCATGGTATGAGAAAGCAGCATTAGTCAGGAAAAGAAAAGTGAATAGCACACGCCTAATGTAATGTTCAGCATAGTGAGTACACTGGTGCCTCAACTTATGAATGTCCCTACTTACGACCATTTTGAGTTACGACCAGCTCTGGCCACAAAATTTTGCTTCTACTTGTGACCCAAGCTTCCACTTACGAACAGAAAAAGGCAGGGGGAAAAAGCGGTAAATTGAAATTTCTGACTGTAGGTGGCAACAAGGCTGCTTCTTTGTAGCTCTTTCGCCCCGGCAGTTAGAGAGTATGCATCATCGTCTGAGGCTTGGGACTGCCTCTTTCTGCTTCTGAGAGCATGTGTGTGTGTTTGCAGGGAGGCTTCGGGCTGCCTGGTAAGGTAAGGTGCTGTTTTCTGCTTTTTAAAAACTGTTCTGCAGCGTGGTTTTGGGCTGGGGGGATTATGTTTCTGTGCTGTGATGGGTCTTGGGGGGTTGTTTGTTTGTTGGAGGTTTTCCCCCATTTCCGATGGGTCTTGGGGGTTTTGGTTGCTTTTGGGGGGGGGTTCCCCTATTTCCGATGGGTCCTGCATGCTTCCCTTGCTTTTTCCTTTATTTTCTTTGCATTTCTGACCTTTGTTCTCTGTGCATTTTTGATCTGCTCCATTTGTTTTCTGTGCATTTCCAATGGATCTTCCACGCTTGATTGCTTTTCTTCCCCCTCCCCCTTCAGCCAGAAGGGATTAATCATGTTTCCAATGAGTCTTGCAGTAAATTTTTTTGTAATTTTTTTCCTTCGGCCAGAGTGGATTAATTGCATTTCAATACATTCCTGTGGGAAATGGCGCTTCGACTTATGATCATTTTGAGTTACATCCATCTTCTGGAACGGATTATGGTTAGAAGTCGAGGCACCACTGTACTTTATTCACAAATCAGTTGAGCAGCATTGAATTTAATCATGGTGAAAGTAATATCAAAATGAGTGAATATTTAGAACAGCACTAATGATGACTGGAAATCTCCAAGTACTCCTCACTAACAAAAGTGTATTAGATAGGCCCTATCAACACCATGGATTTTCTGGGAGTCAGTGCCAATTTCATGATGTATCTAATAAGCAAGTGAAAATCTTTGCTGAAGCATTCCAGTTCATACCATGTTGTCTTTCAACAGAAAGAGAAGTGGTAATGCTGAATTACTTTTGCACCAATGTACCTCTGTTTTGATGTATAGCAAACCTTGTGGGTAAATAAGGTCACAATATGGTGCGTTTGCCACAGGAGAGATAGGAAGGTGACCAAGGAGACAAAGACAGAGAGGTAAGTGAATTTTCTGTAGAGTAACACCAAGAAAGGGCCTGAAGTGTGTCCTTAACAGGAAGAGCTTTGTGCTCAGCCATGTACTCAGCAGAACAGAGAGGGGTGTGTCCTTAATAGGAAGAACCATGTGATTGGCCTAACAGAAAGGGGAGTGTCCTGATTACTGCTGAAGGCTATAAGTAGCAGCTGTGAGTTCTGGGGGTCTTTTGATTCCTGACTCCGGGCAAAGCACAGCTGACAAATAAAGCTAAAGGCAGACCCGGTAGCTCGCAACCAGGACAGCAAATAGGGAGTTTGCCAGTAGAGGCCAAGAAGGAGGCTCCTAACATGTTGTTGTTGTTGTTCCTTTGGGTATATGTACAATTACATTTAAACTAACAAAACAAGAGGGACAGGTATCCTAAACAAACTGTTGAAAGTAGAAAAAGCTAGAAGGGACTATGGAGGGTGGAGACAACTCAGTTATTCTTTCCTGCAAAGCTTGTGCTATGTTTGTCTTTTTTCCTGAGTGTAAAAGGCTGCATACATGTAACAAATGTAAGCTTGTGGCACTGTTAGAAGAGAAAGTCAGAGACCTGGAGCAGCGAGTAGGCTATAAAGGAAAATAAAGGCTACATTGATAGAACTCTTGAGCAGCAGCAGCTGTCAGAGGAAGCACTGCTGATGGAAGAAAACCAAAACAGTGTGGTGGAGGAAAATGGTGTAGAGGCTACAAACATAGTGGAGGAACCACCATGGAAAAGCATCATATTTAGGAGCAAAAGAAGGAGAAGACACTTTCCCGGTGGAACTACAAACCTGCTTTCAGTTACTTAGAAGAAGAGTCTGTTGGACAGCTTGCAGAGGAGGCCTCACAGGAGGAGATGAGTAGGGCTGAAGTGCAGCAGAATATACTCACTGAACCCACATCCTGCAAAAAGAAGGAGAGTAGTTGCAGCAGGGGACTCCGTACTACATGGAATTGAGACCGATATATGCCGGGAGTATCCATGGACTCGCCAGGTATGGTGTCTCCCTGGAGGACGGATAAGGGATGGGATGGAAGGATTGCCATCACTCATAAAACCTACAGATACATATCCCCTTTTTTCTTGTCTACGAGGGAACGACACAGCCAAGAGGAGCGACCGAGAAATCACATCTGACTTTGAAGCTCTGGGAAGGAAACTCAAGGACTTTGGGGCTCAGATAGTTTTTTCATCCATCTTACTGGTGCTCAGAAGAGGAATTGAAAGACGTGGTGTCGACAAGAGGGATTTGGTTTTGGGGACCACAGACTAAGCTTCCTGGAAGAAGGACTTCTAGCAAGAAATGGATTTTTTAAAAGCCAATTTTAATAATCTCAGAACAAGGCTTAGTAAGTTCCTATGGCAGGAGAGCCTAACAAGAAAGGAGTCCAAGAAGTGTGGGAGCTTCTAAAAAAAGAAATTCTAAAGGCACAACTACAAACATTCCAACAAGAAAAAAAGGTGGGAGGTGGCAAAAAAAGGCCAGTGTGGCTTCACAAAAAGCTCAGGGAGGACCTAAAAACCAAAAAAGACATGTACAGGAAGTGGAAAGAAGGCCTGACCACCAAGGTACAGACAAATAACAAGGAAACGGAGGGATGGCATTAGGAAGGCAAAAGCTGAGAATGAGCTGAGGTTAGCTAGAGATGCTAAAAGCAATATACTGACAGGTATGTGAGTAGCAAAAGACAAACAAAAGGCATAGTGGCACAGCTCCACAATGGAGATGGAAAAATGATAACAGAGGACAAAGAAAAGGCAGAGGTGCTCAATTCCTATATCAGTTCAGTCTTTCCCCATAAGACAGACTATGAACTTCCAAACAAATTGGAAATGCAAGAGGGGGGGCAGGAATACAGCTGGAGATTGATGAACAAATTGTCAAGGAATGCCTTACCACCTTGAACGAGTTCAGATCTTCAGGGCCGGATTGAACTGCATCTGAGAGTACTGAAGGAAATGGCTGAAGAACGCTCAGAACCACTATCCATTATTTTCTTGAACTTGTGGGAAACTGGTAAGATGCCAGAGGATTGGAGGAGGGCTAATTTTGTCCTTATCTTTTAAAAGGGCAAAAAAGAGGCCAGTCAGCCTGATATCAATCCTAGGCAAAATTCTGTAACAGACTGTAAAGCATTCACTGAGCAAGCACCTAGAAAACAATAACTAGAAGCCAACATGGATTTGTCAAGAACAAATCCTGCCAAACTAATTTGATCCTATTTTTTGATCAGCTAACCTCCCTGATAGACAGAGGGAATGCTGTATAGATGAAGTATATCTTGACTTAAGTAAAGCTTTTGACAAAGTGCCCCATGATATCCTGATTAGCAAGCTAACTAAGTGTGGGATGGATAGATCAAGTGTCAGTTAGACACACAATTGGTTACAGAATCATACTCAGAGAGTGATAATTAATGGATTCTTCTCTAACTGTGAGGAGGTAACAAGTGGTGGACCCCAACGTTCAGTCCTGGGACCGGTGCTGTTCAATATTTTTATTAATGACTTGGATGAGGGAGCACAGGGAATGCTTGTACGATTTACAGATGATACCAAATTGGGTGGAATAGTTAATACCCTAGAAGATAGAAGCAAAATTCCAAATGACCTTAATAGGATGGAGCACTGAGCCGAAAACAACAAAATGAAATTCAGCAGGGTTCCGTGCAAACTACCGCACCCAGGAAAAGAAACCAATTGCACAGTTACAAGATGGGGGATATTTAGCTTTGCAAAACTACTAGCAAGAAGGATCTTGGAATTGTCGTAGATCAAAAGCTAAATATGAGCCAATAATGTGGCTACAAAAAAGACAAATGCTATTTTAGGCTGCATCAACAGAAGTATAGTTTCCAAATCCTGCAAGGTACTAGTCCCCCACTATGCAGCACTGGTTAGGCCTCATCTTGAGTCTTGTGTCCCATGCTGGACACCACACTTCAAGAAGGATGCTAACAAATCAGGACAAGTTCAGAGGAGGGTGACAAGGATGATCAGGGGGCTGGAAACCAAGCCTTATGAGGAAAGGCTGAAAGAACTGGGCATGTTTGGCCTTGAGAAAAGAAGGCTGAGGGGTGAGATGATAGCACTTTTCAAATATTTGAAAGGCTGTTATGCAGAGGAGGGGCAGGATCTGTTCTTGATCATCCCAGACTGCAGGACATACAACAATGGGTTCAAGTTAAAGGAAGCCAGATTTTAGTTGAATATCAGGAAATACTTCCTAACTGTCAGAGCGGTACAACAGCGGAACCAGTTACCTTGGGAGCTGGTGAGTGCTCCAACACTGGAGGCATTCAAGAAAAACTTAGATAATCACCTTACATATGTGCTTTGATTGTATTCCTGCATTGAGCAGGGTGTTGGACTTGATGGCCTTGTAGGCCCCTTCCAACTTCACTTTTCTATGATTCTATGGTCCTCTTATACATTTGTTTTTATTTCTGTAAAAACATACAGTATTTAAAATAAAAGTTAGTGAAAAAGCATCAGGTGCTGGGTGGCATATCCTGGCTTTGTACAAGGAGTAAGCAACACTGAAGTCACTGCTAAATGTTGGTAGGGTAATAGAGACAATCTCCCTTATTTTCACTTGAATAAAATAGAAAGTATGTGCATTGTTTTTAAGCCAAGGTATGCCTCTACGGGTGCCTTGCTGTATAAAAAGAAGATACTTCTCCCCACTTCCCTTGTTCTAAAGTGAAAGTAATGGGGCATTGTGGCAAAAGCTGATTTGACAAGAATACAGAAATGGATTGGGGGATTCATGTTGCACATTCCTGCTTTTCCCCATGTGACCGATGGTATCATAATTTAATCCCATTTACTTAAATGCCTCTACAGAGAAATCTCTGAGAAGTTTCTGTTCTGCCTGGGCCCTCAGTGCTTGCCCTAGAGATCTTTGGAACAAATGGTTGGGGAAAGGAGGAGAAAGAAACAGAGTTCTTTGAGGAGAGAGTATACATATAATC
Organism: Pogona vitticeps; assembly: GCF_051106095.1. Lineage (NCBI taxonomy): Eukaryota > Metazoa > Chordata > Lepidosauria > Squamata > Agamidae > Pogona > Pogona vitticeps. Next base: position 116,381,220 of record NC_135786.1, read on the forward strand.
TTAGAACTGCAGAGCTGGTAGGGATCCTATGAATCACTGAGTCCAATCCCTGTCAAGGAAGCACAGTGGGGAATCGAACTCCCAGTGTCTGGTTCTGCAGCCAGATGCCTAAACCCCTGAGCTAATAAAGGATGGAAGTTTTTGGGAGGGGTGTGTAGTGGCCTAAAGCAGCACATAACTCAACCCACGACAGGGAAAGAAACATAAGAGAGAATACATGTATTTCTTTGCCATCTCTATTTCTTTAATACAGCTTTTCTTCCTCCCCAGTTCCTTTTTCCCTAAACACAAAAACACAAAAAGCAGTGCAACCTTTTTTGCTCCTTTCTCGTTGCTCAGGCCACCATAAATAGAAGGTTGACCCTCATTCATATTACATTAAAAATAGTAAATACCTACAATAAAGATGTTGTAGTTCCTTAACTGTGGAATGTAATATGTTTGAAAATAACTTGTGAAAAACAACTTGCGTACTGGCTCTGGGTCCACCTCTAGGTTAGAACAAATCAAAAATAAATGCAGACATATACATGACCACTGCTACCCTGTTTGGACCACTAATGACTGCAAGACAGTTGGCTGGAGAATTCATTTCTTTCCTCACTGCCATGTTCTTCTTACAAAGATAGTGAGGGAAAAGGAGAATAGGAAAGTCCATAAGTACTGCTGCTACAGATCTTCTCTTCAAAGTAAACCACCTTCTCCTGTTCCCCCATCCGTCAGGGAGATTGCTCCCTTCTCTTCGTATCCAGGTCTGTTCACGTAACCTGACAAAGATAGAAAAGGAGACGAGAAGAAGGGGGCTGACTGTAAAGAAAAGATGAGAGGTGACCACCACAAGGACAGGCGGGGGCAGCCTAGGCCACCTGTGTGTCTTGTCCACTTGCACCACCCGAGGAAAAGGAGCAGTGTTAGGTCACCCACATCCCTCCTGCCAGATCCCAGATTTATACAAGCGCAGGGGATTTCTTCAATGCCAGGGCATCCTCCTTGGAACCAAAGCACTGTGGGAAGGATGATTAGGAAGATGATTTCTTGTCCCAAGCAGCAATTTGGCCTCTTATTGCTGCCACTGTAACTGCTACTTGCCTTTAAAAAAAAAATCAGCTGCTCTCTCCCTCCTCTCTCTCTGTCTTTGTTGGGTAGGCCAGCAGGCCTGGATGTGAGAAGAAAAGAGAAGAGCTGCTCTGTTTTCTCTTGACAAAGAGGAAAGGGGGGGGAGGTTAGGAGAAGATAAGAAAGCAAAGGACTTTCTTCTGCCTCCCCTCTCTGCTTTTTTCCACGTGAGGGAGGGGGGTTAGCCCTGATTCCTTCTCCCCCTCAATGCTCTGCCCTGGGGACAGGGCTGCTGCCTCTCCTGTTGCTGCTGCGGCTGCCACCTCTCTCTGTAAGCCAATTAATTACTCCCCACCTAAATTGCTTTGGGGGGGGGGGTCATCCCATCCAAGCAGGCATAGTTTAGCAAACGTGGATTTCTTTTCTTTCAGACTATGCAGAGTTTATATTTCTGGGGCTCTTCCTTCTAGAGATGTCTTTGAAGATGTATGGAATGGGGCCACGCCTTTACTTTCATTCTTCTTTCAACTGCTTTGACTGTGGGGTAAGCTGTACTCAGAGGAGTCGCACAAAAGAATTGCAAATGAGAGGAAGGGGGTGGAAGGCTTTTCTGGAGAACTCCACTGATGTGAGAAACCCCTGGAAGAGGGCAGGGGAGCGAAAGCCATGTCACTGTAATATCTCCAAGAACAAAATTACCAGTTTCTCAGGGTGAGAGGGAGATTACCCAGTAATTTGAGTTAAACTGATTGTTCATTTGTATAGTTCAGCAATATGTCACAAATGGGGCCTTTTTAAAGACTCCCTTTTAATGAGTCGTCAAGGGACAGGTTCCATCCCTGTAGGACAGCTTGGAGATGAATAGGTGGTACGGGAAGTAGATGTCTGTGCCAGTTGGCGCATCTAAGGAAATGTCAGGAGGTGGCTTTGTTGCCCAGGCAAAGAAGTACCTCAGTGGCTGTTAACAGTGGCTGTTTGCAGGAAAGGAAGGAGGAACTGTAGGACTCCACATGAACAGGAAGAAGCAGGCGAGCAGGGAGAAAGCTGAAGAACCGTGGGGGCGGGGGGGGGGGGGAACGGAACCAAGAGTTTAAGCAAAAATCTCCTGCAACTGAAGGGCAATCAGAAGGAAAGAGACTCTGTCCGAAATTTGCTTCAGTGGTTCAGTAGTTTGTAATGTTCTCATTTTATGGATTTATAAGACACTTTGGGCCCAATTCTCTCTAAGGCTCCCTGGGAGCCTTTAATGGTAGGAAGGAAGGAAATGGCAGCAGATCAGCACCATTAGTAGTGATCCACCAATGATTTGTGACTTTTAAAGGCTCTCCTCTCTCTTTTTAAAATCCCAAGGCTCTTAAAAGGCTTTCCCACCACAAAAGGGAGTTCTGGGAAGTTTCAGAACCTGAAATGGGTTGGGGGACAGGGCATTTTATTTAAATTAATTGTTTCCAGCACCCGCATCTGGTTTACACTTGCATAAATAACCACAATGATAGGATTTTGCTCCTCAAATGCTAAGTTAGATGGGCTATAAATATGCACAAATACACACACATACATATGCACAAATAGAAGGTTACAAGATAAAATATCCAATTTTACATTGCTTGGGATATAATATGTTTTAATCTATATCTGTATTAGGGATGGAAAGCTTGCCTGTCTTCTCCTTAATTGCAAGAACAAGGAAATGCAGAAGTACTCTCCTTGCTGTGCAAGAACCACAAAATGTTTTCTGGCACTTGACAAAAGAATGAGAAAATTGTTCTGTGCAAAGTAATGTGTGCCAAACAATGCTTTAACACAAATAATGCAAATTTTGGAAAATGCCAATCACTGCTGCTTTGTTGCTCAACTTTGAAGTATTAAAAGCTCTGGAGGGGGTGTTCACATCAGTTTCAGCCATCAGCCAGTCCTGTGCCTCCGAGGGTGTGTGTGTGTTCCTTGTTTCTCACAGTAAAAGGGCACCAATTTTGTGCAGAGACTCCTTTCATAAATTATGTAGACTTTGATGAGGAAAAAGCACTGCTCCTTGTCTTGCTCTCTTCGGGAGGCAAGGAATTTCATGGGGCTTGAACATTTCTTGAAGTGTTTTCATGAGTCAAAATATCCTAAATTGTCAAGAACAAAGAATATGTCAAGTATTCCTTGCATGCCTGGTGTGTGTGTGTGGGGGGGAGACACTCAAATAGACAAAGGCTGTCTTGGTCGTATAGGGAGACTTGGCAACTTTTTTCTGTCTCATCACCCGTGATTCTGTTACTTATTTGCTGCTTCTTTGTACATTTGATCTCTCAGGTCACAGTGGGGAGTATCTTTGAAGTGGTTTGGGCTATCTTCAGACCTGGCACCTCTTTTGGGATTAGTGTCTTGAGAGCTTTGAGACTCCTAAGAATATTTAAAGTCACAAAGTGAGTAGAAGAAAGGAATGACTGTTTCTGTTTTCTCCAGCTTCCCTGAAGCATTTTCCCTATATGTCTGTTTTGGCTTAATTTCTTCCTGTTCCACTGTTTATATCATGATTAATCTAAGGGACTAATCCTAGACCATGAGTGGATATAGCCACAAGGCAGTGGAGGTTTGAAATCAGAGTTTTCCTTCTCCTAGATGGGCTGCCTTCCATGGCTGACGAGCCCCACCTACCCTCTGGCAAAATCTGGAGCTGGAGTTCCAAAGGCAGCTCGTGTCGTTCTGCCAATTCCTGCGACATTGCTGGAACCAGTTGTATTGGCTCTTGCCTTTCCATTGGACCATTTCAGCAATGTGGAGAGGGGGGATCTGCTGCTTGGGTAACAGCCTATCCTCCATACTACCTTACCTGGGCTTCATGCTCTGGAGAGGACACTCCTCGATTCAGAGCATGTCACCATAGTCTCTCAAGACTGAAGGATGCCTATGAATCCTAGACCATGATAAATTGGCCAACCTGGTCCTTAGGAATCAAGCAGATAGAGATTGGGTGTTTGAATAATTTAATAGTGAAAATTGGGATTGGTCTTGGTTTTCTTCCTGGATGACTAATTTTTCCATCCTTTGGTACATACTTACAGGAATTGTACTCTTAATTGTTCTGGGTTTATTTGCTTGTATTATTTCTAAGTTTATTCCTCTTTGTGCTTCTATGTGTGCCACCCCGAATGTTGCTTCAGTGATACAACAAGGTGCTGATTTAAATTCAGCCATGTTGTTGTCAGAATTTTTAAAAGGGGGAGTGATACCGGATCATACTCACACTTCTCTAAGGCCTGTATTTCCCATCAAAAGGGAAATACAGGCCTTAGAAAAACTGGGCCCAGACCATTCATACATACTTTAAGTAAATCAAGGAGCATTTACAGATAGTATAGAATTTCATTGTAACTCTTTCACTTTGGCCAACCACCTTCAATCTGGCAGATGGCCCAACATTGGAATGCGGGCAGGAGGAAACCAGCGATGGTAGCCAAAACAATCACAGCACGGGAGCGGGAGAATGAAGGCCATATATCAGGTCCGAGGAACAAAACACATAAACATACCAATAGATAAGGAGAACAGATACTCTTTCCCCCAGACATTTAGGTGCATCTTGGGCATGGGTCAAGGGAAGATGGGGCACACAATATGCATATCTATAGGTAACCAATAGATTAACGTAACTGGCATCACTAACCAGTGGGCGGCTGGATCCAAACTTTGGGTACAAATGACCAATAGAACTGTAGTACTTTGTGGCTCTTTGTTTGTATCATTATAAAACATATGTACACTGCATTTTCGGGGTCTTCTCTGCTTTTAAGAGATGACCCAGCTGACCTTTTTCTTTCTGCTATTCAATAAAATTGGGCCTTTGGTTCAGCTGGACGCGTCTGTGCCTGATTCCTTGCAGGAGAAATTATAGCTCAGGTTTGGCTGGTAACAATAGCACTGCTTCCCCCATCTCCTTTATAGTCTTACTTTTGATAAATTATTTAATTCATGTGGCTACTCAGCTAAATAAAATGAAGTTGAATGAATAAACAACTATTAAAATAATGACCAGCCTCCCCACAGCCATGATATACATGTTTCTCTGAATTATGGCTGTTAAACTCCAGCCAAAACAATACAATTTTGCAATGCTTTTGGAAGCATGCTACAGTAACATCTGGATTTTCCAGGTATTGGGCTTCCTTGAGGAATTTGGTGGTCTCACTGATGAGTTCTATGAAGTCTATTATCAGCCTCCTCTTCCTCCTTTTCCTCTTCATTGTAGTCTTTGCCCTGCTTGGGATGCAGCTGTTTGGTGGCAGGTGAGTAGATGACCAGGCAAGGTGAGTCACGTTTCTTTGAAATGTGTCCTAGGACTCCAGAGAGATCACCTCATGGTTGTGATTGTATCAATTTTTGAAGGAAAGGCACGAAACTAACATCATAACTGCCTGTATTTCTTGTGCTCCTAGGTCTATGGCACAAGCATAACATACTCTAACTTGTGCAGGATTTGGCATTCTGATCATATTTCTGCTTTCCTTGAAGGATTGGTGGCTCTCAGTCCTGTGGGGATAGGCTTAGCAATGTATAAGCAGATATCAGAATCCAGCAATGGTGTGGCTCTACATAGCACTGCCAGTAATGGGAGGCAGGGAACTGAACATCTCCAAAAGGGGGCTACTGATCCTGAATCCCTTTATCTTGTTCCCCTCTCACCTCTGTGCTTTCCTTCTTTTTTAACCCCTGCCAGTTTATTTTGGTCCAGACACACCTGCTTGTGTGTGTCAGAGAGACAGACAGAGCAAGATGAGGAATGAGATTGGAAACATTCCTGTGTGGCAGAACAGTTCCCACAACCCCCTCTGCCACCTTGGTCACAGTGAACGTGGATTCCGGGAGCCTTTGCCAAAGAAAAGCAACTTTTCCAAGCTGTGCAGAGTGATGAAATACATGCAGATATGCCAAATATATTTACCTTCTTCTCATTGAAGAAACTGAGTCAAGGAGGCTGTGGATAGCTCTTTAATCATAAGGATGAGGAGATTAGTAAGGACAGAAAAGAGAAAAGGAAGCTCTGCAAATCAGCCTGCTGGCTGAGTCAGAATAACTTTGTTCTGGTGTGTAATTTTCACTTTTCTCTCCCTCCAGGTTTAATTTTGCAGATGGGACTCCTTCTGCAAACTTTGATACCTTCCCTGCAGCCATCATGACAGTTTTCCAGGTATAGCTCTGTGGTTGGGTCCCTGGAGCTAGAGACTTCCATTCAGTTTTTGGTTTTCTTTAGTCATCGGTTTTATCTCAGTAGCTCCAAGTGCTATCATGAGTAGTTAGATTCTGTACTTTCTACTCTACCATAAATAGCACAGCCTCTGCTACATGACCTGATGACATGATACAGTGGTGCCCTGCTAGATGCTTACCCCGCATGACGTGGAATTCGCTTAATGATGACATTTTTGCAATCACTATTGCGATCGCAAAACAATGGTTCTAATGGGGGGTTTTGACTTCACGTTGATCAGGAGCCTGCTTCATGAACTGTTTGCTATATGCTGATTTTTCCGGTTCTGCAAAATGGCTTCCCTCCACAAAATGGCTTCCCTCCCTTCTCAAAATGTCTGCTTTCCGGACGGAAGCTTTGCATTACAGTGATTTTGAACAGCTGATCGGCAGTTCTCTATGGGCAATCTTCACTGGACGATGAAGTATTTCCCTCATTGGATCACATTGAACGGTTTTCAGTGCATTCCAATGGTTTTTTTTTTTTTTTTTTTGGCTTGACGACAATATTGCTTAACAGCGATTTCCTGGAATGGATTATCGTCATCAAGCGGGGCACCACTGTAGTGTACATTTTCTTATTGCAGAATATGTGTAACCTAAGGATAGAATTGCAAAGGTTCAGGAACCATGAGAAGTAGTCCAGTCCTCTGATCTCTCCCTTGAACCTACCTGTTATAGTTGTGTTCTTACAATACCAAAATCCCATTTTTATCATTCTGTGTTTACATTGACTCTCCCCTGCTGAATGCCTTGTCCCATTACAAATCCAGCACTATTCTCCTCAGTTGCTAATCCCCAGTACCCATTGGAGTTTATCCATTTATGTATCCCTCCAGGTTTTGTTAGCTCCCCAGTGCAGACCAAAACGTCAAGGTTCATAGTAAGACTAACAATGTTAAGGTGAACTAGTACATGAGGTATGCCTGCTGAAGCATGGGAAGGCATGAGGGCTAAAACTGTTAGAAACATTCCTGAGCTTTGCAGCTTGAACAAAGGTATTTTTGATTATGAGTAGCATGACTGTATGCCAAATAAGATTCCAAAAGTGGCAGTAAAATCAAAGGTTTCATCTTCGTACCAGCTTAGAACAACCAAAATTTGAAGCAGCAAAAGATGACTGCAATCAGAGTGAAAAAGTTACTATATTTGCCAACGTACAAGGCAACTGGCCGTATAAGATGACTCCCCCAACATTTCCATGCAAAATATAGAGGGGACGGCTTTGCTGCGGTGCCGGTGGCGGCTGCCTGGGGCTCTGCCTGGGCCCACCCTGGAAGTTCATAGCCAGCGGGGAGGAGGGTGAGGAAGAGGGGAAGAGGCTGCGCAGGCAGCGGCAGGAGGAGGAAGAGGGGAAGCGGGTAGGTGGCAGGCGATCACGCGCGCAGCTGGCTCAGCAGTGAGAGGGTGAGGAAGAGGGGAAGAGGCTGCGCGGGCGGGGGCGGGAGGAGGAGGAGGAAGAGGGGAAGCGGGTGGGTGGCGGGCGAGCGCGCACACAGCTGGCTCAGCAGCGAGAGGGCGAGGAAGAGGGGAAGAGGCTGCATGGGCGGCGGCAGGAGGAGGAGGAGGAAGAGGGGAAGCAGGTGGGTGGCAGGCGAGCACGCGCACAGCTGGCTCAGCAGTGAGAGGGTGAGGAAGAGGCTGCGCGGGCGGTGGCAGGAGGAGGAGGAGGAAGAGGGGAAGCGGGCAGGTGGCGGGAGGGCGAGCGAGCACGCAGCTGGCTCAGTGGCGCGGGGCGGCGGGCAGCCCAGCGGTGGGCTCTGGCCACTCAGGCATGGCCATCTCTGCTTCCCTCCCTCCATCCGGACCGACTGCCTGCCTGCCCTCCTGCCTTCATCCCCGGCCAGCGCGGCCCCGCGTCACTCACTCAATGGCAGCTCCTTCCTGGCCCAAATGAAGTGCACCCGGCGTACAAGATGACATCCCCACTTGGAGGCATGTTTTGTGGGCCAAAAAATTCATCCTGTACGCCAGCAAATAGAATAGCTAGGCAGCTATTGACAACCATAAGCATCCAGTAATATTTTTGCCAGGCAACTCTTTGAGACTATGTTGTCTGTTTCTCCACTATAAGAGGTGGGAAATACAGTCAGCAATTAGAAAGACAAAGAATGCAAGAACTGATTTTATTTTATTTTTATTTTGGCCAAGCGGCATCTAAATCTGATCCCAACAGTGCAACTGGAGAGGTCGTTAAAATGGATGTGAAGGCATCTATCTACACAATCTGACAATCTCAAAAATGAGGAGAAATCAGATGTCTAGTAGCACTTGTAGAACTAGTTTTTACTTTTCATAATTTTTCGTTTCTCCAAATACACCTGTTCAGATGAATTTCTGAATTCTATTTCAAAATACTGAAATACTGGACAACACCAGCAATCATTATGTTAGACTGCACAGGGAAGCCACTGAAATCCACAAACATCAGCAGAACTTCAACAAAAAGGAAGAAAGTTTGAAACTCAACAAAACTTGGCTCCCAGCACTGAAAAATACAGTGTGCAAAAGGTCAATGAACTCTACCCAGCCACAAGGACCAGTGATCACTACACACAAAAGACCAGCTAATGATACCCATCAATCACAGTGACAGATAGTCTCTCCTCCTTATCATAATACACCCACACAAAAACACACTGATCACCATAATCACCCATCTCCTAAAAAGGACAAAAGCTGATCTCACAGCCATAAATACTCAACTCCCAAACAAACTGCACTAGAGCACAGAGTGCTGTCCTCTGAAAATGCTGGCCACAGAGACTGGCGAAACGTTAGGAAGAACAACCTTCAAAATACGGCCAAAGAGCCCGAAAAAACCACAACTAGTTTATCCCGATATGGAAGAAATTGGTATATATATTTATAGGACTAAATGCATAACAAACTGAGATCATAAAACAAGAAATCCTTAGTCCACAAGAATAGCTTGACCCACAGACTGTTCTGCTGACTTTTTGTTTAAATTTTTTGAAGCTTTAACAGACAACATTGGACAGTGATAGACAGCAACATTCTCATAAAGAGAGACCTTTTTAAGATACAACAACTGGTTTGTATTAGCATTTTCTGCTTGTTACCTTGACATATTTAAAATGTGAAATAGAAAGTTACACTTCTCCTGTTTCTTTATCTTTTTCCTCCAGACTTAGTGTCTGCTGCTGTTGCCTATTCTGTCCTTGGAGTTAGTATAGGATGTTAAAGTTACTTCCAGTCTTATCTGTTTGGAGGAAAGGAATGTGCAATGTGGCAATTTCTCTAAATGAGCCATTTGTTATACTGACTCCTTTTAGCCTTGATGTTTATAAAAGAAATGTAGAGAATATATTGAAACAGGGGAAATAGATTTTTCTAACACCATGATTTTTATTCCAGGATTTGAAATAATACATCCAGCATATAACTGGCCATTGTTACTTGCAAGGGCCCTGACTGTGCAGAGCCCATATTCAGGAGGACCTTGCACTTATGGTGCTTAGCGAAACAGAGACTAAATTTTCCTAAGTGAATCTAGGAAAATACCGAGGCAGGCACACATATTAGAGTCTCCAGAACTGAACTTGTTTGGAACTGCTCAGAGTGGCCTTCAGCTAGATGAGTGGTATATAAATTGAATAAACAAACAAACAAACACTTATTTTCCAGAGAAAAAAATTGCAGAGACAACACTCCATCCACCAAGCCCTTGCATTCAGATGCTGCCTGGTTATACCAGATTGTCCCTGGCAGAAAAGCAGGTGCTCAGTTCTTAGAACAGAAAATAAACAACTACTCTTCTGGTGTCTTGGTGCAATAGTACTCCACAGGCTTTCCATGAAGTATCCTTTGATGTGGCCACCACACTAGTGACACTTATATCATTTTTGGAGGGGACACACAGGCAAGCATACAAACAGGGATATTGTTCGAGAGAATAAAAAATAGAGAAGCAACCTACCATAACAAAACGTCTGTGAATTGAGCCTTCCATGACTCTATGCTAGAGACTCATTCCTCAGGGAGGGGAGGCAGGAGAAGGTGAAAACTTGCCCAGAGCACATTGAAGCCCTGTCTCTTTCTTTCTTTCTTTCTTTCTTTCTTTCTTTCTTTCTTTCTTTCTTCCTTTCTTCCTTTCTTCCTTTCTTATTTATTTATTTATTTATTTATTTATTTATTTATTTATTTATTTATTTATTTATTTATTTATTTATACCCTGCCCGTCTAGACTTAAGTCTACTCTGGGCAGCTAACAATAATACAGTGGTGCCTCGCATAGCGATGTTAATTGGTGCAGCAAAAATCTCCGCTAACCAAAAACATTGCTATGCGATTTTTAAAACCCCATTGAAACACATTGAAACCCCTTCAGTGTGTTCCAATGGGGGAAAACTTACCTTTAAGCGAAAATCCTCCATAAGGCAGCCATTTTCGCTGCCCGGTAAGTGAGGAATCAGTCCCAAAAAAGAGCGGGCGGCCATTTTTTTCCCGGTGGCCATTTTGGAACCACCGATCAGCTGTTGGAAAAAAATCGCTATGCAAAAATCGGTAAGCGAAACAGCTTACCGATCATCGCAAAGTGATTTTTTACCATTCAAAACATTGTTATGCAATTGCTTTTGCATCACAAAAACCTAATCGTTGTCCGGATTTGTCATTAAACAGGGCGCTCGTTAAGCGAGGCACCACTGTACATAAAAGTAAAAACAATATAATAAAATAAAGACAACAGTAATAATATACTTCAAGATGGCAAAAGTAATTAGGTGATGACAGGAGGGAAAGCATGCCTAAAGAGCCAGGTCTTAAGTTTGCTCTTAAAAACACCCAGTGACGGAGCCAGACAGATCTCTGGGGGCAGACTGTTCCATAGGTGAGGGGCCGCTGCCAAGAAGGCCTGGGTTCTAGTTCTTTCTCTTCAGGCTCCCTTGGTTAGGCCCCTCAGCCACCTATCTTGGCTAGAACAAGTGATTCAAGTAGATCTAGGTGGAAGGAGGCGTTCCACTAGATATTGCGGTCCTAAACCATTTATGGCTTTGTATGTCATCATTAACACTTTGAAATCAATGCGGAAATGAAGCCAATGCAGGGCAGCCATTCATTCATTCATTCATTCATTCATTCATTCATTCATTCATTCATTCATTCATTCATTCATTCATTTATAGTTCTACCCTGCCCATCTAGACCAAAAGTCTACTCTGGGCTGCAAAGCTTCCGCATCAGTCTCAAAGGTAGCCCCACATAGAGCACATTTGTCGTCGTCGTTAGTCGTTTAGTCGTGTCCGACTCTTCGTGACCCCATGGACCAGAGCACGCCAGGCCCTCCTATCTTCTACTGCCTCCCGGAGTTGTGTCAAATTCATGTTGGTTGCTTCGCAGACACTGTCCAGCCATCTCATCCTGGGACGTCCTCTTCTCCTCTTGCCGTCACACTTTCCTAACATCAAGTTTTTTTCCAAGGAGTCTTCTCTTCTCTTGAGATGGCCAAAGTACTGGAGCCTCAGCTTCAGGATCTGTCCTTCCAGTGAGCACTCAGGGTTGATTTCCTGCAGAATTGATAGGTTTGTTCTCCTTGCAGTCCAGGGGATTCTCAAGAGCCTCCTCCAGCGCCACAATTCAAAGGCATCAATTCTTCGGCTAGAGCGCATTACAGTAGTCTAATTTTGAGATTACAGAGTGTGGAGTGCCCCAACATCAAGATAGGACAATCTGCCATAGACGGAAATAGGCCGAGCAGACCACTGACGCTACCTGGGTTTCCATGGTGAGCGCCGGATCCAGATGGATCCCAAGCTGCGAACCTCACACTTCGTGGTGAGAGTCACTCCCCCAAAAGAGAGGGAGTTTCCCAAACCACTGATGTCTGGGACACCCATCCGAAGGATCTCCGTCTTGTCCGGGTTCAGCCTCAGCCCATTCTCCTGCATCCATTGCGGTACAGCCTCCAGGCAATGCTGAAGGGACAGAACGGCATTCACTGTTGTTGGAAAAAAGGAGATGTAGAACTGGGTGTCATCAGCGTACTGATGGCACGAAGCCCCACACCCCCTGATGACCTGAGCCAGTGGCCTCATGTAGATATTAAACAGCATTGAGGAACCCCAGAATTAAGATTCCACGGAGCCAATACACTCTCCCCAAGCTGTGCTCTCTAGGGACAGTCCTCCAAGAAGGGTTGGAGCCAGGCTAGCAGCACCAGATCACTGATTCCCAACTCGGAGAGCCTCCCCAGGAGGTTTCATCCAAAAGGACCTGGAGCTGGTCACCCACAGCCCTCTCTACCACTTTGCTAAGGAAGGAAACTTTGGTGATGGGCTTATAGTTGCCAGTGTTGTCCGCCACCAAACTTGGTTTCTTCCTGGTGGTCCTAATGAGTGTCTCCTTGAGAGACCCATTAATTATTGCAGTGGCCCATTCCGTTGTTACAGGCCTGGCTGCTTTGATTAGCCAGGCCGGGCAAGGGTCAAGGGAGGAGGTGATGGCATAACAGCAATAAAGCACTTTGTCCACCATGTCTGGTGTTCCAGGGGGAAATTTTTACATCTTCCCGGGCAAGGCGGAGCACTGGACATCTCTGCTCAATCTACTGTTTTCAAATAGGGGATGTTCCATTGAAGAGTGAACTGTTGCACAGAAGTGACACCAAATTGTGGAATAAATCTCCAGATAAAATTGTAGAGTAGGTTGCTTGTTTAAAACTGTTACTATGATGGCCGTAGGAGAAGAGTGAAGAGCAATGCCTAAGTATTCTCCACAGTAACCTATGATAATTTTTAAAACTACAGTGGCTGTAAGGGAACAGTAAAGAGTGATGTCCTATGATTCCCAAAATGTTTTTTATGGCCATTTGTCTGAGTACGGACACTTAGATTGTTTGGGGGGGGGTAGTACAGATCATTCTTATTTTAGTTACATATTCATAGTCAATCTGTTTTTGCTGTGTTTTGTGATTTCTTTATCTGGACTCTGCAAAGACCTTCATCTCCCCAAATGCCGTCTTAATATACTTAACATACTTAATACTTCACATACTTTACAGTTATGTCTGCAACTTATGAATGACCCATTTAATTCTTCCTTGACTCCTAATGGGATTTTTACCTCCTGATGAATACAGGTCAAGCAGACTTGAAGAAAATCTTACCTGGGCGCTAAGAAGCTTTTCATGCAGCTCCCATTAAGCACATCAGCAGGCTCATCTAACTTGCAGCACTTGCTGCCACCTTCTCTGAAATTTTCAAATACAGTAGGCTGTGAATCTCAAACAAATGCTAATAATGAGAAAAACTGCTGCTGCAATTTACTTCTGTCTAACTGAACCTACAGTCAATTCAGAGTATCTTTTCTAAAATCATAGTGCTACAATTATGTCACCCCATGGCTTTAGCTTCTGCATTGGCTCCCCGTTGCTTTAAGTATCAAGAAGTGGCTTGTCCTTGTGGTAAAACTCCCTGTGCTTCAATCACAAGTCGTATTAATTTGCTTATATCCATTTCTTCCGGTTTACAGTATTTTGTGTTCTAGAGAAACTCATTCTCCCTCAACCCTTTGAGAGCTTCCTTTTCCTTTCTCCTTCTTCTGAAACCTTGCTGCTTCATTTCTCTGAAACAACTTAGTCTTCCCTATTCAGCAAGGCACATCTGTTCTTTTGATTTGAATGACTCCTTTCTCAAAAATAACCTAAGAAGAGTTTCTAGGAATACTATCACTTTATCTTGAAGATGAAGCCTCTTCTTCAGAACCAGGGTAGATAATGCATAAAACTGCATAGGGCTTTACATAGCTCTGGCTGGACCGTACCAGTTCAAGCTGCAGGTGCCTGGCAGCATTTTTTTTTAATTTAAAAAACTTCCGGCATGTAGAAAACCATAATTTCAGGCCTAGCTTTATCTTAACATGATAGTTTTCCATGTGCATGAAGTTATTTTTGTGCTTTGAAAAAATTTAAAGACAGTGTTCTCTCTGAAGGGAGGGAGAAGGGCCTCTCATGCCTAAGGCAATAACTTCCCGTTTATAAAATAAACACGTGATTGTAAACAGAACTGCTTTTTTGTTTAGATCTTGACAGGTGAAGACTGGAATGAGGTTATGTACAATGGAATTCGTTCCCAAGGTGGTGTCAGCTCAGGAATGTGGTCGTCTATCTACTTCATCATCCTTACTCTGTTTGGGAACTGTATCCTTCCTATTCCTCTGTTTTGTAGTTTGTCCTGGACCAACATTTTATAAATTTTGGCATCATGGAGAGCAATAGCTATAAAACACTTCTGTTGACATGCCACTTTTGCTTGGATTCCTAGAGCCAAACAAATGTGACTTTCAAAGGCACAGCATCTGTATCTAGAACCTAGATCTTGCTTTGTGCCACTGCATCTAGCCATGGAGGGATGGGCTGTGAATTAGAGCTGGAGTTGAAGGAGGACATGCATTGTCTGGAGCCATTTTTCTCGTGCAAATTGTCATTCCTTCCTTACTTTCTTCATGTGACCTATAAACAAAGCAGAGAACTGCAGTCTTCTTGCTCCCCATGACTTACATATTGTCTCTTCAAGACATTGGATTTGACATATTGAAACAGTCCTGCGTTTGAAATATTAGCATGTGGCTATTGCTTGGGGCTTGATTTGTGGAACATGGTTGATGTTTTTCTGCGACTATGGGAGGTACAGTGCAAACATGAAAACTTTGTCCGTGATGCACTGATCTCATACTCTTCCCTCGTCTAGTCAATATTGGTGCAGTAGAAGCTGAAAACATGGAGAAGTTGAGCCTCGTCGTCACTAAATGATATCTGAAGGACAAGGTGACTCCCTGTGAGCTCCACCTAACAGGTTTGATCAAGTTTTGTTCTTCCTCAACTATTTTAGATACTCTGCTTAATGTGTTCTTGGCCATTGCTGTGGACAACCTTGCCAATGCCCAGGAGCTGACAAAGGTAAGATGAAGCCACTTTAGCCACCTCTTTTCTGTTACATTCCTTCTAGATAGCAGTGCACATATTCTTAAGTGCATGGATATCATTTTGTGGGACATAATTCAATCAGCTATTTATTGGACCTCCACTGGGGAAGATATTGAATGCTGAGAGTTCAGACTCAAAAGAGATGAAATCACAGTATGTTGCCTCACTATGGGCAAAGAGGTTCCTGTTCACTCCTAAAGACGCTCAGCCAGTCCACAAATATTTCAGATTTGGATATGAGCCATCCCAGATCATATCAGTCTGAACAAATCTGTTCTAGAAATTATCCTGTGCCCATTGGCTATTATTATTGTTATATTTCACCATTCTGTCACAGTTGTTTCCTTAATGTCACGATCCCTACGTGGCCCCTGATTGTTTCACCAAACTGAGAGCTCACGCTACGTGTCTTTCAGCTGCCACCAGTTGATTGCATCAACATTATCTATTATTAATGATTGAGATCCAGGCCATACGTCATTTTAAAAGAACCAAATAGAAATTGTTTATTGTTACAGATGTTGACAGAACAAGCAGTGTTGTTAACTCTGAGACAAACATTCTCCTTTATCCACTCTCAACCACCACTCTCCCGCCCAAACTCCAAAACCACACCAAACTCCTAAACTTCCTCAACTAATCTCCAACTCCCTATCTAAAACTCCCCCACCTCCTGCTGTGTCTCTTATATCTCATGACTCCGCCCCCTCCAGCACTCCCATTGGCCTATGCAGATAGCATATTAATATTCATGACCTGGGCGGATGCTACAATGAGTTTTCAACATGATGATAAAACACAATTGAAAATAACACAGGTTATTAAAAAGAGAGTAAAGCAATGAAGGATGGGACAGTGAAACATATGGGACAGTATACAGTAAAATAACAATTAAAACCTCAGGTTCAATGGAAAGATGCCACCACTGAGAAAGCTCTGTCCACTGAAATTCATTTTACATTTATTTCTTTTTTTGTGTAAGTATTTTCACCCATCCTTCAATGAAGAAAATTCCAGCTTATGCACATCTAGAAAATATGACCAAAAAAAGGCAATGGTGAGAGAAGAGGCAAGAAAGGAAGCCATATTTCATCAGGGTTCATGAAATGTTCATCTGGGCAGCAGCCCTCCTACAAATAGCACAAGGAACTGAGGTGCTTGTCTGTTTGGCTCATCAACATCTCTCCCTCTTAGGGTGGTGAGGACATTCCTTCAGTTCCTCTTGGTTTTAGCAGAGCACAATCCTCCCAGGGTGTCTTTCCTCCTCAGATTATGTGGCTTACTAAAATAGCCATTCTTCTTTATTACAAGATTTATTTTATATTTATTTATTTACAATATTTTTTAGCCGCACCATTGCCAGTGGCGTTCACCCTAAATTATTATAGGTTATTCATTATTCATAAGTTGTATGTTAATGTGGTTGTGAGGCAGAGCCAACAGGGTTGCTGAAGAGTCGGAGCTGGAGAGAGATGTTCAGTCAGTTGGGGGGGGCGAGAGAGCTAGAGAAGAGTTTGGGGTTTGGAGGAGTGATTAGTCAGAATGTAACCTGTGCTAATTAATATAGAAGGTAAAATGTTGAAGCATGGTGAAACTTAAAGAATGTGGTTAAGAATTATTCTGGAAACCATGTGTAATCAATAAACGTGTTCTGTTAAAAAGTCAGTATTGGATGGACCTTCGTCTTTCATAAGAAAATTAAGTTGATAAAGAGATCAACTGGTGGCAGCGTGTCAAGAGGCATGTTGGGATGCCTTTGTTAGCTCTGGGTTTGATGAAACAAGCAGGGGCCATGGGGTAAACGCCACACAAGGGTCAATGTTTATTACAGTTAGTAGACTGAGAGCAGAATGCCACCCTGTTATTTGTTGTTTCTTTGATTCACCTGCTAACAATGGTACAGTGATCATTCATTAAACATTATGAGTTGGGACTGTGCCAAGGAGGGTTTCACTGGGAATTGGTGTGTGGTTGTGTTCCAGGATATTAAACAGTGTACAATGAGCCGGCTAAGCAACTGAAACCATTGCTGTTTTCAGAGTTGTATGTATAAATATGGAATTATTCCATATCTCCATTTTCCAGGACAGCTTCGTCAGCTACCCTCTAAGACAAACATAACTGTGAGGTGGCTAATGGGTTGAAATTGAGCATAATAATACATTGAATTGTCCATTTGAATTGTCCAGTTTACCTCTGATACAGGCAAATATACATCTTTCCAATGAAGGTCTGTGGTATTTTAAGGCCACAATATCAAAAAATAACATTTAGAAGGAAATGGAAACAGAAAGCTTATAGTAATTCATGCAAGTTGAAAGTAAACCCTAAATACTTTTAAGTTCTGTCCTTGCTACATAAAAGGCAGGTAGGAAAATGTCTTGCATGTCTACATTGCCCTCTAACCCTTGGCCACAAGGTGCAGCCTCTACTGTTGAAGCTAAGCAGTCTGACTTAATGAAGTGCCTAGACAGGAAATTGTCTAGGAAGCACATTGGTGAGGTGTTGAGAGGAAGAGTAGTCTGTAAGTGTGGCAAATAGTAAAAACAAATTTCACACAGTGCTGCTCTGCCAAATTACTGATCTAGTTTTTATTAACATGCAGGTGGGAGAAGGGCAGTAATTTTTTATATAAAGCTGCAGAAAGAGAGGTACAGCCACTGACTACTTCTCTCTAACATTTTGCTGCCTCATAAAGAGAAAGTTTTGTAGGTTTTAGGGACAGGGGGCAAGGATCATTATGAAAAGCTGCTCTGAGAAGTACTGTATTAGGAAAGAATGGGATATTAGTGTGATTAACAACAACGGCAGTTCCACAGATGGATATAAAGGCATGCATGCAGCTTCTTATCAAATAGTTTTTGTAGATCTTTGAAAATTTTCAAATCCTGAACAACTGTTGTTACATGCAGTCAGATTGCTTCTAACTTGTGGTGGCACCAATAGATTTTTCATGGTGTGAGAGATGTTCACAGAGTGGTTCTACTACTGCCACCCACTCTCTAGGGAGTTTCATTGGCTGAGCAGGGATTTGAACACTATTGATGCTATGTGCCAGTAGTTCATGTCCTCTTGAACAGTGCCCTTCTCTTATATTTAGGATGAGCAGGAGGAAGAAGAGGCTTTTAACCAGAAGCATGCCCTACAGAAAGCCAAAGAAGTCAGCCCAATGTCTGCTCCCAACATGCCTGCAATAGAGTAAGTTATCCACCACATCCATCACAAGCCATCATCTTCCCACAAAATTTGTTACAAACATGACCACTGGGTTCATAGAAGAAGAAACAGTCAGCCCTGTGTAGAGTTGCTGCTGAAATTTTGATGGTGCAAATATCCATCAGGTTATATGAATATCACCTGTGATATTTTCATCATGTTGGCAGAAAGGGATGGAAAGTATTCTTGTGATGCAGTCTACCTGTGTAATGCAAACATTTCTATCTTACCTGAGCTGTGGAGAACAGTAACTGATTTCCAGCAACTGCATCCTGTTACCAACATATAAATTATCCCTCCAGGTCTCTATGAAGAGGGAGTGGGAAACTAAATTTGAACAGAATGTCTAAAAAGGAGGATGTAAAGCTAGCCTCTCTGAAAAGGTTATTTTTCCATTACAGTAGATTACTTAATTATTATATGGAGAAAAAGAGGCAATTAAGCAAACTGCTGAATAATCAGTGATACACTTTGACAAAACTGCTGAGGCCATGTTTTTCCAAAGACACTGCCCCTCCAAACACTCAGTGGATAGCCACATCTAGAGGGGAAATTGGTAGATACTCAAAAGGCTTTCTTTTCTTGACAAATTCTAGAATAAATGATGATAAATTGAAGCAGGTCTGTTAATGCTAACAACAGGAGTTCAAACAAAATGAACATTCAAAGGCCGCACTACAAAGAAGAAGGGAGGAAGGGAGGGAGAAAGGGGAAAGGATGGTTCCAGGTTTCAGAAAGAATGCCCAAGTAGAAACAAAACAAGAACCACAACCATCACCTATTCACTCTGCAAGCAATAAAGGGAAACTGGCAGTGATATGCTGATGAAGTGTGAAAAGACGTGAATGTATGCATGATGTTGGCTTGGCTTATGTGGTCCTGGACATGAATGTGTTGGGCATTTGGTGATTGCCTCTGTTGTTCAGAGGTTTACATCCCTTTTGCAAGAGAGCATTTTCAGGCAGATTGATAGTGGGCACGACGTGGTGTATAAAGCATGTATGAGAAATTGATGTTATGGTATCTGCAGCTGATGGATTTCACAAGTAGCATATGTCTCACTAGCATGAAAGCATCTCAGTGTGTACTACAACATAGCCAGGGAAACTCCTGTAGTAAGTGCCTAGGCCAAAGAACTCCATTCTGAAAGGAACCGTTGTAACTCTTGTCCTGTATTTAAGATTGCAAGCAGTATTTCTTTAGAATCACTGATGTCTTTGGTTATTATAAAGAATTAAACTTTGTTTTTACAATAGTTTTAAATACACTGGCTAAAATCTTATTAGTTACAGTATGTCTGTCACTTGGTATAAATCTCAGTAGAAAATTGCTGTGATTTTAGGAAGTCAGTTTGGGCATTTGCTGTTGTATGCCAAGTTGTACAAGACAGCAGATGCCCATGCTGACTTCTTAACTTGTCAGCAATTCACTGCTGAGATATTTGCCAACTTCATTATGCCAATATGAAAATACAATAGGATTTTGGCCACTCACTTTGCATATGATGGAAAATCAGAACTTGTATACGAATCTATTCCCGCTCATATACATTTTCCCGGAGAAATCTGATATGGTGGACCTGCTTCTCCTGTTCCTGGCACAGAAAAATCAGATTTCCAAATACTAGTTGTATCCTTTCTTTCTAGTATATAACAAACATAAATAGAAGAGTGTGTATGTGTTTACTCCAGCTCACTCATTTGCACTCACCCTGTTGCTCTTGCTGCTGTCTCTTTTGCTGCAGCAGACAGAAATGTGTGCACTATTAATCAAGGTCTTAAGACAATAGAATCATCCTGAGCAACTCGTCACAGGAATACTATGGTTTCTGCTTTCCCTGGCTCTATCTTATGCTTCTGTAAAAACCATGTGAAATTACATGAAAAGAACTGTGTTAGCATGATTCTTTCTTCACATTTGTGAAGAGCTTGGGAAGTTACTTTTAAGAAAAATGAAGGTTATGCCTTGCTGAAGCCATCTGTAACTATATGGTGACATTGCCAAAATCTCCCTGGTACCATATGAACTGGAACAAAGGATATTTGCACTTCATCTTTCTTCTCCTTTTCAATTGTCTGCCAGGGAAACCATACATAACTACAACAAAGCATTTTCACATTGTAGAAGATTCTGGAACCTGTTTTGGGATGAAGTGGAAAAGGATTTTGTAAGACTCAACAGTCTCAATGAGAGTAGCCATTTTTCAGCTTCTAAGACAAAATGCACCTCACCTTGAAAGGTGAGACTAGAGGGCTGTTCCAAAGAGATAACATACACAGAAAATAGTATACATGTTATAAAACCCAAGAAGCTAGGGAGAGGGAATATTTACATTAGGTAAAATAAGTAAATAGAAATACCTTTCAGGAAAAAGTATTTAAAAATCCATGTTAAAAATGGTTTTACAAACCAAGATGAAACAAGGACAAAAGTAAACACTGCTGAGAGTTGGAGGAAGAACTGGCCAGACCGATTGGGCTTTATTATTACCTCAAGCAAACTGAAGAGTATACTCTGCATTTCTTCTTCGTGGTCTCTGTGAATGCACACTAATGGGTTTAGTCTGCGCTTGTGCAGAAGTCTCCAGAATATTCTAGAGCTCAAACATGTGTTCGCTAGGACCGCCCCCCCAGTACAGGTGGTCCACCCATCATGGTGATTACCTCAGTTCCTTTTTGTCGCCGCTGAGGTCCCATCTTTTCTGAGCTCTCCATGCAGATTGGTTCTTTTTCCTGAGGAAGCATAATACATCATTCTTATTTAGAAATATACTATTCTATAATACTATTTTCATTACTCATTGTGATTTTCGGTCGTTTTACCATTTTTATTTTTTTCCCCGTAATCCCCCCCTCACCCTCCATTCCCACCTTTTATGGCCCCGACAGGGCCGTTTAAGAGGTGTACTTCGTGCACCAATAAGCTGCCTGTTTCTGATGGCCACGATTCTTGTCTTTTTTGTTTGGGAGGATCGCATCAGCCAGCCTCCTGCTCCTATTGTAAGAATTTTACGAAACAAGCCATCAAGCTCCATCAACAATGTCTTAAATCTTTCTTTTGGGAGCAATCTCTTTGTCCACTATCAAAGATGGATGAGATTCAGGCTTCACAACCGCTACCGGTTTCTTCGGTTACTAATTTCCCATTACCAACTCCTAAATCTAAGCCAAAATTGCCTAAGTCAAAGTCTTCTGGATCAACATCACTATCGACCCAGACACCGAAAACTACTTTGAAACCAATTGGTAACAAACCAAAACAATCTAAAAAGTCTTCTGCAGACTCTGGGGGGAGGGGTGGAGCCACCGGCAGCGAGAACAGGGGAATTCTCAGGGCTCTGAGAACTCCTGGGTTTTACTCCGAGTCAGCGGACCACCCCCCCCAGGAAAGCGGGGGGGCTAGTCTTCACAGGAGAGTGAAGCTGGCAGCAGAGGAGCTGATGACGCCGGAGAAATCAGACAGCAATCTGCTTTTTTCGAAGAAACTTCTTTCCTCAATTGCAACTGACTCGTGTAGTCGCCATGATGAATTGGTGTGTAGCTGTCCAGAGAGGGGAGGAAGATTTATGATTTGACTGCATGAACAGAAGTCGAACGGCTATTTTTATGGCAAGTAACAGGACCAGATGTTTTTGTTTCTCTCTGTTTGATTGTTGAGACGACCTCCTAAGCGGCAGGAAATCTCGGCAAACTTTGGAGGATTTACTTTCTACCCCATAACTGCTTAGAATTGAGAACTGAGAAAGTGAAACTTGTCTCTTCCACCCTAACCCCCCCTCCTAAGGTTGGGCTTTTTATAAATTAGCAGTTTGAGAATCCTGAATGACTATGAACAGCTTATTTCTACGGAACCTTACTCTGAGCCATAAAGGAGGGTTATAAATTAAATACTGTAGTCATTTTTATGACCAGAGTATTCTCCGTAAGACTCCGAGTCAGTTCTGGACGAGGAGCGAGGGAGAAAGCTGTTGTCTGTTTGACTCTCATGGTTCTCTCATGGTTTTCAATGAAAACTTAAGGGCGACGTGTCACTGAGTTGTGAAATGGCGGCCTTTATGATAAGTTGCCTCCATGAATTTGAATCTAATCTCATCAACCATCTCAAAGCTCAAGTTTTAGAACTGGAGATAGATATCAAAGCAACATTTCTTGGCTTGGACGCTAAGATAGAGAAAGCAAACAAACAGACTGTATTCACTGAACCACCTGAACAATTATTGTCAGAGACAGAGACCATCGTTCCTGAGGAGGAGACGGGAGATGAAACAATTGGCTACTTTGAACTAATTGAACAACGACTGCCGGAGAGCCAGAGGGAGACTTTTCTCAAAAAGAAACAGAATGAAATACTTAAAAATGAGGAACGGAGGGGTGGAGAGAGGATGGGAAAGCACATGGTTTTCATCCTGGTGGGAAATGATGTTAAAGGGAAGACAGGGGTGAGTGTAGAGGCAGAAATTTATGATCAGAGGTTGAAAAGATCTGTTTCGCTCAGAAATCAAGAGGCAGATTATATTGAGAGGATATTAATAGATCGCATAGAAAATCCCTTAAGGAAATTTCATAGATGGCATTTTAAAACTGGTAAAAGAGGAGTAATAAATCAATTTTGGAAGTACGACACTGGAGTCAAGAAGCAAAATGAAAGGGGGGAAGTAACCTGCGGATTAAATGATAAAATTGTTTGTTTTTTGAGATATATATAATCCCACAGAAGCAATATAAGTAACTTACACTATGAGCAATTTTGGCTAGATGGGAAGCTAAAGGGTAGATAAACATATGTAGCTATAAATTTTATAAAGGTTAGTGAATAATAATAATAATAGATGTTTTGATGTTTATGATATATGTGTAGAGCTTAAATGTGAGTGAATTACTATATTGATTATATAGGCAAGATTAGATATACAATGTTCTTCTTACCTGTAAAAGTGGGGATCCCTCAGAAATGTATTAAGTGGGCCTAGAGCTTCTGTGTGGTGAGGTGTGTGTGGTTAAGCTACTTTTATGATGAAATTAGAATTGTTGATGATAAGTATTGGATAGAAGGATATGCAGGCGAAAGAATCTATAGAGATTTTACATCCCTGGTTCACACGTGGAGCAAATAAATATAACGAAAATGGGAAAGTTACTTGTTGAATGTCATAAATGGTTGATAAGTACAGGTAATGCCTAAACTAGATTACATATTCTGACCACAGTTGTTTAGAAGGTACTGATGACAAACCAGAAACATGAGGCTATTAAGTAATTCATGAACTACAGTTGGTTTATGCAATTAAGAGTGGCTTGAATATAAGATCAATACAGGTTTAAGTTTATATATTGACAATTTATGTATGTTAATTATTGGAGGTTATGTAGTCAGAATTATTATCAAATGGATTTGGCTTAAAGATGTTAAGTAGGGGAACATGGTACGTGCAGTCAGTAATGTATGTTAGATGGATATATGGAAAATATTCTCCCCGATTATGTGTTTTGTGTTTGTTTTGTATGTCTGTTTGTGTTATTAATAAAAGGAAAAAAATAAAAAAACAGAAATACAAAAAAAAAGTTTTCTGCAGACTCTCAACCTCTGGTACAGCATCCTTCTGTACAGGATCAGCCACCTATTGATCTCGATACCGACTGCAAATCCATTCCGCCTCCATCCGGCCAACTGCCCTCTCCTTTGTTGGATCAACAAAGCCACCTAGAGTGGTCTTAACTGACTAGATAGGCGGGATATAAATAAAATAAATAAATAAAGTAAATCAATCAATCTCCATCTTGGGCAGACACCTCTGCTGAGGTGACTGTACTGCCTTATTCGGCCTGTTTAAGCCCGAAATCTTTGGGTCGCTCTGTGTCCGGGTGTGGGTCTGGATCAATATCTGTTCCTGTTGATCCAGTTGCTTTGTGGAAGAAAAAGGCTAAATTCCACCACATTGAGGACAACGGCCATTCTGATACCATTTTCTCACAGCCTCTGATACTTTTGGGACGGCCGGTATCACGAAGCTCTCGTGCTCAACATCATTGGCCCAAACGAGTTACAGTTTATGAGCCTCCTATCTACTATGATCCGCCACCTAAGTGATATCAGCATCATCTGCACCATTATTGGCAGCATGGTACCAAACATTATGTCAAACCCAAGCATTTTCGGTATGCATACTATTATCCTTCAGACCCTTCGGAGTCTGCCTCGCCTCCTCGATACCGTTCGAACTACTACTACAACCATAAGCTCCATAAGAAAATTCACAAATGGCATGCTTCAGCTGCTCAAGCTACATCGACTTTGATACCGAAGAAACCAAAGACGTTGGCCAAGCCCTCTGTACCATCAGCTGATCTGGCTGCCCTTTCTTGGGACCGCTCATCATCCTTACAAGTCACCATGACTTACACTAGACCCCCGCCTGGTACCATGGACTCTAAGAAACCTCAGAAGCATAAGCCAAATCTCTTCACTCAAATCTCTGATATACCAGATGGGCGGGATATAAATCAAATAAATAAATAAATAAATTCACCCAATTGATACCTGGCAAGTGCGGTACCGTGGCTCCTAAGCACCACTGGCCAGATGCCCCTCCTGATATGTCAACTTCTTCATATCAGCAGGGTTCCTCCCTTTCACCAGCGCATTCTTCTAACTTGGAGTCCTCTGATTCCATGGCCTTACAAGAATCACCCCCCAATCTTCCTACTCCCAATTCTGATGTAGCTGATGCTAACCCTCCATCACCATCGGAGGATTTCTCCTCCTATTCTCAAATAGTTCTCGGTATTGCCAAAGCCATGGACCTTGATGTCCAGCAGCCAACCCAGTCTGAATCTGACAAAGTATATGAGCATATCAATGAGGCTCAGATACCCCCACTTCATATGGGATTCATTCCATTGCTGCTCAAGCGTATTAAGCAATCTTGGGCCAAACCATCTTCAGTGCCTCAGATGTCTCACAGAGTTGAGAATCTGTACAAGCCCCACGGTACTAACACAGAATTTCTCTCCAAACATCCTCACCCTAATTCCGTTATTGTCAATGCAACACAAAATCGTGCACGTAATTGTTCTAACACCACTCTAACACCACTGAAGAGAGTAGGAAGTTAGACATTATTGGACATAGAGTTTACTCTCTTACATCTTTCACCTTACAAGCTGCCAACTATTTAGCTGCAATAGGAGCCTATCACAGGTTTTTCTGGAACAAGGCTCTTCTGTCCCTACAGTCAGCCTCTGGAGAGTACAAACCTCAGGGTCTCACCTTTCACCAAGAGGCTATGGCATTGGCATGACAAGAGTGCATCACGGCACGACATATAATTGAGGCAGCTTCTAAACACATGGCCACAGCTGTAGCCTTACATAGACATTCCTGGCTACATTCCGCAAGCATCCCAGAGGACTCTAGGATGCAAATTGAGGACTTACCGTTTGATGTTGCTGGTTTGTTTGATGAGAAAACGGACGAATTCTGGACAACTTACAAAAGATGAGAAAACCAACACGCTCCTACAATACTCAGCCCTATTACAGGCCTCAAAGGTGTCACTGGTGTCATCTCACCTGCTCACCCAGCATCACGAGCAAACTTACCATCCCAACCTCCAATCCCTCCATCTGACAGCTTGGAGGATCCTCTCTCCCTAAACACCACCCTCACCCATGCAACCCTCACCCATGTATCCAGACATCTCTTTCCTTCCTAAGGTTGTTTCTGTTTTCCACGTTCGCCAACCTACTATCCTGCCTACCTTATTCCCGTCACCATCAATGGGTGTTGAGCAATCCCTCCATGTTCTAGATATGAGAAGGGCCCTCACTTTTTATGTCAAGAGCTGCCTGTTTTTGTAAGCCTAAGAGGCTATTTGTTTCACCTCATCCACTGCATAGAGGGGCACAGGTGTCCCCCCCAAACTACCTCATGATGGATTGTGCAGACTCTACGCCTCACTTAACAGATTGCCTGAAAGCCTCTGCCTACTGATGTCAAGGCTCACCCCACCAGGGCAATGGCCACCTCCACGGTTTTTCTTCGAGGCATACCTGTTCCAGATATTTGTAAGGCTGCCACTTGGTCAACTGTGT
The DNA here is from genome assembly GCF_051106095.1 of Pogona vitticeps. Classification (NCBI taxonomy): domain Eukaryota; kingdom Metazoa; phylum Chordata; class Lepidosauria; order Squamata; family Agamidae; genus Pogona; species Pogona vitticeps. The sequence goes on from NC_135786.1 coordinate 116,407,759, forward strand.
CGACATTTACATCCCATTATCGTTTGGATGTAAGGCCCAAGTCAGATGCAGCTTTCGGTTGTGCAGTCTTGTCTTCAGTTTTGCCATGACGTCCCTCCACCTGTGAGGTAAGTTTGTTAATCACCCATTAGTGTGCATTCACAGAGACCACGAAGAAGGGAAAAAAGGGTTAGTTACCTGTAACTGTGGTTCTTTGAGTGGTCATCTGTGAATTCACACTTCCCGCCCATCTCTCTCATTATTTCAGGCAGCAGTGGGCTTTTGGGGGACTGAGGTAATCACCATGATGGGCAGACCCCGTGTATTGGTGGGGTGGTCCTAGTGAACGCATGTTTGAGCTCTAGAATATTCCGGAGACCTCTGCGCAAGCGCAGATCAAACCTATTAGTGTGAATTCACAGATGACCACTCAAAGAACCAGAGTTACAGGTAAGTAACCTCTCTATCTAATGCTTCCCTACAGCTGCATATTTCAAAGGAGGAACAAAAGCCAGGCCAGCATTCTTTCAAGGCTGGTTGGATTTGTGGTCTTTCCATTGAAGAGCCCATCCTAAGGTTCCAAAGAATTCTGGTAATTCTCAGAAAGAATGTTTGAAAAGTCCTTTAGCAGACAGTAGATTGTTCTGACGCTTGTTTTCAAGACCCTGCATGCAGCCATTCCTTCTCTTTCCTCTACTGTTGTGAAGCATGCTGGTGTGCAAATTATTAAAGCTGCTCCAGTTTAAAATGCTTTCACATTTCTAGGCTACTGGCAAAGCATTTAAGGAAATTGGTCTCTGTACATTTATGTCATTTATTTTCTCTTGCCACGTGGTAATGGAATCTGGCTAAATGTATAATCCAGCTTAATATCTTTCCAGTCCTGAATGGCAGTCCTGCTTGTTGACTCCAGATCCTTGAGCTCTAAGGCAGACATCATTGTGGACACTTAATGTCTCTTATCTATGTTTGGAAACACACAATATCTTCTCCAGCATCAATGGATAAGCCATGCCTCCTCCTACGGAGCCTGGGTCCATTGCATGCACAGTTCTTTTTGCAATGATTCCAGAGTATCTATGTGGTGGATACTTTGCATAATAAAGTCATTTTCCAGCAGTGCACAAAGGCAAATTCCTTGCTTTGTCAAATTTATACTTAAGGTTCACTACTTCTCTGAAAGTAGTGGGATACAATTGGCCTTTATGTGCACACTATTATAGTACCTCAGTATATTTATACATAGGTGGAATTAAATGCACTAAGAGTCCTGGGACATAGTGATATTGCCATGGACTGAACCCATTCATTTTTCTTCCCCAGAAGAGACAGAAGGAGGAGACACCACATGTCGATGTGGGAACCACGCTCCAGCAATCTGTATGTGTGCATGTGGTTGCTCGTTGTGAGAGGTCATGTGTGTTCATGTGAAAGGCATTGTGAGGTCTGAGTATGTTTTTGTTGTGATATGTCTGAGTGTGCTTCTGTGCTTTGAAGTATGTGATCTGAGCACCTGCCAACTGGTGTGGGCCTATACTCTGTGTACACTCTGTGTGTGTGTGTGTGTGTGTGTGTGAGAGAGAGAGAGAGAGAGAGAGATGTTTGCATTGTGTATATCTGTGTGTCAGTGTGTGATACGTACGATCTTTTTGCTGCTTCAAGATTATCAGGCTGTATATATGTGTGTGTCTGTTTCAATATTCTGTATGTATATTTCTGTGCAGAAATTAAAGGTTAGAGAGAGAGAGAGAGAAAGCTGATTTGGGCCAAGCAGTATGTCTTCATGGGTCTATGTATGCCTGTTTTAGTATTTGTTTGTTCATAGTGTTCCTTTGTGCAATTTTACAGTATTGAATAATCCCAACAAATCATCCTCAGAACAGTCAATGCCACTGGCAGATATTCCCCTGACACAAGGTGTAACCTTTATCAGAGTTTTCAGATCCCTTTTGCAATAATCTGTTAGCCAGAAGGCTCTGTGAGACTTGATAACCATTAAATTCCCAAGGTGCAGAGGCTCTGGCTTTGTGAGACACTATCATTTAGCATATTATTGTCCTCAAAAACTCAGATCTAGGAGGTGGGAGTAAGAGTTTATCTGGCAGCCCAATCTGCCAGATAAATCACACTTTGAACCATGGGAACCTACTTCTGAGTAAATTTGTTTTGGATTGTAGCATTAGTATGGTAGCCAGAGATGAGAAAAAGCTGAAGCATTGTCCAGCTAGGCATTTTACAATTATGGGTGCATTTGCTCCAGGACCAGAACAGGGGGTGGTATTGCACACCTCTCACCTTGCTACTTTTGCCTGCACCCTATGCATGTATCTCCTTGCCCCCTTTCCTGCCCCTAGTCCAATGACTGGTTGCCATTGTCTGCAGAACAGTAAAGAAAATGTCCCATTTCTCTATGAGATGGGCCCGTATTGACTAGTCCCTCTGCTTGCATGCAACACACAAAACTACCCTTACCGTGTTCTTGCTTGCTAGTGAATAGTTATTTGTTTAACTGTAACATAAATGTGTTTCCATCCAAATCTCATGCAGTTGTGATGTTGTGCATTTTAAAGAATGTGGTGGGAGATTACAAGACGGAGGCACAGATGAGCAATGTAAAAAAGAAAACCCCTTCAAGTCGTGATAAATGTGTTCCTTTTTGTTCATTTTCCTGTTGCTTGGGGTTTGTTGCCATGTACCCACTTATGTGAAGGATGAGTTCTCCTCTAGCTAGCTCTCGGTCTCATACGAGTGGGTCTGATTCTCATGATCCTGCAGATAGTGTGATTTTTGAAGGGCTAAAAAATTCCTAACACGGTTTCATTAGCTGATGAGCCCCACTGTTTGCATATGATTTCTGCATTGCAACTCAAAGCTTCATGCAAGGGGTGAAGATCAAACCTCTTGCTCCCTGTTCTTTCCCTGCCTTGTTAATTTTTGAAACATCATGTCTGACCAAAAAATTTAAAAAAAGGCCAATGGTCTAAAAAGCTTGCACACTTTTCTTGTGCTTTTTGGTTAGCCTGATACAGGTATTATCCAAGCGTGGATTTGGGGAATGTTGTGTTCTATAGTGGACACAGCTTCCGTTGCTTCTTCAATCCCTTTGAATATGCTGCCTCTTCATAAAATGCAGGGAAACAGGGAACCAAGCCCCAAGTATGTGATTTTTGGATGGTCCGAGGTGCGTGCTGTATGTACTGGTATGTGTTCTTGTGTTTCTGACAGGGCACAGATGAGCTGAATCCCTTTGTTTTCCTTTCCCAGGAGGGAGAGGAGAAGGCGGCATCACATGTCTGTGTGGGAACAGCGGACCAGCCAGCTCCGCCGACACATGCAGATGTCCAGCCAGGAGGGCATCAATAGTGAGGACCCTCCTTTGCTCAACCCTCATGCCAGTATATTTCGGAGAAGGAAGGTTTTGGAGAATTCTGCCCTTGAGAAGAATGAGGAGAGCCAAGGAGGCAGGCTGGAGAGGACTGGTGGGGAAGGCCAAGAGCAGCCAATATCGGGTTCCAATCCCTGCCCAACCATAAGAGAAGGCCAGAGGAGCCCATCTCCTCAGGGCAAAAGGGAATGGGACGAATGGCACCACAAGTCCTTCCATGGGAATTGTGATCTGAACGAGCTGGAAGGTGGAGGGAGTGTGGGCTTTGAAGAGAGGGCTCGACTCCGGCAAAGTCAGAGGCGCAGCCGACACCGCAGGGTGAGGACGGAGGCCAAGGAACACAGGCCCACCGCCCAGGAGTCTGCCCCAGAAGGCAGTGGCCCAACAGAGGGAGAGGCTGATGGAGAGCCAAAGAAAAATGAGGAGAAGGAGGCCCTCATTGAAAAAAAGGAGGAGGCTTCTGAGGAACTGAAAACGTAAGTGGTGTGACCCCCCCCACACACACACACACTCCCCATTTTCTTCCCAGTGAAGAAGAAACAGAGTATGTGGGTTCACCTACAGGCCTGACAATTTGTTTGTTGCTTGCTTGCTTTTTACTTTCTGAAATAATTAGGCACCAACCCTATGTACCAGCTTGGGCTTCAGCTGTTGTGAACTCACATGCACTTACAAGTAATCAGTTATTGTTGTTGTTGTTGTTGTTCCATGCTGTCAAGTTGCCTCCAACTTATGGCAACCCTGTGAATGAACAGACTCCAAAATGTCCTGTCCTCAACAGCCCTGCTCAGCTCTATGGCTTTCTTTATGGAGTCAGTCCATCTTATATTTGGGCTTCCTCTCTTTTGGATGCCTTCAATTCTTCCTAGCGTAATCAATTATAGGTACTTATTAATTGCTTTAATCTGATAATTTCAAAGTGATATGCAACAATAATAAAACATGTAGTATGAACAATATACAAAACCAAAATGCAATGTTTATTGCTCCTGCAACCCGTGATACATCAGACTACACAGGGAAGGCTTGGGAAGCAGTCTAAACGTGTCTAAAACTCAAAACAATCAGAGCATAACAAAAGAAAAAGGAAGAGAACTCCAGATAGTTGACAGTACAATGCTAAATGTCCCAAATGATTGCAGAGTGCTCAATACAATATTAAAACATAATAATATTAGATGACGTGCTGCCATAGAGTGACTTTTCACTGTAAGATGAATATATGTATTTTTGAACTTTGAGATTATCATGTTATTATTGCACTTATCATCTGATGCTGTAATATGTGCATGACAGTTTAGGTGTATGTGATCACTGAGGCTGGAATCGGAGCTAAGCTGTTAGAGCAGCCATAAAGAAGAGTGAGCGAGGACCAAGGCAAATTTTTTAATAGATACAAAAGAGATATATTAATCTAAAGCTTTTGTGCAATAGCCTTTTTTCTTCTGAATACTCTGCTTATTTCTTTGTGTGTTCACCAAATAAATCAGAGAACATAATTCTCTTCTGTGGGTATACAACTGTTTTTCAGCTGCCCTTGAAAACTGTGTCTTCTCTGATCTACATTTATTGCTCTTAGTATATGACACATTACAGACAGTAATTTTAATGCCTAGGGAGACATAGATAAAAAGCATTATGTACCAATCTGTGTATTTGTTCCCATAGCTTGGAAATTTATTTTCTTTTATTCTAGCTTCCAGAGTACCCCAAGCTGCTTAATCAGTTCTGAGAATTGTAACTCACAGAAGTAACTTTTCTAACCTTTGTTTTTTGGCTTCCAAGAGCAAGCACAGAGCCTTACAAAAAAAACTGCAGAGAAAAATGTGGTGACTCATGGAATGTCCTCTACATGGGGCTTCCATTGGGTTTGACTCACAGATTACAGCAGGTCCTGAACGTGGCAGCCAGATTGGTGGCTAGTTTGCACAGGTTTGACCCCATCTCCCCAGTATCGGCTTGTCTGCACTGGTTACCTGCTGCATTCTAGATCAGATTCAAGGTTTTGATGATACATATGCAGGAACAGATGATACCTTTAATCGATCATTAAGAATATAAAACAAACAGCAAGCTCTTAATGATAAATCTTCTTCTTCAAGTCTGTGCATCACGTTCTTGTGGGTATTTTCAAAATTATATGCTGTCATCAATGTCCCAAAGCCACATGATCACCTATAAAGCCCTTCACAGTTCAGGGCCACATTAAGTGTCTTTCCATAAGGTCATCCACCCAACCTACTAGGTCCTCCCAGGCTGTGAACCTCTGGGTAGCCATTCCAAGGGAGGCCAAGAAATCCTCCACTAGAAGTAAGGCCTTCTTTGCTGTGGCCTCAATGCTGTTGAATCAGCTGCCAATGGAACTGGGCCCTCCTTCCCAAGCTCTAAAAGATCTTTGAAAACATTGCTTTACAGAGAGGCCTTTTTTGGTAGCCCTTGCTTGATCTTCTCCTCACTGCTGTATATGTTTACATACCCCATGCCACATTTTATTTGATATTTCCATCTCTTGATGTGTTTATTGTTACTGTATTTTGTGTTTCATTTTCATTTATATGTATTGTTTTAGTTTATTGTAAACCACACATAGTGGTATACAAATTAAACAAACAAGCAAACGAACAAATAAGGAATATGTAACCCATTTTTCCAAGGTTGATCTCCCTGTTTGTTATGACTACTGGAAACTCACTATTATTGACCGTGTGGTCAACAATGAATCCATTGTGGTTAAACAGACTTAGACCTGCATGAATTATGTAGCATCAATTCACTTGTGGATAAATGTTGGAATGTTATTGATATGTGGGGATATTATGAGCTCCCTTTCCCCAGTTTAATTAAATGCTAGGAAAAAGCAGAGTTCTGGTTACTTAGCCATTTGGAAAGTAATTTGATTCAACATTTTTAAAGGAATTCTGCCTCTCATGGAACTCTGGCAATTTAGAATATAATAGGATAATGACAAAGTACCTTAAAATAGCCGTTAAATTATGGTTATTCCAAACTTAATTATGCATGGAATCAAGTGGTGTGAGTGGTGTGTCTTAAAACTCGAGAAGAACACAGTCATTGAGAAAAGTACTTTAAGAATTCAGTTAACAGTAGGGAGGATAAATTTGTATCATTGGGTCTGAAAGGATAAGAATTATATTTTTTTTAGCCTTCATTGGTTTGAACTGGCAGGCTTCACTGAAGTACAATGGTATTGGTTGTTGTGGGTTTTTTGGGCTCTTTGGCCGTGTTCTGAAGGTTGTTCTTCCTTCAGAACAACCTTCAGAACATGGCCAAAGAGCCTGAAAAACCCACAACAACCATCAGATCTCGGCCGTGAAAGCCTTCGAGAATACAATGGTATTGTCAGATTCCAATCAGCAGAGCTTAGGTGTGTAGATCCTCCTCATTCAAGAGCAGCTGAAAAGCTCTTTTCCTAGTCTGGACAGGCCTAGCCCTAATGAGTGGTTCTGGAGTCAATACTGAGGGCAAGAAGTAGATTTGATGAGGCCAACATTAATGTCAACTTGCAAAGGGAAATCATCATCTTTAGCACCACTAGTGGTCACTCATATCCAAATTCCACTTAAAGTATTTGTTAGAATTGATTAATTCCATCTTGTTTAAGACTAACTTAAGAAGGAGGGGTTCTTGTGAGATGGAACAAAAGTTACTTCACCCAGTTGGCTGGGAAAGGAATTCTAGCTGTCAGGAGCTGAACTGAACTGTCAGGTTCTTAGCTTCTTAATTCTCTGATTCTCTTCCAGTCAGATCTGAAACTGAAGGGCCAGGGCCAGAAGGGTGGTTCATTCTGTTTTGCCTGAGGGAAGCTTTGGTTCTTCACTTCCTGTCATGCCTACCATTAGGCATCAGGCAAGTACAGCCATATGTCCAGCAGGCTTCCACCAGGTTCCAGTGAGTTTCTATCGTATCTTACCAGACTCCCTCCACCCTGAACTAACAGTCTGTTCCTCCTACATCTTTGGGTTGGGGGCTCTGGAGACCCCAGAATTCTGCCCATCTTCTATGAGGTAGAGGTCATAGCCTGCAGGGCTTTCAGCTAGAGCACCTTCCTCACATTATATGGACAAATATGACAACGAATGAATCATACACAAATCTCCACTACTGCCTCCAAACAGAAAAGTGTCATGTGTGGTGCAGGAACACAGCCTGTCCACAACAAGTAGGTGTGTTGCCTCTGTTTCCCTGCCCCATGTGTCTGTAATCAATGGTTCCAGCCACAGCTGTTTCTAGTTGGTGAAAGTCCCGTCAATATCGTACACACACACATACAGATCTGGATCTAGATACAGTATATACAACAGTTTGGAAAAGAACTTGACCCTGCTCAGTGCAGATTCCAAATCAAAGCAGATCTGAGGGATGGTTGAACAATTCTCTCTTGAATGCCTCCAGTGTTGGAGCTCACACCACCTCCCAGGGTAATTGGATCCACTGTTGTACTCATGGTATGAAAATTTGCAGTATGTATGGTATGTACTCTTCTCAGATAATCTGAATTCATATTTGGTATATCCTAATTATGTAATGAGATGGTTAGACAGTGTCACCGAAGCGACCAACATGAATTTGACCCAACTCCAGGAGGCAGTGGAAGACAGGAGGGCCTGGCGTGCTCTGGTCCATGGGGTCACGAAGAGTCAGACACAATTTAATGACTAAACAACAACAACAAATGTAATAACTACGTATCATCAATTCTGATTCATGGCAACCCTTTCCAGGGTTTTCTTGGTAAAGAGTACTCAGAAGTGGTTTGCCAGTCCTATCTTGGGGACACTCTGGTACTGTGCAGCTTGCCCAAGGTTGCAAATGCTGGTTACACAGGGAGGCACAGGGGGAAACAGCATTCCCAATCTCTGGCTCCACAGCTCACTGACCTGTCCAATCACCAGTTGTGTTCTAATGGATATTAAGTCAATATTAACCATGAGGGTTATTACAGCTTAGGAAAAGGGTGGTCCTGTATGTGTGTGTGGCTATTTGTCTATATATACTTCTAATAAATGTTATGTTTTCCTGAAATAGAGAGGTTTTAATTAAACTGGTTTTATTCAATTTTTGAATCAAAATATATTATCTGCTCCTGCATTGCAGACATACCCAAAATTTATCACTTTCCACTCACTTTGTTTTTAAATCAACCCATTGTTTTATTTGACTGTCAGTATAATACAGTAGCTAAGGGTGTGGGCTATAAACCAGGACATCACAAGTTCAAATCTTGTTAGGCAGCCAGAGGTAAGCCATCTTTTCCTCACTCCTCTCCCCAGTTAAAATAAGAATGAGCATGCCAAAATAATGTTTTAGTGTTTTATTTTGTTTTTTTCCTTTCAACTTGTCTCAGACCTTTCTGATGGTTTTACTGCATCAGACCATCATGACTTCCCAGAGACATTTTAACATTTCCAATTGTGCATCACCCATACTATGAAGACAGCACTGGCCTACCAGGTTGTAATGGCCAGAATCCTATTGGTCATGCACGCAGGTGCACATGCAATAGCATAAATCACAGTGGTGAATTGTTATTACTTATAAGGTTGCTGCTTCTATTCCTTGTGATATGCCAAGTCACACAACTGGTGGGCAACACGGAATGTACGTGGCAATTCTGTATCTATCATCAGATTGCTGCTGTGACTTACACCACTGCACTTGTGCCAGCATGCATAAGTGATATGATTCTGGCCGATGAATTATGAAATAATGTGTTTCGAGTGATTTGAAAGGACCGTGTAACTCTATTTTTCTTCTCACCACTGCCTAATTTCTGCTTCTGCTTACAAATATACATCCTTGATCTCTGTTATTTGATCTCTGTGTAACCTTGTCTTTTTTCACTCTCCACACAGCACCGAGGCCCCAGCAAATGATGCTGATTTTCCTGTGCCCCCACAAGAAACAAATTCCTCAGACAGCCACCTTGACTTGAAAAAAGGATGTTCAAGCAAGGATGTCAGTCCAGCTGATCAGGATAGCAGCCTAGACACCAGCGAACAAGTGCTCTTAAGTGACCTGCCAATGGAAACAGGAAAGACTATTAGCAGGAGTGAGCCGGACCTCTCCTCTGTGACAACCAACATGGAGAAACCCACGGAGAGCACCTCCATCATGATTGACGTTCAAGACTCTGCTGTGGTACAGAGTGAGGATCTCTCTCTTTTCCTGCTTCACAGCAAAGCTTAGGCTTTTCAGAGCTGTTATGAAATGCCATGTAGGCCTATCAAAAAAAAAATTGTCACTTTTCCTAAGATGGGCATGCACATTTCTTGATTTTTCTGCCCTTGGTTTTCTCTATAGCTGGTTCACAATTGAATATACAAAACCAAGAACATTCATGGCTGAATGTTTGAAACTTGTTCCATTGAAAAAGATGTTCTAAAGCAACAAATGAGCATTCTGTCTGTGACATGGTATATGTTCACAGATGCAAGGCATTGCTTCAAGTTGATCTTTAACTGTAGCAGAGAGTGAAAAATAAACACACCTCTGATTCATCTTAAAATAGGAGGTCAGCAACCATCACTCTTGACAGCCACTGTGTCTCACCCTACTAGTCGGCAGAATGAGGCAATTGCTTCCAATAGTAAATGCTGAGTGGGAGCAGATGCTCAGGAGCCATAGTCCCTTGGCTGTTTTCCTTCTGTTGGACAGAGTTCTAGCTTCCCGCCCTTGAGTGAGGTGGAGGATTCCAGTCAAAAGCCAGTCCAGTTAGCCTCAGTGGGTGGACTGGCAGAGGGGTACCATCTTGTCCTTTACATTAATCTGATCCTGCTGCCTGGTCTGGCAGTTTCCAGTTCAGAATTGAAAGAGTGATTCAGAGTGGAAACAGTGCTTACTGGAAGCTCTTTCCAGTGTTCCCTGCATCCTCCTCCCAGTGGCCCCACTGACTGAGGCAAGAGGGGCATCCTAGCTGCTTGGAAAGGGAGGTGGCTGGCTATCACTCCATGAACAGAGCTGTTTGTGGGAACTAGCTTCAGACATAGGTGTGCTGATTTTAATACTGGCCGTGTAAATTGTCCACATACGCCACTGAAATCCCACATAAAAGATGCACTTAAGTTCAAATATGAACTCTCAAAGCATATGAAACTGGACAACCTTGGGAACTTTGATCTTTTGCCCGTTCACTCACTCTCATTCTCTTGCTTGGTCCCCTAGGATCTGCAGTCTCCTGTGCAGCTCCCCAGCTCCCCTTGTTCCACTCCCTGAGCACCCCTGCTCTTATTTTTGCCGCCGCCACTTTACAGTTAAGTGAAGAGAAAGTGGAGGGTGGTGGGGGCAAAAGCAGTAGGAGGTGGGACAAGAGGAAGGCGAGAGATGTTTCTTGCTTTTCTCCTCTCTCCCCTGGATGTACTGGAGACTGTAACCCTAGGGAACCATGAAGAGAGGAGAGAGTTTTCTTGGCTGCTGTCACTGGAGCAGCTTTCAGGAGAATGCCCTCTCCTGTGGTCCCCAGTCCTTGCCAGGACAGAATCCTGTTGCCAGAGCAGCACCTTAGCTTCATGAGGAAAGAAACAACCTTCCTCCTTTCCTTTCCCTTTCCTGCTTCACCTCCCAAAGGTACAGCTGGGGAGAGAAAAGGAGTAATAACTGTGTTTCAGGGTCTGATGGGGACAGTTTGAAGGCAGAAAAAGGGTATTTGTCAAATGCCTTTTCTGAACACCCCCTATTTCCAAGCTAATCTGAAACAAAATATGTCCTCCAGAAGGCATCGTGAGTCAGTCACAGAGAAAGCTTCTAGTTTGTCTTCACATAGATAATGTATGGACTAAGTGCTAGACTGGACATGAGGGCATCAGGCTGCTGATTAGAATGGGTTCTGATGCCAGATCCCTAGAATCAGGATTGAAGTTGAAATGCAGGGGGAGTTCAAGTGCAGAAATTTAAAATAAATCATTAAACCTTCCTCCCGCCCATGCATTCCCTCTGCAGTCATCACCTTCTTTGTAGAATTTTCCTTCCTAGTGCAACTCAGCTGGAAAAAAAATAGCTAAAAATAAGATGCTTTGGGGGAAGGAGAGTTCAGTTCTCTCCTCCCCCTGCATGCTGCATGTTAAATTCCCCACCACCACCAACTCGTAGGTTATTAAAATCCCGTCTGTCTTGTCTTGTAGCAGCCTGAGTTTCCAAGACAAAAGATGGACAACTTGAAGAGATGTAAGCGGTGGGGGCACCATGCCCTTCCATGGCAATTTCAACCCATCAATATTATTGCCTTGTAAAACAAATAAGGAAAAAGGCTGCTGCAGGCTGCCTTTCAAGAAGGGGAAGACCAGAATCTAAAGCAATGCTATTGAGATGTTTATTACATGAATCCAACATGTGTCATGTCATACAGATTGTTTTCCCAGAGGGAATTTTTTTAGCATATTTAAAGAAAAAGTATTTCTTTGTGAGAAGTCCTTTCTTTCAGTTTTATTCAGATGCTGACAAGTTGCATCCAACTTTCAGCATGATGCAGATATATTTTTAAAACTTTCTTTCCAAAGAAGGGTTGATTGGCTGTGATTTCCCTGAATAGCCACCGACTCTCATGGTTAGAGGATGGGGTCCTGTACAAACACAGGAGAGCCAAACCCAAGCTAATCAGCAAGAAAGGAAAGCATTCCCCTTAGATGGCCTCATTGCCTCTCTCTATCAAGTAAGAAAATCTCTTTACTTTAGACCTAGCAATCCAAATTATAATGGGGAGAAAATGGTAGTCACATGTGCACATGGATGAATGTGAGGGTCCACACATCCAGCAGGGGAAATCAGAAAAACAAATTGTAGAAATTATTGCAGAATTACTGTTTTTCAGTAAGAGTTTTAAAAGAATTGTTACTGTTAACCTCTTCTGAGAAACTTTGTATCAGCTCTAAAAGTGCTGCCTGAATATTTTAAGAATATAGCAGTCAACTTTTCTAGTAGCTGTCTTAGTTTGACAAGTTGTCAAAGAGGCAGGATACTTAAGCCGTTCGTGTTGTTCCTTAGCATTCAGTCCAGCTGCATTCTCCTGTAAGTCACATTATTATAAAGACCTAAAGGAGTGTTTTCTTCAGCCTAAAAGTAGCAGATTTTAAATATGGGTATTAATTAAACAACATCTCTGAGAAGTGCCTTGTTAAAGACACTTTTATTTTATTTATTTATTTATTGAATTTATACCCCGCCTATCTAGTCATTTCGACCACTCTAGGTGGCTTTTATCTCTCTCTTTGCTTGACAACCTCTTATGCTCTCTTCCCTTTCATCTCCTTCTCTTTCTAACAAACTGCACACCTAGAAGGGGAGAGTGTAAAACAGCCATCACTGGCCACACCTTTTCTGTAGAAATGACACCCATCACCCTCAACTTGCCAGTTTATAGGTGTCAGGTTGGCACTGCAGCAGCTGTGGAAAGAAATGTTAGACCATACCATGTGTATCTTGCTATGCCACTGGAGCATAAGGAAAGTACAAGTAGAACTTGCTAATAGAAGCACATGTCTGTTTTCCATTTATCTCAGCTGTATTTTGTTTTTAACAGCCAAGCTTCAGGCTTGTATGCTTTGATGGATAAATACAGGAAGTACTTCCCTAAGTGTAAACTTGTCATTCTGTATTTTTGATTAGCTCTAGCATCTCTATTAACTTGCCACAGCATGAGGAATTATTTCCACCTTTTTCCATTTGATCAGAAATCCAGGAAAATAAGGTGACTGGTAGAAGTCTGTTGACCTCTCAGTAGACCAGTGTTGACAACCACTTGACCAGGTAGAGATACAAACACCATGGATTTACCTCAGGCATGTAGGCACTGTCTGTTGAACTCCAGAACCACAATAATTAGCTGGATGAGGTTTTTGTTGGCTGAGGGCAGAATTTCTTTGGTTTATGCTTCTTCTCTTTCCTTGAAAAACAAATACAAGTTATACTTGCAGGATAAGTTACACAATTTGCAGGGTACAGAATTCCTTCTTCTTAGCACATAATTTGGATTGCCAATGTGCAGAATGTTGTTATTGTTTCAGCAGAGAATACACCAGTCTTCTCATAGGTTCTGCAGCTGATTCAGCATACAGAGTTTGTTTTCAATTTATTCAGGCAGTAGTCTAGGGGTATGGGGTGAGATAACTATATCTTCAAGGAAATCCATGTGTGTTCTATTGTCCCCCATCCTGGTCTGGTTACTCATGACAGTTTTATTAAAGGTAGATAGTCATACTGTTCCTCCTGCATTCCCAGGAGCTTGGGTTTCTGGCACTAACCACCTGGGCACAGTCAGTCTAGCTGAGGCCCCAGTAGACTTCACTAGGATCCCTGAAAGTTCAGGTCCAGAGAAGGGGTGGAAAATTTGAGTCCCAATCCAGTGTGCAGTCCATTTAGGGCCTGCTGGTAAAGGTGGGCGATAGGGACAGTGCTCCATGACACTGCTCCTCCCAGAGGCTCCTTTGCCATGCCTGTTGCTGCTTGCATCTCCAGTGCTGAAACTGGATTGAGGTAGGTTCTGTGGGTCCCATTCAACAGTGAGGACTGGGTCAGCTCTTCATCAGCTCGGGGCTGCATTGGCAGATTCTCAGGTCCCCCTTGACAGTCAAACAGGATGGGTGGATGGAGATGGTTCCGCTTGTTTTCTATCCATTTGCATCTCTGCAGAAGCACAGAAGATGGAGGCCCAGTGCTCGACTGACCCCTCCCACATCTCCCCTTCATCTGATGTGGTTGATGATTATGTCCCTGAGCCCAACAACTCCTGCCCCCTTTTTCCTTGCTGTCACACACCCCTCCAGACACCCTTTCCTCCATCTGCAATGATGCAGCCCTGCCAGGTAGGGGCCTGGGAGACTCACTCTCTCTTGGGCTTGTGGGCAGGGCCAGATGGGGTCACTCAATGCAACCGCCTGACAAACTCCAGTCACATGAGATAGGACTACTTTGGGCACATCCTTAATCTGTTCATGAGGGGTGGGCTGCCACCACCAATGAATTATGCTATTTAATTATTTATAATTACCCATAACATGAGCATAACGAAATCCAGCCTTATGGTTTTTACATGTGGAGAAGAATGGCTCCTCTTTGAGCTCTTTAGGACCAAGCTAATGTTTTTGCCAAGCAAAAAGCTCAGTACAGATTTGAGGCTAACCTTCAGACTACTTAAAGAGTTAAACCATGTATAGCTTTTAGTTAAATATATTTAATAAACAATCAGAAAATTTCTGCTCCTTTTTAAATAAAATACTGTAGACATAAGATCAGTTAAACAAAACTTTACAAGATCGTAGGAATAATTCTCCAAAACAGTGTATAAAGAAAGGTTTCTGAGGAATAGGAATAGCAACAACAACAACAACGTGTTATCAAGTTGTAACAATAACATGCTATTGAACTGATTCCTACTTAAAGTTACTCTTTCTAGGCTTTTCTAGATGAAAATAGCTTGCCGTTCTCTTCTTCTGCAGGTGTTCTGGGACTGTGCAACTTGTCCAAGCCTATGCAGACTGGCTCTTCTCTCTGGAGGCATAGGGTGGGGGGAGGGGATGAGACTATCAACCTCTAGCCCTGCAGCCAGCTACCCAACTCACTGAGCTACCCATCCAGTTCTTGGGGCTTCATAGTCTGACTAAATCCTTCCTTGACTCTTGACTGGTCACCCAAAGATTTTTAAGTTTGTTTCACAAAGGGAAATATTCCTGTGGGAACTGAACTGATACCAGGAAAAGAAATTCAAACTGAAAGGATATAATTATATATCCTTCCGTTTAATCCTGCAGATGCCTAGTTAACATCATTTGGGAATGTGCAAAGGTGGAGTTTTTCCCCCCCTTTGGAGTCTCCAGGTCTGTCTGACTGTTTTCTCCCCGTAGGCCGTTCAATGTATTCTCAGAGGCTTTCACAGCCGGGATCTGATGGTTGTTGTGGGTTTTTCGGGTTCTTTGGCCGTATTCTGAAGGTTGTTCTTCCCGACATTTTGCCAGTCTCTGTGGCTGGCATCTTCAGAGGAACAGGAGTAGGAACTCTATCCATGCTCTGTTGCTGTTTGTCAACTATCCAACAAACAGCAACAGAGCATGGACAGTGTTCCTACGCCTGTTCCTCTGAAGATGCCAGCCACAGAGACTGGCGAAACATCAGGAAGAACAACCTTCAGAACATGGCCAAAGAGCCCGAAAAACCCACAACAACCGTGTAGGTTTTTGATTACCTGTACCTGCCTGGCCATGCCTGGCTGTATTCTTTGTTTGGAGGTGTTTCTGAGAAGACAATGGATGGGAGCTTGGGTTCATCACATGCTTTCATTTTCTGGCTGCTTGCATTAGATTGTAATCTTTGGGGCAGCAAGGACTTTGTCACTGTTATTTACATGTTATGAAGGCAAGGCATGCTAAACAACCAATTCAGCTCCTTGTCTTTTGCTTTTCTTCAGCCTTGCTCTCAGATTTCTATCTACTGTGTACTTCCTTGCTAGAGTAGTGACAGGACCTTTTCGTTTTACAGTTAGCACCAAGACAGATGGAGAAGCCAGCCCTTTGAAGGAAGCAGAGACCAAGGAAGAAGTAGAAGTGGAAGCCGAGAAGAAGCAGAAGCAGAAAAAGAAGAGATCTCAGAAGGGCAAGCCGATGGTGCCTCATAGTTCCATGTTCATCTTCAGTACCACAAACCCGTGAGATATATCACCTTTACTTTTCTAGTTGGATTGCATAATGTGTTAGGTTTCAAACAGCATTATGGGGAGCACTAAACTTGTACACATGTTTTACACTAAGATCAGTAATGGTGAACTAGCTGCCCTTTTTTCTCATCTTGTTTGCATTGTGCCTCTGTAGAGAGCAGTGTGTCCCAGGGTTCATTCTTGTATATGTGGGAGGATAGGTCTAATATATCTGGTCAGCACCCTGTATAAATTGAACATGTAGCCTCAAACACTTCCCAAAATCTTTTAGTTCCACAGTAAGAGATTATGGCGTTTCTTACCCTGCCTTCAAGAAACAGGATCAGCAAGTTAGATTGGTGTGTGAGCAGAAGATCTTTAACTTTGAATCTCCTTTGTATAGCAAGTGTTTAGCCCATGAATAATCCTATGCTCTGTCACAACTCAGTGGTATAGACCAGTTTTTATAGGTACAGTAGCGTGTTCCAGGTTGATATTCTGGCATTTCTGCTAAAAACAGCAGGTGATGGGAGGGAGTTCTGCCCAAGACTCTGCGAAGTCACAATGAATGACAGGAAATAACACCAGAGTTTAGAGCATTACTCTAAACTCTGGTGTCAGGAATCAGCCCAGCCCAATACCAGATAGCTCACTGGTTTAGGTATCTGGCCGTGGAGCCTGAGGTTGGCAGTTCAATTTTCCACTGGGCTTCCTTGACAGGAGCTTGACTCGATGATCCACAAGGTCCCTTCTAGCTCTGCAGTTCTGAGATTTCTAAGATTATTTTTTAAAAAAAAGTAGTAGCTGTACAGCTGGACCCAAAAGGCCTAGCTTGGGTGTAGATAAGAATCAAACTGAAGCACAATTCTCTGTATGTTGTGTGCTTGCTGAGAAACAAATCACATCGGCCCACTCCATGAGCACTCCAGAATGCAATCTATTTCCCCATGTGATGCACCCTAATGTTCAGAGCTAGTAGAGAAATCTTTCAGTATACTTTCACCAAATGATAGCAGTTCAATGCCATTTCCAAAAAAGTAGTTATGTTGCTCTGCTGAGCATGTTGGTAAATTTAAATGGGGGAAATGGAGGGGTGAAAGGCAAATTTTTGTGACATTTTAAAGTCTAACAGATTTATTTCGGTGTAAGTTTCTTAGGTAAAAATCCACTTCTTTGGTGTCTGAAGAAGTGGGCTTTGATCCACAAAATCTCACACTGAAATACATCTGGACATCCTCTGCTTGTCGTTTTTTAGTGACATCTGCTGTAAGTCTGGCTCAGGGCTTCACTTTCTCAGCTGGGGAAAGGGTAGGCAGTTCCCTCTCCTCCTCCCAAACATCTCTGGATGCAGCCCTCTTTAAGAAGCCAGGGCTTACGCCTTTCTCCTCACTCGCACATTCACCCACAGGTACTTTTATTGAAACGTTTTCCCTATGTGAGGGACCACTATCATGGGTCACTTTAATATTCTCATGCAAGTTTCTCTTAAGTGCAATCAACAATTGGTTTGCTTTAGTATGATTATGTTAGCTGATTCTATTTCTTTATTCAGTGATACACTAGATAGGGGGTTGCCTTGCAAGGATTTAAGGACTACTTGTTCCACCCCTGCCAAAAGCAATTTTCTTCCCTCTGTCATTCTCAGTTCCACCTCTTGGTCCTCAGGACAGAATTCTCTTTCCTGGGCCTCATACAAGCCTTTCTATTTTTCAGGAGTACTTCCCAAGCTTGGCTCTGCCACTTCCAAGCACTTTTCTTTATAGAAAAGCTCCTTATACAGGCAACATCTTTCAGGGCATTCAGGAGATAATAAAGTGGGTGTACTGGTGGCTGCTTCAAAGCAACCTACCAAACTAATTTCCTCCTTCTGCTCCTGAGCCAAAGTAGTTTTATTTGGGGTTTTCAAAAGCATGAGATCACTTTCTAAGAGACTTTCTCCCTCCAGGCTTCCCTCTGCTACTGTATCCATTTCTGCTGCAGTGGGTGATTCCTGGCCCCCTTGTGAGCATGTAAGTGCAATAGCACTCTTAACATCTCTATCAAATGTAAACCCTCTCTATATGTCAGGTCATAGACCTCTCTGGGTGTTCAGGGGTCATTGGAATGGGATTCTCTCTAACTTTTGTAGTACAATCATTCAAAGTACTGTCTTCCATCTGTTCCTCAATACAGGAAGGATCATTAGGGGTTTTCAAAATAACCTCATCCATTATGGTTACCTCATGGTTCTTTTCTAACTTGGGGCATCCCTGAATAGATTCAGAGGTTGGGGAATCCATTTTTCCCTCAGGGACTGTTAACTGCTCTCTCAGGGAACCTGTAACTTCAAAAGCACTCTGCACATGCTTAGTGAGATCTAGCGTGATTAAGCAAGGTGCAGGAATTTGATCACAAATTGCCACATCCCAATTTCTCATCCAGTCTCTGTAGTTTATTTTCACTTTAGCCATTGGTAAAATAGCTGGAGTAGAACTTATTTGCTTGATGGTAACATTCTGGCTTGGGAGAATTTGTTCTTTAGGAATCACATCAGGATGACACAGGGTTATGTTAGAACAAGTATCTACCACTCCAACATAAGACTTTTCATTAATAAGAATCCTCTCGCCAGGGTTATGTATTAAAATATCTTCTGCCTTTACTAGAAAACAATGAATTACCTGGGCTAGTGGCAAATCAGAATTTTCTGTAATGCCAGTTACCATAGAGACAGAATCTTGGTTACTGCTTTTCTCAGTGGCTTCAGCTGGTTTTAAACAGTAAACCTTCTTGGGCTGATTATCATCCTTCTCATTCCTGAGTTTATTTTTCATATACAGTGGTGCCTCGCTTAACGAGTGCACCGTATAACGATGAAATCGCATAGCGATACGTTTTTTCAGATCGCTAATGCGATCGCTCAACGTTTTTTTAATGGGGCAAAATTCGCTTTGCGAAGACCGGTAAGCATTTCGCTTACCGATCTTCGCAAAACGAACCCCGACGATCAGCTGTTCGGTGGCCAAAATGGCCGCCGGAAGCCTGGAAATGGCCCAAAATGGCCACGTGCAGCGTTTTCGCGCCCTCGTTAAGCAAGGCGAGGGCGCGAAAATGGCTGCCGGCCATCCTGAAGCATCGCTGAACGGTGAGTATTTGGCCCATTTGGAACGCATTAAACGATGTTTAATGCGTTCCAATGGAAATCCCTGCCCCGTTCAGCGATGCTTCAGCATAGCGAAGGTTTAATCCGGAACGGATTAACCTCGCTATGCGAGGCACCACTGTAATTGAATTGTAAATGACCGAACTCTCCGCAGTTATAGCACTGTCTTCTTCACTCACTCTGAGGTGATCTATTAAACTTTTCCTCAGGGTTCATTCGCTTTGGTGGACTAGGTCTTGGCAATTCAGGTGAGGCACTACTCTGGCCTTCTTTCACTGACATTTCGCTGCTGTACTTTTTGTTGAAAGATTTCTTATGGTTGTCCCAGGCTGGCCTGTTAAATTTTACCTCAGAGAACCTGTGGCTTCGAATCTCCCCAATGTAATCAGCTGTTTCACCTGCTTCTAATAGATTTTTAGGATTTTTGCCCTTAACTAAATAACGCAATTCCTCAGGCAAAATAGAATAAAATTGTTCCAACTCAATCACATTTTTCATCTGCTCAAGAGAAGTGACATCTTCACGGTCCATCCATTTCTCCAGACTTTGTAGCAGTTTAGCCCCTAGCAGAGAATAAGATTCATTGGGCTTTTTGGTCAGAGAATGAAATTTTCACCTCAGGTGTTCTGCATTGATACCAAATCTAGAAAATACCATTTTTCTGTATACATCAAAATCTCTAGCCTGCCCCAGAGGCATCTGAGAATACAACTCAGCTAAATCTCCACTTATTTGGGATTTCAAAATCATCATCCTTTTATCATTCTTAACATTAAAGTCCCAGCAAGCTCGTTCAAATGATATGAGGAAAGATTTCCTTTCCTATATTGGGGGAATTTCTTTAGATCAATTTTTGAGAAATTTCCCTCACTAGAGCTATGGTTATTGTTATTGTTATTCTGGGCAGTTAGTTCTAATTGTTTCATTTGTACATATTTGAAATTCTTTGTCTTAATTCTATTTGTCTGGCCTCAGCTCTCTCTTTTTCTCTGGCTCTTTCTTTCTCCATATCAAAATCAAAATCTATTTCCTTTTGTCTGGCCTCCTGCTCACCTTTGAGCTGTAGTTCCCTGAGCACTAGCTCCTTAGCCTTTTCCTCACCTCTGGCCTTTTCTCTAATTTCTGATTCCTTAGCTCTTAGCTTGAATTCCTGTTCCAATTTCCATTTTTCAAAACCTTGAAAGCTTAGATCACCTTCTCTCCCTGAGGCATTCTCATGAGTCTCCTCCTGTTCCACAGCTAGAGGGTCTCCATTTCCCTCCACTTCCTGAGGTAAACTTTGTGCCTCTTAAGGATCAATTACCTCCATTACTGGCTTTTTAGTTATTTTGGGTGGATTAAGTATGTACTTTTATTGATAAGAGCTGGTTTCTATTGCAGAGTTAGTCAGGCCTCTTTTTAAAACACTTTTTTTACTATTGTTTTCTTTTCCCAGTGTTTTTTTGGTGTACTATGTAGCTCTCACTTGGCAACTAAAGATGGCTACACTTTTTGTGGCACTGTGCCAGCCACAATCTTTCTTGGTCTTAGACAACCTTCTTGCCTCCAGACACATAAAAAATTCTGTTTTCAAGCCTCTGCTTTTTATGTTCCTTTCCCCTCAGACCTGTTCTGACCCTGGCTTCTGCTTTTTATCCACAAGCACTCCCTTAACACTCAGAGGCTTGTATTTTAAGCTAGCCCATTGGGTCTGTTCAAATCCTGAGGTAACCTCAAAAGGAATTTTCCCTTCAGAGTCATTCCCTATCTTACTCCCCCCAGATCTGGGATCAGAAGCCCTGCCACTAAGATTTACCACTAAAGCTCTAGCAGATAACCCACTTCTTTACCACAGACCTCTAACTAAAAGGTACCCTTAACTCAAGGAAAATTCACTTTTAACTCTTGCTGACTGGATTCTTTTCAGATCCCGCCACTGGACATCAATTGTGACATTCACCTTCTTGAAGGACCTATGTTTTGTACCCTCACAAAGGCTCCAGTCGTGTTTTCCTTTCACGACCACCAGTGGATTCCTTCAGTCCACAAAATTAAATTCACTTCTATTGTGAATGCAAACAAAACATATTGATTAAAGTAAAGCCAATTTATTAATCACAGAACTTATTCATAACGTACATACTATTCCTTTGCCATATAATTTCTACCTTCTCTATCTATTTCTCTTAACCAGTCTCCAACTCAATCTCTATCTCCTCTGCCTCTTCCTCTCAGGCTCCGCCTTTTAACCTCTCAGCTCCACCTCTCCACCACATTTGCCTAGAACATGAATAAGATATGACTTATACCTAACAAAGGGTGAGCGCTACACTTCTCTTCTTGGAACGTAGTCCTTTCTATTAATTTCTGTTGCTCTTGATCTCTTGTATTTTTAACAAGTATTTTTGTTTTCTTTTGGTTTATTTTAATTCCTGCCATATCACCAAAATTCATCAGCATCTCCATCAGGTCTTCGATTGAGTCCATTGGATCCTCCAATATAATATCTAAATCATCTGCAAAAGCTTGGAGCTTAAAAGTATGACCTCTTACTTTCAGTCCTTTTATTTCCTTTTTATCTCTGATTTGCTCAGTTAATATTTCTAGAGTAAGAATGAATAGTAATGGAGAGAGTGGGCACCCCTGTCTTGTACCTTTCTGTATTTGTATTTCTTTCGTCAGCTCTCCATTGATTCTAACTTTTGCCTTTTGCTGGATATAGATTGCTTTAATTAATTTCAAAAATCTTTCTCCAACTTGTAGCACTTCCAATTGGTGTAGCATAAAATTCCAATTCAGATTAACAAAAGCTTTCTCTGCATCCAAGAATATCATAGCCATTTGCTTTTCCAGGTGAGCCTCATAGTATTCCAAAGTATTTAAGATTATCCTTATACTGTATTATTTTTCATCTTCCTTTTTGGAAGGAAGCCCGATTGGTCTTGATGTATTGTCTGTATAAAGAGTCTTTTCAATCTAGCTGCTAACATGGTTGCATATATTTTGTAATCCACGTTTAGTAATGAGATTGGTATGTAATTTTTGATTTCTTTACCCTCTGTGTTTTCCTTATGTATGAGAGAGATTATTGCTTCAGACCACTTTGGTGGCAATTCTCCCTTTTCTCCTACAAAGTCCAAGAGTTTCTTATATGGTTTAAACAATACATTTTCTAATTCTTTGTAATATTCAGCTGGAACACCATCTGGGCCTTGTGATTTCCTTTTTGTTGTTGTTGTTGTTGTTTTTGCGTTTTGAGGGCTTCTATAATTTCTGCATATGTTAAAGGCTTATTTGATCTTCCATCAGTTTCAATTTATTGTATTTCAGTACATATTCCTTCTGAGATTCTTTGTCTACTTCCTTTTTACTGTATACATTTTGGTAGAAGTCCTCAACAATCTTTTTTTATTTCTTCTTGTTTAAATTTCTCAGTCCCTGTTTCATCTTTCAGTGTTTGTATTACAGTCAACCCTCGACTTACAAACTTAATCCATTCCGGAAGGAAGTTTGTAAGTCGAAAAGTTCATAAGTCGAATCAGCATTTCTCATAGGAATGCACTGAAAACCAATTAAATCCGTTCGGGCTGTTTTTGGTTCTTAGGTCGAGGGGCGTTTTTTAACTCGAATCATTAGTTCCCATAGGAACTAATGCAAAGCCGGTTAATCCGTTCCTACCACTAGGGGCAGATTTTTTTTCTTTTTAACCTTTTAACCTAAGATGAGAAAACCTGTTGATACTTAGTAACCAGTGCTTTTAGACCACTCTGCTGTTCTATAGTTAGAGCAGGGCTGATCTTCACGTCCCCTGGATTAAACTTAGTTTCACCCCTTCCTTCCCAGAATGGTAAATCATGTTCTTCTTTTTCAGCTCTTTCATGGCAAAAAGCACATTTTTCTCTTCTCTATAATATGGCTTAAGGGCATTTACATGAACTACCCGCCTGCCTAGGTGTTCATCTCCTTCGATAATATAATTAAGGTCACTCATTTTGTAAATGACTCTATAAGGTCCGTCCCAGTTTAATTGTAGCTTATTTCCCTTGATGGGTCTCAACATCAGTACCTCATCTCCAGGGTTAAACTGTCTTTCTTGAGCCTTTCTGCCATACCAAACTTTCTGTTTGACTTTTTGTGCTTTTAAGTTTTCAGCAGCCAATTCTAGATTTCTTTTGAGGCTGTTCATTAATGAGTCTATATAGGTGACTACATTTTGAGGATCTTCCTCTACAACCTGTTCCCAATTTTGCTTAATTAGATTAAGTGGACCTCTCACTTTTCTCCCAAATAGTAGTTCAAAAGGGCTGAACCCGGTACTCTCTTGTGGGACTGATCTGTAGGCATATAAAAGTAATTGTTATTTCTGGTCCCAGTTATTAGGGTTCTCAGCTAAATATGCTTTAATCATTCTCATAAGGGTCCCATTGAATTTCTGTGTTAACCCATTACTTTGAGGATGATAGGGAGAAGTTTCTAAATGTTTAACGCCACAAATCTGCCACAATCTCTTCATCAGTTTGGATGTAAATGATGTTCCTAAGTCTGTTATAATCTCTGAAGGAAAACCCATCCTACTTATATAGCTTACCAGGGCATCAGCTACAGTATGGGTCTCAATGTTTCTCAAAGGAATGGCTTCAGGGTATCTTGTGGCATGATCAATAATGGTAAGAATAAACCTGTTTCCCCTTTTCGTAACTTTAGGTAATGGTCCAATAATGTCTACTCCAATACATTTAAAAGGTGTGGAGATTACTGGTAAAGGGCATAGCTTAGCTTTAGTCCTGTCACTGTTATGACCCTGTTTTTGGCACACATCACATCTCTGACAGAAATTTCTAATTTCTAATTATTTCAGGCCAATAAAAGTTCTGAGTTATTCTCTGTTTGGTCTTATTTATACCTAAATGTGCAGCAAATATGTCTGAATGTCCCCTTTCTAAAATCATTGAGCAATATTTGTCTGGTACAACTAACTGGCTTCTAATCTCATGACCCCCTTTAGAAATATTCATCAGTGTTTCTCTGTACAGCAAACCATGTTTGATAAGGAATTGTTCAGGGGATTCAGGGGATAATTCTCTGCTAGCCACTTTATCAAAACAACATTTTAAAGTGGGATCTGCTTGCTGCTCTTGGGAAAATATATTTTTCTGTGGTATTTCTAGTGAAAATGCCTCAGCTTGGGGTATATTTTCATCTCCCCCTTGGCAGTCAGTAACATTTTCAGCTGCCTCAGTTTGTTCTTGATGTGATCGAGTAATTACTAACGCACTCTTAATGTGTGTTGAGAGGTCTGTCCCTATAAGTACTGCTGCAGGTATTTGCGAGGAAATTCCAACGCACCAATTTCCTTGCCATCCTCAATAACGAATTAAAACTTCTGCTACAGGCAAAACTACCACTTCTTTTCCAATCCCTTTGATTGTCATATGTTCATTAGGAATAATGTGCCTCTGAGGTATAATATCAGGGTGACAAAGGGTAACTTGTGAGCACTGTAAGCAAACACGGGTTCGAAAACACACGTGTTAGCTTGGACAGAGAGCAATCAGGAGTTTGCACATGCTAAAATAGGCTGAAGAGTCCAAATTCAGCTAGCCATGCTACAACACTCCTTCTCGCAGGTCTGCCCACATAAGAACACCCTGGTACTCTCAGATATTATTGTGAAAAAGGTCAAGTGGGCTTTGTAGTCCTTAGACTTAACTTGCACCACTGACAGGACTCTAAGTAAGCTAGGCCGAGGCAGCACTCTCAGATGACCCTATGACAAGTGTACTGTTCAGGAAACCAAATGAGTTTTTATAATCTTTATTTTATTAAAGAAAAAGCATGTTACTAAGTATCAGAGCCAAATTAAACCAAAACAAATAAACTAGCATTGTGCTGTTTAGTTACAAAGATGTAGTGAGGCAAAGAAAACATGAAAAATATAAAAGCGTTCAAAAACCTTATTAAAAATACAAAAAGCCATTGAAAAGAATCAAAACAGTTCCAGTCCAGGAAATCATTAGTAAAACAAAATAATCCATGTAGGTCATAACAAGGCTATAGTCCTCAGTGATCCTATAGAATAAAAATCCCTTAACAAAAGTAAAAATCCCTTATATGTCCCATAGTCCTTAGAAAAGAAAAATCCAGTAAATATACCATAGTCCTTACAAAATTACAAGGGCATAGTCCATATGGAGTATTCCAAGAAAAGAAGTCCATAAAGAATATTCCATAGGTAACAGTCCATAGAAAATAGTCCATGCACAGTCCTTAGGTAAAATCCCATAAGTCTAAAAGTAATCCAGCAAAGCATAGAAACCAGTCCATGTAGGTAGGTCACCAGACTGAAAGGTCGGTCTTGGAAAGACAAAGTCCATAGAGAAAAAGTTCCTTTTTCAAGAGTAACTGGCAAGGACTTAATGCACCTTCCCACGATGTCATCCAATCAGAGTTCGTTACTAGGCAAACAGTCCTGTTACATCACATGAATTCTTTCTCATACGCACCAGATGTTATTTGGGTTACGGTGGTTTCTCAAAGAGTCACAACAATTCCCATCTATCTAATCACACAGAGTCCTTTCTCAGGCCTTCAGAATAACATTCTCTCGGCTCGCCTGGAAAACACTTGTCAGCATAGCAAAGATACTTTATACAAAGAAACAAGATGGAACCTCTCTGGCTTATTTCTTAATTACAAAACCCATATGCCTTTAAAAGATTTTAACTCAAAAACCCATCTCATCACAAGCCCCCTGAAGATTAACAAAATTCTCAAACAATTTAAGTTTTAATTTTGATAATTGAATAAGATGAGATGTCATAAGTAAGCATTAACAAAATAGAGAAAGATATTAACTTGAACATAAAGTTATACATTTCAAATATGATTCTAAAATAGCAAAACAATTGTTACATGAGAACTATTATAATTACAGTATTTACCATACATGAGAGAAAATTGCATTAGGCACTTCTACTAGTCTGAAAAACAGAAGAATAAACATGTTAGTATACTTAATCAAATACATCACTCTGCATATGCTCAGATAATACTCTAGTCATCAAACAGTAAAATAATGAAACCAGGGTTAACATCATAATGACCTGACAAACCAATATACTGATATGAAGTAATAATAGATAAAACACTCTATGTATGCTCAGGAACATAGTCATACAGAATAACAAGAAAATTAAACATCAGAGCTTTATCAATTCTAGCCATTTTCTCCCCTTGCATCTGCACTAAACATTCGAGATAAGCAATGGGGAATTAAAGCCTCCTTTCTAAGTAGATGTTTAACATCAAAATCATATTTTTGCAATCTGAAATACCACTGCATTAATCTTGGGCTTCGATATCTCTGCTTCTCTAAGAATGACAAAGCATTTTGGTCTGCTTGAATTGGATCAGGGCTGTAAATTACAAAGTTGCCTACATAGCCAATCACATAATATAAATCACCAAAGAATTCATCAACCAATTTCTGAAAAGTAACAAAGGTATTTTCCATTCCAGGTGCTAGTTTTCTGAGTTGGTAAATTCCCTGAGGGCAAGTAAATGATGTATAAGGGCGATGTTCCTCTTTAATTAAAATCTGATAAAGCCCTCCTTTTATTCCAATCACAGAAATGTATTCAGCGTTTGCAACAATTTCTACCAACATCTCAACATTGATTGTAGGATTGATTGTAGGGATTGATTCAGTCTTCGTGAACTCATTTAACTGGCTAAAATCTAATTCCACTTTAGGATTAGCTAACACAGACTCCAATATCTGCCCTGGGTTGAATTGATCAATGCCTTCCACGCCTTGGTCCAGAAATGCCACACCCCTGGACACATGTATCACTGAATTAGCTGTGCTATCAGGTTTAGTCACAAGAGGCCGCTGTTGCATCAAAGTTCCTTCGGGAGTACTCTGCATAGCCTCAGAAACAGTATCAGCATTCTCACCACTTCCTTGGAAAATAGGTTGTTGAAAATAAGAGTGGTCCCCAACCTCTGCCTTTCTTTCTAAAGATCTTTCTGAGAAGATCAACTGTGGTACTGGGCCAAAGTTTCCAGACATGGTTTCAGTCTCTGGAGAAACATCAGTACTTTGTAATCCCATAAAGTTAGCGCTTCCCCCTACATTGGTTGTGTTAGAAACAGTCTCACCATCTGACAGGTTCAAATGCAGTTTCTTATCTTGAACCAAGTTTACACAGTCACTTGTACTATTAAAACAATGTGAAAGTTCATGCTGCAAGGTCTCTGTACAAATAACTCCTCCTGTAACATTACTTCCGAACTGCCATGAAGTACACGGGGTCCCTGCCAACCTAACAGGGTCTGATTTCGCTGTTCCCTCTGGACTAAGAGAAGGGGGGTTGTTTGAGATCTGACATGCATCAAGATCTGCTGACACAAGTCTTGGCAAAGAATTGCGCTGAGTCTCTATTACATCATCCTGCTGGTATTTTACTCCCCCATCTTCTGGCAAACCCATAGTCTCATCCTGAATTATTTCAGAATTTCTCACCTGTCCTGTGCTCTGGAAAA
The DNA here is from genome assembly GCF_051106095.1 of Pogona vitticeps. Taxonomy (NCBI): domain Eukaryota; kingdom Metazoa; phylum Chordata; class Lepidosauria; order Squamata; family Agamidae; genus Pogona; species Pogona vitticeps. The sequence goes on from NC_135786.1 coordinate 116,435,425, forward strand.
GAGCTGAGGTTGGTGCTGAGCTGAATTCCAATGCACTGAAATTCTCTGGAGCACTGCAGTTTTCCCTTGCGTCGTTCGATGCTATTTCCCGGCGAACTTTCTCCTGCATTCCTCTCTCTGCGCGCGGCTCCAGGGCCTGTAAATCCTTTGTTTGGACGGGCGATAAATCGCTGTCTCCTCTGGAATGCTCCTTAGAATTCCACTGGGCCTCGTTAACTCTTTCCACACAAGCATCTTGCATCTTAGGGTCGCTCCCACTTGTTTGGAGCGTCTCATTGCAGTAATCCCCAAAGGAACCCTGCTGAACTTGGAAAAACCTTTGCATCAAGCCAGGTTCTGTGCTTAAAAAACGTTTTAGAAGCATGTTTTCATGGCAAAGCTCCCGTATCAGGCAATCTCTTTCCCTAATTTTCTGCTTGGCTTGCTCGAAAAATCCCGAAGCCACTTCCAAGAGTATATCCACGGTTTTCGACTGGTTTTGCTCCTCCATCTTCTGCTGGCAATCTAGCCTAGGCTAGGTCAGCAAAAACAAACAAAAAGAAAAAAAAATTTAAAAATCTCCTCTGCACCTTTGACCAACTACTGTCACTCAGTGACCCTGAGGTCTGTGAGAAGACAGACAGCTGCCAAACCAAAATACTGAAAAATCCAAAAGGAAGAGAAAAGAAAAACTGTGATCACTCTGTGAACCCTAAAGTTACAGAGATGATCAATGACTGAACTGGGTACAGATAGATACCTCTAAGATCAGGTCATCCCGACAGATGCTGAGATCATAGGGCATGACCCAGATCTAGGCTGGTACACGGCCAGGTGCTCCGGCAAATCCTAAGATTATAGGAGTACACTTAGGCCAAAAAAACAAAACAAAACAAAACAAAACAAACCTGGATGCAAGTCCCAAAACAATGTAGCCAGAGTCATTTATACAATCCTAAGATTGTGAAATGATCTGCTCAACTTGGGTGCAAGCACTCCAAAAATAAAGGACATGCATCTTGGAATTTCTTCACTACAACGTTGTAACAACCTGCACATGCCTACTGATTAAATCCAATTGTTTCCTAACAGTTTGCTTGTCCCACTGGGAATCTCTTTCTTAAAAGAGCACCCCAGATTCTAACACACATTACCACAGCCTGAAGATTTAACACCTCTCACCACAGCCTTTAGATCTAACTGCTGGCAAACAGTGTTTCCTAGGAAATTACTGTTTACACCAAGGGAAGCACCTAGCTCCTTGAAGCCTCAGTGTCCCACTGCAATCAAAACTTAGCTTGTGGATCAGAGTCACTCAAGCTGCCAGATAGAACAAAAATTGGTCATCCTGAGGTACTACAAAACCTAGCACGTGGTCCATCGCGCAGCTGCCACCATGTAAGCAAACACGGGTTCGAAAACACACGTGTTAGCTTGGACAGAGAGCAATCAGGAGTTTGCACATGCTAAAATAGGCTGAAGAGTCCAAATTCAGCTAGCCATGCTACAACACTCCTTCTCGCAGGTCTGCCCACATAAGAACACCCTGGTACTCTCAGATATTATTGTGAAAAAGGTCAAGTGGGCTTTGTAGTCCTTAGACTTAACTTGCACCACTGACAGGACTCTAAGTAAGCTAGGCCGAGGCAGCACTCTCAGATGACCCTATGACAAGTGTACTGTTCAGGAAACCAAATGAGTTTTTATAATCTTTATTTTATTAAAGAAAAAGCATGTTACTAAGTATCAGAGCCAAATTAAACCAAAACAAATAAACTAGCATTGTGCTGTTTAGTTACAAAGATGTAGTGAGGCAAAGAAAACATGAAAAATATAAAAGCGTTCAAAAACCTTATTAAAAATACAAAAAGCCATTGAAAAGAATCAAAACAGTTCCAGTCCAGGAAATCATTAGTAAAACAAAATAATCCATGTAGGTCATAACAAGGCTATAGTCCTCAGTGATCCTATAGAATAAAAATCCCTTAACAAAAGTAAAAATCCCTTATATGTCCCATAGTCCTTAGAAAAGAAAAATCCAGTAAATATACCATAGTCCTTACAAAATTACAAGGGCATAGTCCATATGGAGTATTCCAAGAAAAGAAGTCCATAAAGAATATTCCATAGGTAACAGTCCATAGAAAATAGTCCATGCACAGTCCTTAGGTAAAATCCCATAAGTCTAAAAGTAATCCAGCAAAGCATAGAAACCAGTCCATGTAGGTAGGTCACCAGACTGAAAGGTCGGTCTTGGAAAGACAAAGTCCATAGAGAAAAAGTTCCTTTTTCAAGAGTAACTGGCAAGGACTTAATGCACCTTCCCACGATGTCATCCAATCAGAGTTCGTTACTAGGCAAACAGTCCTGTTACATCACATGAATTCTTTCTCATACGCACCAGATGTTATTTGGGTTACGGTGGTTTCTCAAAGAGTCACAACAATTCCCATCTATCTAATCACACAGAGTCCTTTCTCAGGCCTTCAGAATAACATTCTCTCGGCTCGCCTGGAAAACACTTGTCAGCATAGCAAAGATACTTTATACAAAGAAACAAGATGGAACCTCTCTGGCTTATTTCTTAATTACAAAACCCATATGCCTTTAAAAGATTTTAACTCAAAAACCCATCTCATCACAAGCACGTGTCTCTTAAAGCTAAACAGTTGTTTTCAAATATTCCTATATTATCACCAGCTGATTCAAATAATTGGGAATCAGTTCTTATATATAGACAGTGTCTTATTTCAGTAATAGGAAGATTATTGTCATAACTTGAGACCTCTCCACTAAAAGTATCAATTGTAGAGCCCTCTGCTGGTGTTTCCATGACAACAGGCTCCTCTCTAGGGGAAGCTATCTGATCATTCTGAATACAGTAAACAGATTTGGCCTTGTTTAAATTCATTTTCTGAGGTAAAATTTCTTTATTTTCTTTTGTTTTATGACATTGGGAAGCAATATGGCCCTTCTCATGGCAGTGGAAGCAAATTCGGTCGCTCCATGAGCTTTTTCTAGCTAATTTTTCTTTTCCCTCCAAAATCTGGCTCTTGGCTTGGCCCTGTTCTGAAGGCTTTCCAACAAAATGACCACCCAATTTCTGCTGGCTCTTAACTTGCCCTTTGAAATATTTAGTGTTATCCTCCCATGTTTTCCTCATGTTTTTTCCCTCAGAATACATAGGCTTTCTAATTTGGGAAATGAAATCTGCAATCTCAGCTGCCTGTTTAACATCTGACGGTCGTTTGTCTTTCACCAAGTATTTAATTTCACCATGTAAAAGGGAATAGAACTGTTCCAACCCTATAATATTTTAAAATTGTTGAATTGTCTGCACACCCTCTTGCGCTAACCACTTATCTAAACATTTAACTACATTGGCACCAAGCTGTGTGTAAGATTCATCTGGTTTCTTGGACAGTGTTCTGAATTTCTGTCTCAGCTGTTCTGCATTTATGCCAAACCTAGCAAACACCATCTTTTTAAATTCTGAATAATTTTTAATCATATCGATTGGCATGTCAGCGTAGACTTCAGCCAGACACCCACTAATTTGAGATCTTAAAATTATCATTTTCTCTGACAGAGAAATCTGCACATGCCCTTTCAAAAAGAGTTAAAAATGCTTCGGGACAGTCTCCCTGTTGATAAGAAGGGAATTTCTTTAAATCTGATTTTGACAACTGCCCTCCTTCAGAATTGGAATTTCTGTTATTGTTGTTATTGTTCTGGTTCATTAATTCCAGTCTCTTGATTTCAAAAGACATACGCTCTTTCTCCAGAACGATCTTCTCTCTTTCTAATCTTTCCTCCTTCTCCAGTTCTAATTGCCTCATTCTGAATTCATGTGCTTGTGTTAATTCAAATTTCCTGAGATCTGATAAATCTCTTCTAGAGGACTCTTCCTCTTGCGCTTAATTAAAGCAATCTATATCCAGCAAAAGGCAAAATCTTTCCTCTTCTCCATTAAACTCTTCATCTGAACTAGCTGCCATCTCAGCAGATCTTGGTTCAAGTTCAGTTTTTCTACTACAGGTTAAGGGCATTTTATCTTTCAATCTTTTCAATGACAATATCACAATTTTTCCTCCTACTGTATCTGAATGGAGTTTGTATAAGTTATACTATATCCTTCACCAGAATGTCCAACCCTCAGATATATCACATGCTCTTTCAGACGTTTCCACTGTTTTAACCAACAACCAAAACCCTCCCCCAGGATCTTCCTTCAATCCTTATAAAGGTATTATGATATGTAAATCAGCTTTTAGCCCAACAGTTTAAAATACAACCATGGCACAAATGTTCCTTCTTCTCAAGAAGCCTAGCAGAGTTATTATGTCTCTGGACCTCTATTACCAGAGTCCCACACAATCCAAAGAGAAAATCCAAGCTAACAACAATCACAGGCTTTCAGACCTCAATATTTGTAGAGTTCCAACCTCAATACAATGTTGCAGAATCCCAAACAGCGTTTCACATATCAAATCAAAGCTAGGAAAAATTCCCAGGCTTTCCCACCTCAATATTTGTACAGTTCCAACACCAGTGCGATATTCCAGAGTCCCAAAAGGCTTTCCACATATCAAATCTGATATATTTGTAATCCAAACTGCTCCTTACGCAATGTAAGAGGTGTGTTGAGGCTGTCATTCAGCTTTTCCTCCAGTAGGTGTCCTTATAATCCACTGTATGTTCCTTCCATTAATCCATAAATCCAGTCAACAACTCCAGTCCTGGTTTTCCCAGTTCCATAGTCCACCCTCGGCGACAGTGTCTTTCTCCCCTTGGAATGAGTTAGCTTCTCCCAGTATATACTATAGCCCTTTACAGTTGTAGCCTCTGAGGGGGATCTTCCAAAGCTTCCCCACCCCCAGGAATATTATACAGTTCCAAAATTTTGATGGCACTCTGTCTATAACTGTTGAGAAATCTGCAACACAATGTTGTGTTTTTCACTCTGTTTTCCTGATAGATAACAGCTTTAAGTCCAGTCCGTAGTTGTATTATGTCACCCTGGAATTATTTCCAGAATCAGTTTTTTTCCTCAGTCTCTCAGTGTTCGGCCTTGACCAGCCCGCAGGCTAAAAGTTAGTTTCACTTTCTGAGGCAGCAGGACTGATAAGCAAGCTAGTCACTTCTTCCCTTCTTTTGGCCAAATATTCTGCACTCTAGTTTCTTTTTCGGCTTTATGGGGCTGTTCATAAATCAAAGGCTTCAACTTACTTTATTGTTGTCAGTTTTCAACACAGTATCTGTTTGTTCTCCTGTCCTCTATAGGGGGTGGGTTACTCACAGCTTCATTGCCCAATATGGATCCCACATTTGATCTGTGCTCGGGTGATCTCTTCAGAGGGAAGAAATATCAGGTTGCTGCCTGGCTTCCTTTCCCCTCTGTTGCTCACCAACTGCTCCAGGGAGACTTCTCCTAGTCTCCCCTTTAGTCCTTCATCTTCTGAAGGACCCCCAGACCAGGCGGTTCCAGCTTTCCTCAGGAGCTTATTCAGATATATGTGAACCAAAAGATAAAGAAATGAAATAGCGGTACATCTACTCAATGGAGATGGAAAAATGATAACAGATGACAAAGAAATGGCAGTAATGGGAAAATTAAACAGACTATGAACTTCCAAACAAAGTGCAGAATTACAGCTGGAGATTGATGAACAAATAGTCAAGGAATACCTTTCTACCTTGAAGAAGTACAAATCTCCAGGGCCAGATGATCTGCAGCCAAGAGTCCTGAAGGAAATGGCTGAAGAACTCTCAGAACTGCTGTCCATTATTTTCTTGAAATCATGGGAAATGAGGGAGGTGTCAGAGGCTTGGAGGAGGGCCAATGCTGTCCCTATCTTGAAAAAGTGCAAAAAAGAGGAACCTGGGAACTACAGGCCAGTCAGCCTAACATCAATCCCAGGTAAAATTCTGGAACACATCATAAACCAGTCATTCTGCAAGCACCTAGAAAACAATGCAGTAATAACTAGAAGCCAACACGGATTTGTCAAGAACAAATCCTACCAAACTAATTTGATCTTGTTTTTTGATCAGGTCACCTCTCTGATAGACAGAGGGGATGCTGTAGATGAATTATATCTTGACTTCAGCAAAGCTTTTGACAAAGTGCCCCATGATATCCTGATTAGCAAGCTAACTAGGTGTGGACTGGATAGATCAAGTGTCAGGTGGATACACAATCGGCTACAGAACCATACTCAGAGGGTGACGATTAATGGGTCCTTCTCTAACTGGGAGGAGGGAACAAGTGGGGTACCCCAAGGCTCAGTCCTGGGTCCGGTGCTCCTCAACATTTTTATTAATGACTTGGATGAGGGAATGCAAGGAATGCTTGACAAATTTGCAGATGAAATTGATTGGGTGGAATAGTTAATACCCTAGAAGACAAAATTCAAAATTATCTGGATAGACTGGAGCACTGGGCTGAAAACAACATAATGAAGTTGAAACCAAATTCACAGTTACAAGAGGGGGAATACTTGGCTCAGCAATGCTACAGGGGAGAAGGATTTTGGAATTGTCGTAGATCAAAAGCTGAATATGAGCCAACAGTGCAATGTGGATACAAAAAAGGCAAATGCTATTTTAGGCTGCATTATCAGAAGTATAGTTTCCAGATCACATAAGGTGTTAGTTCCCCTCTATTCAGCACTGGTTTGGCCTCACCTTGGGTATTGTGTCCAGTTCTCAACACAGCACTTCAAGGAGGATGCTAACAAATTGGAACAAGTTCAGAGGAGGGAGACAAGGGTGATCTAGAAACCAAACCCTATGAGGAAAGACTGAAAAGAACTGGGCATGTTTAGCCTTGAGAAAAGAAGACAGAGGGGTAATATGTTAGCACTTTTTCAAATACTTAAAAGGCTGTCATACAGAGGAGGAGCAGGATCTGTTATCTATCATCTGTTCTCGATCAGGACACGCAACAAAGGGCTCAAGTTACAGGAAGCCAAATTTTGATTGAACTTCCTAACTGTTAGAGCAGTAAGACAGTGGAACCAATTACCTCAAGAGGTGGTGAGTGCCCCAACATTGGAGGTATTCAGGAGAAATCTAGACAACCACCTGGCAGATATCCTTTGATTTGTATTCCTGCATCAAGGACGGAGTTGTACTCAATGGCCTTATTGGCCCTTTCCAGCTTCACTATTCTATGATTTTATTATTCTATTTTTGCTTCAAGCACCAAACTATCTGAGAATTTTACATTGGGATCAGAGACTTTTGTAAAATTTTGATATATTCATATGGATTTTTCAGCCTTTTTTCTTTCCATAAAAAAGAATCTTAAAGAGGACAGGACTGCTGTAAGAAGGCCTTTTCATGGCAGTGATAGGAGCGGAGTGTCTGTCTGATCTCCTGCATCCACCCCAATTCATGGGCTGACTCTGGTGGAACTGTGAAAAAAATGGAGGCATTTGGAAATTTGTTTTTTTGGAGGGAGTGGGAGGTTTTTGTGCTACCTTCCTACAGAGGCTTCGATTACTTTGAAGATGCACATGAAGTGCTCAGAAAACCCTGAAATGATGTATGAGTGCACAGTTTGATAAGTCTTTTCAAAGACAAGAACTGTGTATGAGGTCAGGGCAGTGCATTAGCTGTTGCAGTGACAAATCTGTGTTGTTTCTCTGACAGAATCCGGAGGGCCTGCCATTACATCGTCAACCTGCGCTATTTTGAGATGTGCATTCTTCTGGTGATTGCAGCAAGCAGCATTGCATTGGCAGCAGAGGACCCTGTCCTGACCAACTCAGACAGGAATAAAGTGAATACTCTTTTTCTTGACTATTCTGCCCTAACGTAAGAGCATAATGTAAATGAGCTCCAGTTCCTCAGCAGCAGACCCATTTTATAGGCCAGTGAAGAGTTGAACTGTTTGTTCAGGAGACTCAATGGGTACAGCTCTTGCTGGGCTAGGCCACCTCAGACTACACCTGAGGTTTAAATGTTTGGATGCCTCTCTATTAGTCAGTCGGTCGGTTGGTCGGTTAGTCAATCTCTGTAAATCCTGACATCGCTATACAGTGGTGCCTTGCTTAACGACCGTGCCGTTTAACAATGAATCCGCATAGTGATGTCGCTTTTGCGATTGCAAAAGCGATCGCATTGTGACATTTAGATAGGCAAAAACTCGCATTGTGATGATCGGTAAGCGTTTCGCATACCGATCTTCGCATTGCGATGTTTTTACAACAGCTGATCGGCGGTTCCAAAAGGGCCGCCGAGTGCCCAAAATGGCCACCGCAAGTGTTTTCGCGCCCTGCCCTCGCTTACCGAGAGCGCGAAAATGGCGGCGCTATGGAGGAACTTCGCTGAATGGTGAGTTTGGGCCCCATAGGAATGCATTAAACTAAGTTTAATGCGTTCCTATGGGGTTTTTCGATCCGTTTAGCGATGTTTTTGCATAGTGATGATTAATCCGGAACGGATTAACGTCGCTATGCGGGGCACCACTGTATATTTATTAAAAGTAGTGTGCCGGAGAGATGTCTGTCCTAATAATCTCCTTGGCAGGCTGGTGTTGTTTGTTCTTTCATATGCTGATTCTAGTGCTGATAAGACTCAGTTCTCTCTCTCCATTCTATTACAGTAGTGCCTGGCATTACAACGTTAATTCGTTCCAGCGAAATCGCTGTAGAACGAAAATGTCATAAAGCGATTTTTAAAAGCCCATAGAAACACATTAAAACCTGGTTAATGCGTTCCTATGGGCTGGAAACTCACGTTCCAGCGAAGATCCTCTATAGCGTGGCCATTTTCGCTGCCTGTGCAGCGAGGAATCCGTCCCAGAAAACAGCAGGCGGCCATTTTGTTTACCTGGTGGCCATTTTGAAACTGCCGATTAGCTGTTAAAAAATCATCGCTTTGCGAGAATCAGTTCCCGAAGCAGGGAACCGATCATCACAAAGCGAAATTCCCCCATAGGGAACATCGTTTTGTGATTGCTTTTGCAGTCACAAAAACATTGACGTCAAGCGGTTTCATCGTTAAACGGAGCGCCCGTCTTGTGGGGCACCACTGTATCTTTTCTCTCGATCCATTAGGTTGTATAGCACCCTAGCTTCCTTTGGAAAGAAGGGTGTCATGTAAAACTAATTACCTATTGCTTAGTCAGCAACAGCAGTTATGAGGAGGTATAGGATCATGCAGTTTGTCGGTCTCGGTATGAACGGTACATTCCAATGTGCCTCTTCTGATTGTTTCAACTCATATCAAGAAGTGCAGCTTTACTAACTTGTACTGGTGGGATTCATTTCCTAAAATGCTGTGCTGATAGAACCGCCTGTGGTTTTGCTCTGCATAATGGTACGAAGCTTGTCTTGACTTCTAGTCTTTTGGTGTGTGCTGGCCTAGGAATAGGAGTTCTTATAGGGCCTGCCTCTGTGTGGCGCTGACTGTGGAGTAATTACAGGTGTCACCGCACAGTGCAAGAAGAGTGGTTGTCTAAATCCCTCTCAGGCAGCCATCATAGAAGCAGACGGTTGCCTTTGTTCTTTCATACCAGACAGCTACCACATTTGATGCTTGCCATGACTTGGTCCCCATCCCAGCCAATGGGAATATGAGTCCAGACCCCTGTCCAGGAAAGATACAAAATGTCAGGACAAGAGTTGATACACATTTTTTTACTGCCATAGATTAAAAAAAGAGTTAGCAACATCAATATGCACCTTTTGCAATAATCAGGGCTGGCATCTGTGCCTCTGAGGACAGGATGAAGCAAAAACAGAAGTGAAGCACAGAGATGAAACAAGAACAGGTGTCAAACTACCCAGCAGACTTTGTCCAGAAATGTTTGGGTACTCGGGGAGTATCACAAGGCACACTCCAGGCTGCTATTGCAAATAGGCTTCATTAGCTGGTGTGGCTTGCCTCCTGGTGGCCCCCTCCTTTGGTGGGAATGGGACATTCAGAGCTTTGAAAAGCGACTTTTGGGGGAGGGGCTACCAGTCCCCTGGCCATTTGCCATGCTAGCTGGGGCATTTTATGGACTGAATAGCTCAGTGAGCTGGTGTACCTGGCAATGGAGGCAGGGTCAGGAGTTCAGTTCCCCACTGTGCCTCCTGATAGAATAGCCAGGCTGTGTAGCCTTGGGTAAGCTACACAGTCCCAGAGCCCTCTCAGAAGATGGGAATGGTAAATCAGCTCTGAATATTTTACACCTAGGTCCCAAGGCCACACAGGCTGGCTCTTCTCCTAGGAAGCACAATGGGGGATTGAACTCCCAGTCTCTGGCTTTGCAGTCAAAATCTCCACAGGCAACACACAAATGTTTTACTAAATTCTGAGTGGGGTGGAAACCTAGGAGGCAGGGCTTACATACAGTACATACCTCATTCCCTCCGTACATTTAGCCCTACATAGATTTGGGCATGATGCATTAATCCTAGTGTTGGGTTGGGAGCTCTAGTTACTTTAACGTAAGTAAAATTAATGAAAAATCTCAAGGCACTTTAAAAACTAGCAAGCTAATTAAATGTGGGTTTTCTAAGCACGCATCCCAACATAACACCATAGGTACCTTCATATCTTTCTTTGGGTAGATGATATCTCACGAACAACAACAACAAAACAGAAAGCAGCTGCCAGAGGATCTTAGGCCTGACGTGGGTTGACACTCAGGAAAAGTTTTCCCTGCTAGAGGAATGCAAGTGCATAGTGGGGTAATTTCACTCTGATAACAGTGCTATTCACTTCCAGAAGAAAAGCTTCCCCCAAGGAATTTAAGATATGAACGTTGCAAATATTATTTACCAAAATAGATCTGTACCAATATTCTGTATTTGACTTCAAGGGTGAATGTGTTGTAATATTTATATTCCACATGTATAATAACTTTCAAGTTTACATTGAAAACAGTTTGGTGCCTTGTCTTGTGCTGGGATACTTCTGTTAGTTAGCTGTGTGCCATCAGGTGGGAACCAACTTATAGCAACCTTAATAGGGCTTTCAAGGTTAACGAGATATAAAAGAAATGGTTTTGCCAGTTCCGCTTCCCCAGTGCTTTTCCATGGCTAAGTAGGAATTTGAACCCTGGTCTCCAGAGTCCTTGTCTGTTACTCTGTCCTTTACACCACAGTGGCTAGATTGATACATTGCAACCTAATATTAATTTCTTTTTAAGATCCTGTAGATTCTTTAGATGCATCTGATCCTTAAGATCAGTTGCTTCTAAAGAAGTCATCTCCTGTACCCAAAGTTTTATGTCATAATTAATATCTCAAGTTAATAAGCTGCTGTAGTACTCTTTGTTGACTTCATTGCAAAAAATTAGGCAGCTGCTCTCTGGAAAATCTTAACATAAACCTGAGGGAGAATTTTCAGAGAAATGACATTTTTATGCATGTAGAGGGAAACTGGATGAAGAAGCATAGAAGACTATTGACCAACATATTTAGAAGTATTCTGAGAGTCTAATGTGATTCTTACTTAAATATGTGAGTGTTCTCATTTGAAATATATCCTTCAGCCTCTCATTCATATTTGCAGGTCCTGAGATACTTTGACTATGTTTTCACTGGTGTGTTTACCTTTGAGATGGTTATTAAGGTAAGAGACAAAAGACAATTATTTCAATTAATCAATGGAAAGAATATAGATTTCATATTCATTTCATACAAACTTCATATTCATTTCAAACACTGTGCTTTGTTATCTCAGTAAAACAGAGGCTAATTATATATATATATATATATATATCAACGTTGGCTGATAGCAGGGTTTTTGTGTTTTTTTGCCCTCTAAGCATTTCTTGAATAAGAAAGAAAAGAAAATACATGAAACTTTCTGTGATTTCAGTAAACAGGGCTGACTGCCAGGTTGAACAGCCAGGTCTTGCAGAAATTGGTCTCAAACATTCTTTCTTGAAATTTGCAACTCGTTGAAAATACTGGTCCTCTTCAAGTGCCAGTTAGAGATGGGCAGGAACCACTGGTGGTTCATGACGATTCGTTTATTAGCCAAACAGGTGTTCAGCATTTCCAAGCCCTGCCCCCCTCCTGTGGGTGCCCACTCAGATGCAGTACTCAGGCTTCCCTGCCCTGCCTCCTCCGGGTGCTGCCTCTGAGTGGGTGCCTGCTGGAGGAGGCAGGGCTGGACAGTGCCAAACAGCTGTTCCGCTGATAAACAAACTGGCACAAACTGCCAAATCAACATTTCATGCCCATCTCTAGTGCCAGTAGCTTTCTGGGCTGTTTAGCTTGTCCCTGCTGACATTGCCATGCCTTTGCTCTTTCCTTTATAAACTTTCCCCGCCTATTAGGAAATTCTGCCACGGCACTTCTGTGTACAACTTACAAGATACTGTACCATGTTTTGCTCTTCACTTTGCTTTTTTTTCTGTGTTTTTTTAACCCTACTCAAACTCTTCTCAGCTCTTTGGTCCTTCTGGTCCCATTTTCTGCTCTTCCTTATGTCTGTGCCCTAAATATTTAGACTGCCTCCTGGGAAATGACCTTGGTTTGATTATCTGATTGATGGCTTTGCTTTGCACTTTGTTCATCTGAATCCTGGGTCTGGCTTTTGGGAAGAGTGCAGAGCATGTTAATGCATCTAGTGGAGTTAAGGCTAGGGTAGCTCAGTACACTTGCTCACAGAGGCAAAACAGAGAGAGAGAGAGAGAGAGAGGTTGACATACCAGGAGCCAGCTGGAGTAGCAATTAAGCAATTAAGCCTTACTTGAACAGGGGACAACAGGAAAGTGTCTTCCATTGTACATATGTCACTACTGAGAGCAGGAATCTAAGTCATGTGGTGCAGAGAAGCTGTACAGTGCGAGTGAAGCTCTGTGCAGATGTTTGGGAGAAAGCAAGCAAAAGAGTAGTACTGAAGGCTTGTGTAAAGGAGAAAAAGTGGATTTTATCCTTAATGAATCCCACTTGCTCAGCACTTAACTGAGTCTGCAAAAATCAGGCATGATATGAAAAGCTGCTGAGCCTTTGATGTAGTCTCAGTTTACAGTGACAAATTCTATGACTTCCTCCTTGTGGGTGGCAAGTGTTGGCTTCATTGGGAACAGAATGTGAAGCAGTTTCTGAAGTGGAAAGAGAAAATTAGATATACCCCTCCTACTTTTTTTAGTAGAATCTTTTGCACATCCCTGTCATGTCTCAAATGTCACTCCCACAGAGCAGTACTTCTAAATTAAGTACCACATTTGTGTTTGGAAAGCTAAACTGGCATGCTAATTTTTATAAGTTTCCAGTAGAGTGGAAAGTTTTTGCAGCTTATCTAATCTGGGATCCTGTTATGAATCAAGATCTTCTATGGCATGCTATATTTAAATTTATTTATTTATTTATTTATTTATTTATTTATTTATTTATTTATTTATTTATTTATTTATTTATTTAAATTTATACTCCACCCATCTAGACCGAAGTCTACTCTTTAGGGAAATAAGTTGGGCTGAATCAGTGATTATGCATTCTGTTTCCATCAGTGGCCTATCATATTATCTCCTGGGGAGCTACAGGCAATCCTCCCTTGCCTTTTGTCACTCAGCATCTAGTGTTCCGAGCCAGACCATTCTGGAATATCAAGACTCCATTTTCATTAGTTGGAAGCATCATCCACAAAGTTATCCATGTACAACTGTACATACTAGCAGCTGCCACCAGCCAGTGACTCCTTGAAAGCAGAACTGGCATAAGCATGTGGCATCGTCACGCAAATGTCAGGCTCCAGAAAGGGTTACTTTAAGAAGAGATGAAACATAACAAGGCAGAGGGGGACAAAGTGTGCCCATCCACATGTTGTTGGGTTGCAGCTCCCATGAGCCTTAGCAACCATTGCTAATGATGAAGAATGCTGGGAGTTCAAGTCCAAAGATATCTGGAGGGGGACACTTGACTTATTCTTAAAACAATAAGAAATAAGTGCCAGCAACATACCCTCTCATTTGCAGCCCCGCCGGTTGGGGCTTCACCTCTCTCGCACACAACTGCGTACATGCATGACTCCACCTCCCTCCCCACATGCAGGATTCAACCACGATTGGAACCAAAGGAACCAAAGAATGCAATCAATCACTGCATGGGGTAGGGAGAGAGCTGCATGGAAGGAGACGGAGTCATGCGAGCCTGTGCAGGGCTTAGAGGGAACCTTGGGTGCCAGAGTGGCAAAGAAGGAGAAAGTGGCTTTAGGCCACCACAGCAATAGGTGTTTTTGTTTATTTGATTAAAGAGGTTTTAGAAGGTTATCCTCCTCAACCCAAATTAGTATTATTAGACTGAAAAAGAAATTTGATAGATATTTTGTGGACACTTTGAAATGTTACCTCCCTATTGCAGAGAGAAGTTGGAATTAATTCTGAGGGTTGAACAACATGCAATGTGAAATATATATTATGCAGCTGAAAGCTATTTCAGCTGGGCACTTTGGTTATATCATATTGAGGTCTCTTCTGCATCTGAATCTCTGACCAAATTCCCTCCACCTTTTCCACAGATGATAGATCAAGGATTAATACTGCAAGATGGCTCCTATTTCCGGGATTTGTGGAACATCCTGGATTTCATTGTGGTGGTTGGAGCACTGATGGCCTTTGCCTTAGCGTAAGTGTCTATATTTTAGGATTTTTTTTCCTTCTGTAGACAGATCCTGAGTTTGGAAATACTCGTCACACAGTTCAGGATTCTTCAGCCAATGCTGTTCTTGCTCAGGAATTCCCCAGGTTGGTATTTTAAGACCGTCAACCAAATGAGCACCATTTTTCCTCATGTCTGCCTGCAACATAGCCATGGGGCAGAATAGTGTTTGTAGTGATTAAATATGAGGAAAGTGACAGTGGATGACTGTGATGTTCTATGGGAAGAAAGATCATAAGGATGTAGTTTTGTGGCTACATCTTTAATTGTATTTTGCCCTTGGAACATATGCAATATAATAAGGGAACTAATGTATATACACACATACAGTGTAGGTGCTTCTCCTTCTCCTCACTCTCTTTCTCTCTGTCTCACACATGCACACCCCTAAACCGGCAATCCATTCAACCCAAGCAGAAGCATGTTTCCTCTTCTGGGGTTGGTCAATCGTAATATTTAAATTGTATGTTATATTTTTTTCAAGTGTGTTCAAGTTAATTCATAATCACCATATTTAGGATATCTGCTATATAGGCAGTGCAGGTAAGACAGGAATCTCTGAATAGTTGTTGTAATTTCATCTGTTCTTTAACTTTGGGCACATAAGCATTACAAAATTAAAGAATTTTTTTTTAAAAAGTCTTAATGGTAGGGGTGAACTTCAAATAGTCCCTGAGGAGCAGCATTTTTTGTGAGAGTTTTGTGAGAGAGGAACCTATGATCCTCCCATAGAAACCAGTCCTCTAATTACCTTGAATGAAAGCCATGGGAAATAGATCAAGGTAGGTCTGTGGTATGGATGTGTGTCTGAATTACACTATACATACAGTGCATGGAACAAACCCGTGATGTTTTGTTATTGCTCAGTTTGTATAGAGAAGCAGGGACAATTCAGAGCAAAGAGTTAGCTAGGTTTGTATATGCTCAATCCCTTTCTCACCCACTGCTTCTCTGCTCCAATTCTCCCTATCCGTCAACTTTATCACACACATATACACAAACATAGGGCTCCAAATGTGTATCACACACATACACATACAAAAGCATAGGGTTCCATTTGTGTGTCTCCTCTCTCGCAGTAAGTTTTGTGTTTGGCCTATGTTGTGTCTACAGTTTAAGATAAAAATGAACAGCACTGTTTTTGTTTAGCTTTTTTGTATTCAGGGGTATGGCGTATAAGCTTGCCTCGAACATTCCTCCACATGGAAACACTCAAGGGCTATGTCAAATCTTGCTTACGGTCAAAGGGGCTATGAACAGGTAGATCCATGATTAGGGCCTATAATTTTTTTGAACAACCAAAAGTCCAAAGCAGTTGCTTATTTGAAAATTGGAGAATTCCAGCCAATTATAAATCCCTACAGACTATGTTTTTGATCGGTTTATTTTTATATCCCTTTTTTCTCCCCAAACAAGGACTCAACATGATGCCCAACAAGACTGTGTACAGATAAAAACACGGAAAGTAATGGGCCAGTATCCTTTTCTTATTCTCATTCCATTGACTGAGTGGGATTTGGATAAGTGTTGACTTATCATTTACCAGTGGGATCTATTCTGGCAATATTACAACTAGATCACAGTATTAAAACTCAGTTGAATAAATTATACTATTAAAATTCAATTCATTAAAAGCAATTTAACAGCCCACTATTTTTAAAAATCACATCACTTTAAAAGTACTGTACAGAACTCACCTGCTGTAAGCCCCTTTTCCAGCCCCCAGTCAATTGTCAATAGCCTGCTTGAAGAGAAAGCTGTTACTATTGAAAGACAGCAGGGAACAAGTAGCTGCATAGGCATGGGACTTTTGTGTTTCTTTGACTTCTGTCCCAAGTATTTATGATGAATTCTCCCACCTGCTATTCTGGGAGCTTTCGTGAAAAAAATAAAGTCCTCACAGGCGTTCTTACAGATGGTTTCTGCAAGTGCAGAATAAAGGCTCTAAAAGCCATTTATCTGCTTATGAGAAAGAAAAAGGAAAAATGTGGTCATGGCTAAGTTTCATGGGAGCCGCAAGGGATTAGGGGATTACTGGTCTCTCTGGCCATTAGACTGTATCCAGAGCACCTCTCAAAAAACTACCAGTCCCCAAATTCCTCCCCTTCCCTTTTCTTCTTTACAACTAGATAATGGTTGCCAGAGCCTTCATTCCTCACCTGTTTAACTGAAACTCCTGTGCGGATTTTTAATTTCTTGGCTAAAGCCCTAAGAATTCACCATGAATTCTCCTAACCAGAATTCCTGGGAGAGGAAGTCCAAAAAGTACAACATCCCATGCTAGTCTGTCTTGGAAAGGAGCTCCACAGCCTGTGAGCAGCTGCCAAGAAAGTAATGATTTTCTGTATGGCTATCTATGTGATACATGTAGTTTCAAACAGGTTTGTCATAAATACAGACACCTAATGCTAAAAAAGAACATACAATATAAAGTGTCATTACTAAAACAGAATGAGTGAAACATGGGTTCTAGAATGCAGAGATGAGCCATGTGTGTCAGGTTATGAAGGTTATCAGATGAGGTTGATGCTCTTCTCAGATGCAAATCTTCTTCCAACAGTCTCCTCCTTGTTCCTTTGCTGTCTACTGATGGCCCATTTCCTGATCTTTTCTGTTTTCTTTCCATCTGTCTATCGATCTGGCTTTGTGACTGTACATCTGGGCCTTTAACCACAGGAATGCTTTGGGGTAATTATCTTTTTTTTTCCTCTTGGGGGGGTGGAATAAAAGTGAGAGAAACAGAGCTTGAGTGAAGAATGTGATTTATTTCTGTTTCTGTCATGTTACTATCAGTTCATGTCATTTTTTTATTCTGGAAAATTGCGCTATCAAAGACACAATGCAACTGCTACAAGAGGAGTTGCATTGCTACACAAGGAGCATTTTGAAGCCATGGTTGGTTCTGATATGTGCTTTCTGAGTGCTATAAATAGTTATGAAGTGTTCTATGCAGAGACACAAAGCAAAACCCACACTCCAATTAGTGCTGCAGTATGGTTCAGCCTACATCAACCACATAGCAGAGCAGCAGGGTCTCATATAAGGTCGTTAAAACTTCTTGAAATGTCCACTTTCTGTTTGTTGTTGTTGTCTCATGTGTGAGTAGTAGCTAGTCACAACATCGTTATGGGGAGAGAGGTGTTGGAAGGCTCACATAAGGAATGAATGTTGTTCTGTGATACAAATATGGAAGGATATATGAATCCTTGTTTACTTGCAGATTTGTATTAAAACTTAGAATAGTTTCATTTTGAGAATTATATTCTGGTTTCTATGGAGGAAGCTCATTTTCATATTCTTTTAATTATCAGGAAGTGACCATTTTGTTACATAAAATATGACAGTTTTGTCCATCTGGTTAGTAATTTTAGAGTCACATTCTTGAAAATTAACACAGTTCCTTGTCAACATGATTAATTTGGAAAATACTAGAACATTTTTATAAAGTGTAATGGGCTTCTAATGCTTCTTTTTTTGAAAAAATAACTCTTATATTGGTATATCAGTAAACTGACCTTGAACTTGCTAGTTGCAATCACCTCTTGGTGCAATGATGACTTCCTGAGGAACAGGACAGGGTTGTTGTACCTGTAGCACTTTTGTGGAGGGAAAGTCAGAGGGCTTTGTTTCCTCTGTCCTGCAGCTGCTGTGACTACAGGAGCCTTCTCCTGTTTTTCATTTGTCCACACTACTGAAGGGTTGCATTTCAGATTCCATGGTAAAAGGAAGCAAGGAAGAGAGCAAGACTTCATACCTAACAAGCAACTCAGAACTTGATTTCGCCTGGTAGGAGAGAAATAGTTTTTGCAGACAGACTATCATTTGAAGAGGGAATCCTAAACTGCTGAGTATATCTGGGTGCCACAGTCAGAGTTTTCCTCATCTCATGTGATTTGCAAGTTAGCTTGCTTTGTTTTGCATCTAGTCTTCAGGATTTAAGCATGGAATCCCTTTTGTAGTGTAGTTTCCAAACACTAGCCTCCCTTCAGCTGTCATAATGGGTCATCTGTAACTTCTGTTTCTTCCCTTAAGTTCTGACAACTACCTGGGCCTGAGGCAATACTGAGCCACTACCGCTGAGAAGCAATTGCTTGAGAGCCCACAGCCTTGAAGGAGGTACTAACCCACCTCCTTTGGCTGCTTTCTAAGGGGAAAAGTCTCTTAGTTGCCATTCTTGGATGCATTCAAGATTAAATTGTGAAAATATAGTGTTACTGATCCAAATAAAATTATCTATTTAGTTAGTTATTTGTTTAGCTAGTATATGAGTCACCAAGCAGCCAAAGCTACCAGGGCAACATGCTAATAAAAACAAACATTATAAAACTAATAACAACACTTAAAAGAAAAGGAGAAATTGAAAATATAAGCAGCAAAAATAGCATAATAGCAGAAGATGAATGTCAAGGGTGCTGGAAAATATACAAGTATGCAAGCACAGATGAAGGGCAATTTTAAAACACAGCTGTAAATATATCACTACCAACAAAACAGATGGCATCACAGTAATCTGAGGAGGAGCTTGCCAGAGCATGGACTACGGATTATTAACTTTATTCATCCAGGCTGATGAAACATGTTTTGTGTCACAAAGGAAACTTGGGACTCAAGTGACAAAGATGAAGCTACTATGTTCCTTTGAGGGACTTCACTCACAACCCATTCAGAAATGAGCACCATGACTCCAGGCAGATAATCCACCCACTAACAGTACATCTTACTTGGAATGGATTTCAATTTATTTGCCTTCACCTTTCCCTGCCTCCACCATTGGCACTGACCAGGGGTGATGAACCTTTGCCACTCCAAATGTTTTGGACTACTACTCCCAAAATCCCTAACCTTTATTGCTAATGATAAAGGACTGTGGAAGTTGCAGTCCAAAAGCAGCAAAGGTTTGCTACCACCAAATGAACACTGGATCTTATGAAAAAGAGAAATGAGTGGCATTTTGATGGTATCACATTCTGAATGACCCCACCCATAGTTTCATGTGGATGTTAAACTGTACGGGAGATCAGATGGAACTATGGGAGACCACAACATTTAAACAACAAAAAAAAGGTGAAGCAGAAATCATCCTCTAGAAATATTTGTTGGAGCTATAGCAGTGCAGCATTCCTGCAGGAACCTACTCCAGAAGACACCATAATCAGTAATATCAAAGTTAGTTGAGATATTATCCCACAGAGCAACCAAAGCTGCTCAAAAACCAACCTTGAACTCTGACTGAAACAGTAATAAACACTGGTCATGACTTTATAGATTCATTAGTCTACACAATATCTATGTAAGTGTAAACTTAAAACTAAGAGGAAGAAATCCCATCCTCCCCTGAACTCTGGAACACCTGGAGCAAAGATTGAAAGGAGTCCCTCTTCCCTTTCCAGTACCTCAAGTTGGTTGTTAGAATGTGGCTCATCTTCTAACTTTGTTAAAATTCTTATTCAGAGGACAGTGTGTTTTATTCTCTGTTGCCATAAACAATAGAAGGAAATTGCAGGGAGGAACCATTTTAAGTTATATACTTTGAAAAGCTCCCTAAGTGCAAGACAGCCTAGATAATAGAATAGACTCTCCAGAAAAGCTGTACATTTCTCTTAACTAGAAATCCATAATAGTTTCTTCCCAGTTTGGATTTGAAAGTCAAGGGATCACTATTGAAAAAGAGTATCCTATGTACAACTGAAAAGGATTTGCATCACCAAATAGACGGGGGGCACAAAAGGGTAAAATACAATTTCTATGTATAAATTAGTATTTGTAAATGGTAAGTAGACATTGAGTAGAAATGCAGTGCAACTCTCCATAGCAAGCAACTCTGTGAGGCATATAGATGATCTGCATGTCTGCTTTTGAATCAATGAACAAAGAAACCAAAACAAACGTCTTGGGTACATGGCCAAATTGGGCCAGGCTAAATAGAGTTTCTTGAGGGTTACATAGAGATGTGTGGTGCAATAGGATAGTTTTGAATAAGGAAACCACACTATACCTCAGGTAACCCTATTTATCCCACCTCCCTTTAAGGAAAAACAAGCAAAATCCCACTTCCTTGTCCTCTCCTGTCTCCTCCTTCTTCCAGGAGGAAGCTTTCATTTTTTTTCCTAAAAGGTATAGTCCATCAGTATTGCCATAACTTGGCTTTTTAAAAAGTGTGTTTCTTCTCCCTCCCCCTGCAAGGAGGAGCAGAGGAAGTTTTGGGTTTCCCCATATTGCTAAGTGGCTAAAGCAGACAGTTTAAGCAGCAAGACATCCACTTTGATTTGATACTGATTGCACATGTTGGAACTGAACCAAAATGCATCAAACCTAAGGTAAAGGTAAAGGTTCCCCTTGACAATTTTTTGTCCAGTCGTGTTCGACTCTAGGGGGCAGTGCTCATCCCCATTTCCAAGCCATAGAGCCAGCGTTTTGTCCGAAGACAATCTTCCATGGTCACATGGCCAGTGCGACTTAGACACGGAACGCTGTTACCTTCCCACCGATGTGGTCCCTATTTATCCACTTGCATTTGCATGCTTTCGAACCGCTAGGTTGGCGGGAGCTGGGACAAGCGACGGGAGCTGACTCTGTTGCATGGATTCGATCTTACGACTGCTGGTCTTCTGACCCTGCAGCACAGGCTTCTGCGGTTTAGCCCACAGCGCCACCACGTCCCTGTCTGGGACCCTACTTGCAACTAAAAAAGAGTAGGTCCTAACAGGGAGCCCAAAAGGTAAGAATGTTCTGGGGAAGGGCTGGTTCACACTGACATCATGTGGTCACCGAGAAAAGGAGCAAAACAGCCCTTCTCCAGAGCAGATCAAGCAGCAAGACAAATTTCCATCCAATTGCACCCTTAGTGGAATCAGAGGGGACTGTCACAATGAACACTTACATTTCATAATTCACACCACTGAACTAAAGCAAACAGATAAAGGGAATAACATGAATTTGAACATCTTAACAGTGAGAGGACAGGAGAAATGTAGCAGGGAGTGGTAATGATCTTAATCCCCATGTCCACTCTTCTCAGGGTTTCTTCATGCAAGCCAGATTCTTCCACTTGTTCCATGCTATGTGTATCTGTGTGTTTCTCTCTGTGTGTTGTCTTATACACAGATAAAACTTGAGAGCCTGTGTGGTTCTTAGTACAACTAAAAATTAGCCAGCATATTTAAACTTATCTTCTCAGAAGCTAGGGAGGACATTGTCATTGGTGCCATCTGTTGGAGGAGAGCAGGTTTTTCAGCTACCATCCTACCTGTTCCCAGAGAGAAATGAAAAAAGAGTTGGCAGCTAAGACAATGAGGTAGCAGAGGCAAGAAGAGAGAAAGGCTATTGCAGAGCTGCACAATGTGAGCCAGAGAGAAACTGAAAAAACAGGGGAAGCAGCTTACTCAGATCAGCATTGTCAAGTTTGATCCCCCATCCCACTTGGTTTTGCTGCAGCCTGTATGTGCAGAAGGAAGAGCTCGCTTATTCTTGACTTCTTCTCCCTTTCTAGTTCTGAAGGTGTGCTCAGCTGCTGCCACTGCCTGATCTCAATGAGATAGCTGGACAGCAGCAACCACCTACCTAGTGCAGACAGTCAAGCAAAGAAATTTCACAGTGTTGTACAGTGACCACTGTCAGATCTTTAAGGAACAGATTGTGACATTGGAACATTTTTGGAACAGAATTTTCAGAAGCAGATAGTCTAGTCTAAAACAGGACACTTGGACATCCTACTTGAAAGCCGAATCTGTATTTAAAAGCACTTTGTTTCATTCTGACTACAATGTTTATAGAGCTGTTTTAGAACCAGAAAAGTTACCTGCCTGTTTTTTTTAAATATGGCAGTTCTGCACCTCCTGCCCCAGTCTGTGTGCCCACCTTTATTCTGCCTTTTCCAGCAACAAGTAAGAATAATCTCTAAAAATGTTTCATACTGTAGCTTTATTACACATTATGCCTCCTATTGCACATCTGGAGAAGAAGCTGGATGAAGGAATCAGTAGACAAGTGAGCTGTCATGAAACTTGAAAATGGGTACGAAACATCTGACCATCCAGATGTTGCTGTACCTCAATTCCCATCATTCATCATCATTGTCTGTGATGACTAGGATTGGCAAAGGGGTGTAGTTCAACAACATCTGCCTGGTCACACGTCCCCATCCTTGCCAGCCATTATCTCTGTGGGATAACCAAGCAAAACCATCTACATTTAGCAGCTCATATTGTAATACAGGGACGTGGTGACACTAAGGGTTAAACCGCAGAAGCCTCTGTGCTGCAAGGTCGGAAGACCAGCACTCATAAGATTGAATCCACGTGACTGAGTGAGCTTCCATTGCTTGTCCCAGCTCCTGCTAACCTAGCAGTTTGAAAGCATTTAAAATGCGAATAGATAAATAGGTACCACCACGGTGGGGAAGGTAACGGTGTTCCATGTCTAGTTGCGCTGGCCACATGACCACGGAAACTGTCTACGGACAAACACTGGTTCTATGGCTTGGAAACAGGGATAAGCACCCCTAGAGTTGGACATGACTGGACTAAATGTCAAGGGGAACCTTTACCTTTTCTATCTTAATACAGAGAGACATTTTCAGATTCGTGGGTCCAATGTGGTCCAACAAGTGTGCATATATATGTTCATTGTCTTAAGAGAACTCCCTATAATGCACAGGAGGACAGTCTAAATGTATCTCTGCTAATTCCAATTGAAATGCATGGGACGTCTGTAAGTGTCAGGATGAATTTGGAACTTCCATTTTAGAAGAGTCACCAATTTTGGTAACTGCTTGGGTTGGAGAATTCCCCACTAATTGTTCAAAATTGTATCTCAAGATTTTTAGAAATCCCTTAATGAAAAAAATCTTGTCTGTTTTTTAAAATTTGTCCCAGACAGAAGGAGAAATTAACACCTGCCTGTTAGCAGAAAACAAAACGTATGTAGGGGAAAGGGTGAGTTTTTGTAGTGGCCGGATGGTGAAGCAGCAAGGTTCTAATTGTGCTATAGTGAGGCCTGTTTTTTTGGACAACCAGGAATAAAAAAGTGAAGGATATGAATTTAATAAAGTGCCACAATATTTTTGCCTTTCCCCCTCTCCTATTCTTCCCCACTTTTCCCCCTCCAGTATTGCCAATATGTTGGGACATGGTAAAATGGTTATGTCTGTGGAAATTTTTAATATGAAATCCAAAGCAAAGTGCAAAAAGTTGTAGATGAACCTTGAAAGCTGAGGTAATTAAACAATGAAACAGGTTGTGACATCTAGCACTAATGTGGAATGGGGCGAATATTAATTATAATACTAATTATCTATTACCCATGATTAAGTTTGAAACTAGCTTTTATAAGAAAACCATGGGAGTGCAGTGCTGTAGTTTACTGTTCATATAATCATAGAAAAGTGAAGTTGGAAGGAGCCTACAAGGGCATCAAGTCCAACCCCCTGCTCAGTGCAGGAATACAATCATCTGCCAGGTGATTATGTAAGATTTTCTTGAATGCCTCCAGTGTTGGAGCACTCACCAGCTCCTGAGGTAACTGGTTCCACTGTCATGCCGCTCTAACAGTTAGGATGTTTTTCCTGATATTCTTCAGAAATCTTTAACTTGAGCCCATTGTTGCATGTCAGGCACTCTGGGATGATTGAGAACAGATCCTGCCCCTCCTCAGTATGACAGCCTTTCAGAAATTTGAAAAGTGCTATCCTATCACCCCTCAGTATTCTTTTCTCAAGGCTAAACATGCCCAGTTCTTTCAGCTTTTCCTCATAACGCTTGGTTTCCAGCCCCTGATCATCCTTGTCGCCCTCCTCTGAACTTGTTCCAATTTATTAGCATCCTTCTTGAATTGTGGTATCCAGAACTGGACAAAAGACTCAAAGTGAGGCTTAACCATTGCTGAATAGAGGGGGACTAGCACCTTGCAGGATTTGGAAACTATACTTCTATTAATGCAGCCTAAAATAGCATTTGCCTTTTCTGTAGCCACATCACACTGCTGGCTCATATTTAGCTTGCAATCTATGACAACTCCAAGATCCTTTTTGCTTGTAGTTTTGCTGAGCCAGTTATCCCCCATCTTGTAACTGTGCAATTGGTTTCTTTTTCTGAGGTGTAGTACTTTGCACTTTATCCCTGTTGAATTTCATTCTGTTGTTTTCAGCCCAGTGCTTCATCTTATCAAGGTCATTTGAATTTTGTTTCTTTCTTCTAAAGTATTAGCTATTCCGCTCAATTTGACCTTCATAAGCAATATGGTGATAGCCTTTCTCAGTTTGCTTACCTATTACAAGCAATTCTACCACAATGCTTATACAGCATTATGCAATCTCAAATTATTAAAGAAACTTTGATTGGTTAAGTCTGCAGTTCTCTAAGCCCCCTTACTGGAAAACAGCTGCCACTTGGCTCGCTGGGACTTACATCTAAATAAACACATATGGAATTGCACTGCAGATCATCTGCATTTTTGCCAAATATTTACATACCTTTAAAAATGTATTAGCATATTGCTTAAAAATGTAATGTCTATGCTTTTTCAAGAAAACTGTGGGAAGTGTCAGATAATGTGTGGAAACTTACCACTCATTGGGTAGGTTTAACAAGAGACTTACAATTAACACTTTGTAACAAGGGTTTTTGAGTTTGAACTTCTCCAATAGCAAGCCTCCTTGACTTTGTCGTACTGCTTTTAGAACCATGGGAACTTCCCAAAGCAGTTTCTAATGTATATTGATATTTTGGTATCGCTAAATTGTTTATAATAATGTTAGAAATGTGGGTTTTTTTGAAGAAGGAAAAATGGGGAAAAAAATCCCACTGTCCAGGCATTTAATTCATCTTTGTACTGAATTAAGGCAATTGTTCGGGTTCCAGCTGTTTTTGGGAGCAGTGCTTAGAAACATTACTGAAGGATGCTGACGGTTTTGTGCTTCTTTTTTCAGAAAGAGTAAGGAAACAGATTATGGCAGGGGTCATCACTGGGGTCTGTGGCCCAGTGCCTGTCTGTGGGCTTGCCGGAACTGGGCCGCGGATATGGATCTCCACCAACCCCCCACACCAGGGGTGGGCAATTAATTTCTGTAGGGGACCACATGAAAAATCTGAACTGTGTTTGGGGGCCGAACCAACTTTACTTAAAAATAGGCCCCCATTAGTTGGGTAGTAATAGGCCCCCAATTTGTGGGTAGTAATAAGCCCCATTGGGTGAGGCCCTGCAGTGAACAAACTACAAGGCTGACATAGTTAATTCCCTAAACTTTTTTAGGACTGGAGCAACGACTGGTGGGCCGGACAGGAGTGGCTCGCGGGCCGTATGTGGCCCATGGGCCGCACTTTGTCCAGGTCTGCCCCACAGGGGGCGTGTTATGCTCGCAGTGGGTGTATCACGCTTGCAGTGGGCATGACATGCAGGGGGTGGCATGTCGTGCTAACACACATGCGTGAGAGCACAACACAAACACACAGGGACAACATGCCCACCGCATGAGCATGGGGGTGCCTCTAACCCCCCCGCTCATGCAGCTCGCTGCCCCCAGCTGGTCCGCAGCCCCAAAAAGGTTGGGGATCACTGGATTATGGTGTATATTTCAACATACATTTCTGTAAAGCCTATCTAAAACATGGCACCCCTTGCTGATTTAACATGAAATAGATTTACAGGTTCATTTCCCCTTTGTCTTAAAGTACAGGTACACAGTGGGAAAATGCAAATTGATCTATTGTGAAATTGCTGCATCATTTGTCATTGAAGCTGCTTCATTGGTTTCCCATTATTGCACCAATAGACTGTGACTGAAAATTCCGTACCACAGTTACCATCACCCCAGCTATGGGAGGTCACCCACCACCACCAGGAATGGTGCTGCCAATCCCATGTAGAAGCAAAGTACAAATTCAGAAGCCTCCAAAGTTGGGACAACGTGCACCCACTGTGCTTGATTATTACTCTTCCTCTAGTTCTTTCCCTCTACTCCCCATCCCCTGCTCACTGGAAAAATGGACAAGGGAGTGGGGAGAGTCCATCCTTGCTGCCCATTGAAATGATGGTTTCTTCGTTGTGGTCTCTGTGAATCATGTATGTGAGTGTTTCTGTGCCTGTGCGTAACTTATCATAACATTCTAGAGCTCAAAGCAAAAAGACTATCTGGGCAGCCCCCCCTCCATTGTGCCTAGTGGTTATCCCTCTATCCCCTTTAGTTGCCACTAAGGAAACTTCTCGGAGTGTATTTCTAGAGCCTTGTTTCCCAATTTTATACCTCAAAGCTTACCTTTGTTTGTTGTCATCTTCCATTGCCATCCTTGTTGCTTTGCCTCTTCAAACTTTAGAAGAAAATTAGTTAATATTCATTCATTATTTGTTTTTATAGCCCTGGTGGACCTTTTTTAATGCACCAGCAAAATCCCCCTCATTGACAGACATTCTAAGTGTTTGTATTGCCTCAAACACAAGTCTGCTAGCACTGCTGTAAATTTATGGAAACCGACAATCACTACTCAAATTCCATCTCTCAGAGAAGTCACTGCAGGTCTTAGGGTCCCTTTCTCAACAAACCTCCTCCATTCTGCCTGTATCTATATAGAGAGATGGGCACAAACTGCCAGTTTACCAGTTTATTTACTGGCTGAAGTGGTGTTTAGTGCTTCTCAGAAGCAGCACCTGGAGGAGGTGGGTCAAGGAAGCCAGGGTTCTGCCTTTCAGTTGGCACCCATGGGAGAAAGCAGGGCTGGGAAGGGCTGAACACCTGTTTTACTGATAAACAAACCGGCGGTTCATGCACATCTCTATGTGTAAGACACCCTCCAGGCAAGCTATCATGGAGGTGATCTGATCTGAACCAGGCAATTTAAAAAGATGATCAGAGAACAAGGGAAGTTGAATTCACACAAGTACCAATCGAAACTGAAGGCATACGATTGACCTTCAGGGCACCATCTGTGCAGACAACCACTTCCAAAATGTTTGAGATACTAAAGCCCACCTCTTCGATTTCAAAGAAGCATAAGTAGCCTGCAGAATCAGAGTCTACCCCAGCTAAGAAATTGAACCCAAAGCCAAAGTCCAAGCCCTCAAAGGATAAATCAGATCATGCACTAACATCTCAATCTTCTTCCCACTCTGGAGAAAAAAACAAGAAGAGCTGTTGTGACTTGGGTCTGCTTCAGAGGAAGAAACGCTGTGCCTACAGGCATTGTCCTCAAATTTCAGCCAGTCCCCAGAGTGAAGTCAGCTTACTCAGCACACAGGCAGTAGGCTCTACCCATTCTAAGTCTACAGCCAGAACCTGAAGTCTCTCTAGGAGCAGACAGCATCCCCACCATCCATCTTCTGAATCACTCTCCACTGCTTGGGAAAAGACTGCACTACACAGGAAAAGTCCCCACAAGGCCCCTCACCAAAAGGAGATTAAGCAGGATTGATGTGCCTGCCACCATATTTCTACAGTTCCATGCAGCATTACTGCAAGGGTCTGGATGGTATTTTCTCCCACTCTTCGCTGAATATTCTGAAGTGCAGTGAGAGAAGCATCCAAGCTCTTTCCTGGTATGCCAGTTTACCCTCCCACACCACCCATCTGGTATGGGGAGTCTGGCATCGAGGTCGTCAGTGGAAGGGCATGGAAACTCCATGTTGAATTCAATGGAACACAGGCAATTGGTACCAATGGCATCTACACAGAGGCAAGGTAAGCAGGCTGTCAACCCATCACCTGAGCCTGCGTCAGACTACTCATTATCGAGATCACCACCAGGTGACAGACCATGCAAGGGTGTTAACAAGTTGAACACTTGAGCCATGTCACCTTCCCAAGATCAGGCTATCATTTTGATATTAAGGGCATTGACACCAAAGGATAGAGAACGTTCTCTCTGCCCTCTACTTGTTCCACATCTACAGACTGACTGGCATCGCCCTTCAGCGTGGTCTTGATCATGGTCCCAATCACTGAAGCAGACCTGAGAACACCAATGTACACAACAAATCCCAAGACCGATCCCTGGTTTCGGCACTTAAAAAAAACCCAGACTCCACAATTCTGGGATCAGTCCTCTGAATCAGATTATGGAAGCCCTAGAGAGCCAGAACATCATGGCTCTTCGATGGCTACAGCAGACCAGAGACTTCTTTCCTTCCTACAAAACAACTTTCCTGGTAGCCATCACTTTAGCACAAAGGGCAAGTGAGCTGGGTGCGCTCTGGCGTGACCCAACTTTCCTACAGTTTCATAAGGATAAGGTCATTGCTTTTCCTGACATCTCTTTCCTTCCTAAGGTGGTGTCAGAATTTCACCTGAATCAACCTCATGTTCTTTTTCGTGGCCTCTGTGAATGCACACATATGGGTATTGTCTGCGCCTGCGCTGACTCTCTCGGAAGATTCTAGAGCTAAAAGTAACAATTTTATGGTGTGATCCTCCACGAGGTATATGCTCCTCCCACCCACCATCTTCCCCAGTTCCTTTTTTCCGCCGAGCTGAACGGTTCTCAGGAAAGATTGAGCGCTTCGCTATTTGCCTTTTGGCTATTTTCTAGGCTCCTTTGAGCTTTTGTTTGTTTATCTTTACTTTAAATTACCTACTTAGTGATGATCCACGTCTTTTGTTTGCCTAATCGGCTTCCCATGGTCTTTTTATTCCCTTCCCTTTCCCCTTCCCCCCCTAGTTCTTTGCTTATGGCCTCTCCGTCTCCTTTTAAAAGGTGTACGACCTGTGCGAATAAAATCGCACTTTCGGACAGGCATACCCAGTGTCTTTTTTGTTTGGGTGAGGAACATCCTACTCATTCGTGTCCTGCTTATAAAAATTTAACCAAGCCGGCACTAAAACAGAGGCTCCAAAGACTTCGGTCTTACCTTTGGCAAACAGCCATGAATCCTCTTACAGTGGGGTCTCTACTTAAGAACTTAATCCGTATTGGAAGGTGATTCTCAAGTTGAAAAGTTCTTACGTTGAAGCAAAATTTCCCATAGGAATGGACCGAAAACCAATTAATCCGTTCTGGCTGTTTTTTTTTTTTTTTTTTTTTGTTATGTAGAGGTGCGTTCGTACATTGAAGCATTAGTTCCCATAGGAACTAATGCAAAGCTGGTTAATACGTACTCTACCACTAGGGGGAGAATTTTTTTTTAACCTAAGATGACCTAAGGTTAAAAAAAGAGCAGGAAAGGTTTTTTTTTCCTGTTCTTATCTTGGATTTCTGTTCTCAAGTAGAAGCAAAATTTAGCAAATGGAGCTGTTCTTAAGTTGGATTGTTCTTCAGTAGAGACGTTCTTAAGTAGAGACCCCACTGTACTTCGTCTTCGGAAGCGGCTAGATCTCCTGCCCTTTCAGCCGATAAGCTTCCAGTGGGCCAGTCTACCTCTGATTCTACCTCTGTGCTACCAGCTAAGGACACTGTTGAGAAACCAAAATCGTCTGGTAAGCACAAGTTGCCCTCCTCTCAGAAGTCTCAAGAGCATGATGCAAGCTCGAAGAAAAAGCCCAAACCTGCCCCTAAGAGGCCTAGAAAGGACAGAGTTCCCTGGGTGGAGCCCCCTCAGCCTTCTCTGCCTTCCCGCATCCTCGAGGAATCATCCAGAGAAGCCCCTGACTTGGCCTCCAATGGAGATGAAACCCATGATGTCGCGCCCCCCCCACAATGCCGCCCCAAACCCCGCGCATTGGCCTCAACGCGGCTGCACTACAGTCCAGCCCAGCCTCATCCCATTCAGACCCTGACTCAGGGCGGGCAGCTGAAAGCTCGGCATCCAATCTGGAGGTTCCCCCTTCACCTCCACAGAAGAGAAAGGAGAAATGAAAGCACCTCTCCCCACCGAGTTCCATGCCATTGCAAGGCGATTTTTGCCCTTTTCCAATGGTAACATACCATTTTGACCCCTTCATCTGGCAGACCCTGTACGAAAGGTACCAGCCTGAACAGGCTAAACGGCCCCGAATGACTCCAGAACTTCCCCATGCTGTCCGTTTCGTGGACTTGAATTGCCTCTGTGTGACCACTTTGGCCCCGACGGCTTCAGCTCCACCTGTATGCCCTCCGGCCCCATCTAAGCCAATGGCTCTAACTCGAATGTGAGACAGAGCTCATGAAGCCGTACCCCTACATTCCACACCACTGATGCCAGATCCGATGCCATCTCAAGGCCCCTTTGAAGGCATGCCGATCCAACGACACCAAGCTCCCCTGACAGAGGGCTTTGGTCCATCAGACTACCCTTCATCTCCAGGCTCCCCTGCATCTTCGGAGGCACAACACTCTGAGTCCTCCCATGAGCCTGAGCTTCCCCCTCCAGTCCCAGATACGAGGGGCAGCCATGCTTCATCCTCCTCAGATGACTTCTCCTCCTATTCTACGCTTGTTTTCCAAATGGCACAAGCCCTGAATCTCGACACCGAACAGCCCTCTTCCGCGGATGCCGACCCGGTGTTCGATGACATCAACCAGGAGCGTCCCGTTCCATTGAGCCTCCCCTTTAACAAGTCCATCCTTCAGCTTATAAAGGATACTTGGGGAAAACCTCCTTCTACTATGCAGATTTCTCACCACACCAATGGCTTCTATAGGACCCACAGTGTCGATGCCGAATTCCTTAATAAACATCCAGTGTCTAACTCTGTTATCATTGAATCCAGTCAGGCCTGAACCTAGGCTAGGTCCAAGCCTACCCTTGCCAACAAAGATGGCAGAAAAGTTGACACAAGGGCAAAACGAATTTACTCTCTGCAAGCCTTTTTGCTCAGGAGTATCAGTTACCAGGCAACTATGGGCGCCTTTCAGCATCATCTTTGGAATCAGGTCCTTCCTCTTATTGACTCATCTCCTGAACCCATGAGATCTGAGCTCATCAACATCCAATCGCAAGCCATTTCTCTTGCCAAATATCAGAGGATTGCGGCGCGACACTCTGCTGAGGCCACTTCTAAAACTTTGGTTACCTCCATCTCTATTCAACGCCATGCCGGGCTCAAATCTTCCATGATCTCTGATGACACCAAGTCCAGAATCAAGGATTTACCTTTTGATGGTGCCGGACGGTTCAATTCCACAACCGATGATACCATGGAGGACTTTCATAAGAAGCGCAAAACCGCACGCTCCTATTCTGCTCAACCGTCTACCTCTTACCAACGGCCCTTCTACCGCTCGGGCCAGTTTCATCCCAAACAATACCAGAATCAACGGTTCCAGTCTTATAGACAGTATCGTCCTCACCAAACTGACTAGTCCTTACCTGCACCTCAGCCTCTGATGGCATCATACCGGCCTCAAAGCTTACCTCGGCAGCATCAATCCTTTCGTAAAGGACAACGAAAGGGTAAGCAATATTGACAACTACCTATGCCAGCCTTTTCTGACATTCCTCTTTACCCACTGAACTGTACCAGGCTGGCCCCATTTCTCCACCGTTGGCAATCCATCACCTCAGATAAATGAGTTCTATCCATCATAGCATCTGGCTACCTCATAGAATTCTCCAAATTACCCCTGTTGGGGTTTATCCATTACACCCCCTACTCCTCTGCTCTGCAGGATGAGGTTACCAAACTTCTCCAGAAGCATGCCATTTTTCCAGTCCCTGCTTCGGACTCCCTCAACGGTTTCTACTCAAAATACTTTACTGTTCCTAAAAAAGATGGAGGCCTCCACCCCATCCTTGATCTCACTCACCTCAACCGTTTCATATCTCCCCGCAAGTTCCGCATGCTTACACTGTACTCTATTATCCCTTTGCTTTCACAGGGAGACTGGTTCATAATTATCGACCTGCAGGATGCCTATTTCCACATATCCATTCATCCGGACCATCAGAAATTCCTCCGGTTTTATTTAAACGGCACCACTTTCCAATTCTGTGCCCTCCCATTCGGGCTCTCCACCGCCCCCTGGACTTTCACCAAGTGCATGGCACCAGTGGCTGCCTTCCTCCGGCTACAGGGAGTAAACATTTATCCCTACATCGACAACTGGTTGATAGTGGCGACATTGTACCACAATACCATAAAAGCACGAGACACAACGCTCCATACGCTGCACAGTCTCAGCCTCAAGATCAGCCTCGAGAAGTCGCACTTGATTCCAAAGCAGACAGCCAAGTTCATAGGCATGGAAATAGACTCCCTCCGTGCAAGAGCTTTCCTGCCTCCAGACAGGATCCAGAAAATCCAAAAGGCCGTCCGCCTTTTCCAAACACATCACTCTGTTTCGGCGCATAACGCCCAACACCCCCTGGGGCTCATGGCATCGACGACAGCTGTCGTCCAACATGCCAGGCTCAAAATTAGATGCCTGCAGGCATGGTTCCTTTCCCTGTTCAATCCCGAAACAGATCTCCCTTCCACCCTACTGCGGGTGACACCAGAACTAGCCTCCCAGCTTGACTGGTGGACTCGCCCCAACAACCTCCTCATTGGCAGGCTTTTCTCGCCTCTCAGACCTTACATATAGGTCACAAGCAATGCCAGCCCTATGGGGTAGGGCACACACTGCCTTCAACACACAGTCCACAGACTCTGGTCAAAACAAGAACTGCCACTTCACATAAACCACCTAGAACTGTTGGCAATCATCAAAGCATTCCATGCCTTTCTTCCCCTCATCTGAGGTCATGTAGTGCAGTTGGCAACAGACAACACCACTGCGCTCTTTTATGTCAACAAGCAAGGAGGTACCCACTCCCCTTCTCTGCTCTACCTAGCTGTCGACCTCTGGGAGTGGTGCTATTCCCATCATGTTTTCCCTATTGCCGTCCACATTTCCACCAACGACAACACCCTGGCAGATCCGCTCAGTCGACTACTGACGAGAACACACGAATGGACTCTGAACGATGTCATATTCCAGCGGCTGTGCTGGCGATGGGGCATGCCCTCAATAGACCTCTTTGCAGCCGATGCCAACAAGAAATGTCCCCGGTTCTGCTCCAGAGTGGGACGGGACAGCAACTCTCTGGGAGATGCGTTCCTGATGGACTGGTCCCAAGATCTTCTTTATGTATTTTCCCCTCTGCCTCTGCTCCAGAGGGTGATCATCCGTCTCCGACAGGACGGGGCCAACGTGATCCTGATAGCCCCGTACTGGCCCTGCCAGCCATGGTTCACTCACCAGGTCTTGATGCCGTCGGACATGCTCCGCCTTCCTCTCCGCCCAGATCTCCTCTCGCTCAACCACGGCCTCATTCTTCACCCAGACATCGTCTCTCTCAATCTTGCGGCATGGAGGATACTCCCAACGTGATGCAGGTTCTTCTTCAAGCCCGAAAACCTTCCACTACCCTTCTATACGGAAATAAATGGAAGTCTTTCTTAAAGTATACTCAGAACAGTAACTTACCTGCTATACCTGTCTCTTTGAAGACTCTGCTCGCTTACCTCCTGCATCTCTTCAGTTTCGGCCTTTCCCAGTCCACGTTAAAGATCTGTCTTTCAGCCATTATGGCTCACCAGCCGGATGATTCTCCCTCCTCTAAGTTGTTTTCTCACCCAACTGTCAAGAAGTTCCTCAAAGGGCTCAACAACATTTGCCCTCCTCAACAACGCATCACCCCCCCAGTGGTCACTGCAGCTGGTTGTTAATGCCCTGATGCAGCCTCCATTTGAGCCCATAGCATCCATCGACCTCAAATTCCTCACTCTTAAATCGGCCTTCCTTGTTGCAATCACATCAGCCAAACGAGCTAGTGAGCTCGCTGCTCTTCGAGCCGATCCTCCCTTTATCCAGTTTCACCCCGATAAAGTGACTCTTTACTTTGATGTTTCCTTTCTCCCGAAGGTGGTCTCCAATTTCCACCTCAACCAACCCATCATACTACCCTGCGTCTTCAAGTCTCCTTCGTCACCCCTAGAACATATGCTCCATAATCTTGGTGTCAGACGTGCCCTGGCTTTCTACGTCGAAAGGACAAAAACTTTTAGAAAGTCCAACAAACTTTTTCTGTCCTTTCGTGGCCCAAACAAAGGGGCCCCAGCCTCCTCTCAATCCATAGCACGTTGGATTGTACAGACTCCCTTGCTTACAGCCTGTCGGGGAGATCCCCTCCAGAACATTTGACAGCTCATTCCACCAGGGCGCTGTCCACCTCTACTGCCTTTCAATGTGGCACCGAGGTTCCTGACATCTGTTGTGCCACTACGTGGTCCACACCATCCACGTTTGTCAAGCACTACCGTCTAGATGTCAGAGCACGCCAAGATGCTGCATTTGGCAGAGCTGTCCTGTCATCTTTCTTACCGTGACAACCCACCAACCGGTAAGTGCAGCTTGCTAGTCACCCATATGTGTGCATTCACAGAGGCAAAGAAAAAGAGGTTACTTACCTGTAACCATAGTTCTTTGAGTGGTCCTCTGTGAATTCACACAACCCGCCCATCCTTCCCCTCTATCCATCACGGGTTAATTATATAATTAATTAATTCTTTCCTTCATACCCGGCAGATAAAATTCAGGAACTGGGGAAGATGGTGGGTGGGAGGAGCATATACCTTGTGGAGGATCACACCATAAAATTGTTACTTTTAGCTCTAGAATCTTCCGAGAGAGTCAGCGCAGGCGCAGGCAATACCCGTATGTGTGAATTCGCAGAGGACAGCTCAAAGAACTATGGTTACAGATAAGTAACCTCTTTTTCTCCCAATTTTCTTTCCATCACCTACAAAGGAATGCAAGAAAGCCCTTCATACATTTGACATCTGCAGAGCTCTTGCCTCCAGAGCAAACACTTCTGAAAATCCAACAAGTTATTTTTTAGCTATCAAGGTTCAAAGATGGGTGAGCATATCACTCCTGATATCAAAGTGGCTTGTAAACACACCCAAGTTGTTGTTGTTGTTGTTAAGTCGTGTCCAACTCTTCGTGACCCCATGGACCAGAGCACACCAGGCCCTTCTGTCTTCCACTGACTCCTGGAGTTTGGTCAAATTCATGCTGGTAGCTTCGGTGACACTTTCATCTTGTCCTCCATACCAGCTAGCAAAGAGACCATCCCTGACTCTCTGAAAGGACACTTCACCAGCTGTTGCAGCTTCCACTGCCTTTCTCAAAAGTATACAGTTAAAAGATATTTGCAAAGTGACAACATGGACTCAACCCTCAATTTTCATCAGACATTATAGACCTGACATCAGAACTACACTTGATACTGAATTTGGAAGAGTGGTAATTTCATCTGTGCTGGTGTGACATTCCACCAGCTGGTAAGTGAGCTTGTAAGTGTGTGATTCAGAGAACCCACAAATTTGAATAACAGGTTATTTAATTCTTCAAGTAGTCATCTGTGAATTCATACAACCCACCTATTCTCCCCTCAGTCTGTCATGAGATATCTTTCAGTGGTGATCTGCACAAACGGAGAGATAGCTTCTAGGCACAGGGGCACACACAGTGTAGGGTATAGCCTAATGGTCATTTTGCTTCAAGCCCTGAAATGTTCTGATGAGTTTCCAGGTGCAGACACAGATGACCACTCAAAGAGCCACAGTTACAAGTAAGTAACCTGTTCTTTTCACCAATTTCATTTATCGGCTGGGATGACATCAACTAAACAAGTAATTGGACAAATGTTGTACCTGTAAATCCTAGCCTGTGCCCATTATTTACACGAAGGTATCTGAAGCAGACAACCACACAATTGAAAAACACAGAAAGTCACTCACAAAACAGTTATACAGTGATTCTCTCTGGATTTGTTATGGATGGGAAAAAAGCAATTTTCCCATGGAAACTTACAAATTCAGCAACAGATTAAGGTGTGTGTCATGGGGACATAAAGCCCTCAGTCATAATGATTAACAACATGCAGCTGCCAGAAGCATGAAGAAAACTTTGGATATGAAAAGAGAGCCATGTTACTCCAGGCTGGATTGAACTAAATAGGGTTGCTTCAAAGTATGGTTTGCCATTTAGAATAATACTTCTGTTCACACACAAGTACTGGATAGTTTTGGGAGAAGAAACCATGCCATACCTTAAAGTGACTCTATTTAGCCTGTTCTTCCTCTAAACACACTATTTAGCCTCCATGCCCCCCACATCATCACTTGTCTCCCCAAATGGATTTTTTTAAAAAAATATTGATAAGTGGCATGTCACTGAACTGGCTTGGTACACAATTGACATACCACTGGATTCCAAGAAAAAAGTGTGGAGAAATCCCATGTCCTTTTCTGTCTCTACTTCTGTGGAGGAGCAAGGGAAAGCTGGATTAAAAAAATATTGGTAAGTGTCACACAATTGAATTGGTTTGCTACCAAGTGACATAACACTGGCTTCTAAGAAAGGAGGGAGGGCGGAAGCCTGCACTGTATTTTCCTGCCTCTCTCTCCATGAGGAAGTGAGGGAAAGCTGAATTTTATTTTATTTTTAAAAATCTGTTAGTATATGGTATACTGTTGAAGTACTGCTTTCAGTTGATACACATGCCAGAAACCGAATTAAGAGCAATTTTACCACACAGAAATAAAATAAGTAGCCCCTGCCAGTGATCCAAAAAGGTGAGGATAGCCACAGAAATGGATCAGACTGCTTCACAATTGTCTGTAAATCGTGTAATTGCTGGAGAATAAATTGAATGTTGATGTGCCAAAATGCATGATAAATCACTTTCTGATCACATACTTTGTCTGGATTCATTCAGCAATTAATTGGCTGTTGCTCATTAGTGACACAATGTTATTTTTAATTGGTTCTAAACATTTAAAAAATCATCCCAGATCCCCCAAATAACAGCCCCAAATTAATGTTTTTGAAGTAACACGTAAATGTTACTTATTACACAACCTTCCCAAACTTTTTTCATTCTTGTTAAAATACTTAAAAGTAACCGTCATGTTCTCACGGGGCTCCTGCTTGTTTCACCAAGCAGGAGCACATGCGACATGTCTTTCAGCTACCACCAGTTGATTACATCAACATTGTTTATTATTAATCACAGAGGTCCAGGCAATGTGTCATTTTAAAAGAACCAAATAGAAATTGTTTATTGTTACAGATTACGATAGTTCAAGAAATGCTGTTAACTCTTAACAAACATCCTCCTTCATCCATTCTCAACCACCACTTCCCTGCCCAATCTCCAAAACCACACCAAACTTCCTAAAACTCCTCAACTAACTTCCTCCTCCTTCGGCTGAGACTTTTATATTTTGTGACTCTGCCCCTCCAACACCCCCATTGGTCTATGGAGATATGACATTACTATTCATGACCTGGACAGACACCACAGTAACATTGCCCCTTCTTACTTTAAGAAAGAAAGAAAGAAAGAAAGAAAGAAAGAAAGAAAGAAAGAAAGAAAGAAAGAAAGAAAGAAAGAAAGAAAGAAAGAAAGAAAGAAAGAAAGAAAGAAAGAAAGAAAGAAAGAAGGAAGGAAGGAAGGAAGGAAGGAAGGAAGGAAGGAAGGAAGGAAGGAAGGAAGGAAGGAAGGAAGGAAGGAAGGAAGGAAGGAAGGAAGGAAGGAAGGAAGGAAGGAAGGAAGGAAGGAAGGAAGGAAGGAAGGAAGGAAGGAAGGAAGGAAGGAAGGAAGGAAGGAAGGAAGGAAGGAAGGAAGGAAGGAAGGAAGGAGATTAATTTAAATTTGTTACTTCATTTTAGAAGGAACGGCCAGCTTTCAGATCAACATCCAAATAGCTTTTAATGGTGGAAGGAAGGGAACCACCAAGAGTGTCCCTAACGGCTAAATAGGCAGCAATGCTCTTCCCACGTACCTTATATTAAACAACCTGAACTCGTTGAAACTTTATTCTGAGAAAACATGCACAGAAATGGGTTGTAATTTTACAATTAAACTGGTTAATCAGTGGAACCCTACATTAAAATATAATCCTTACCACTCTTTTATTGTTTCTGCATAACAAATCCCTTTACAGCAAATACATTGATATGTAGTTTCTGCAAGATCGTATCATGAGGGACTGGAATGGCAGTTAAAAATCTAACACTATCAAGTGTATATAATCCGCAAAACACAGTCGCTGCTGCTCCTGGACAGATTGCATGAGTCAATTTACCTCTTCCACTTGCTCAAGAGCTTTAAATGCAGTGCAACTGAGCAAATTTTAATCATATTTACATCTGTATTTTTGTTTGTTTTTCATTTTCTTAATCAGAGCTGCTAGCTGCTCTTGTGATTCATATCATTTTTAAGTCTTATAAAAGGAGCAATTAATCCAAAGGATCCTTTGTATTGGTCGTGAAATGTCTCTCTGTAGAGATTTTCAAGGATATTTGACAAAGGATTTTGTTCTTTTCATAGATTTCAGGTGCTTTGTTCTATTAGCTCGTAACTAGTTCAGAAATACAAAGCTGTGGTCCCTCTTGAGTAAACAGTCTTTCTGTGAGCTCTACATTTACATTTGACAGGGTGATGTTCCAGTTAGCTTCTTTGCCATGCACAGCCTTAATTAGATGGGCAACAGAGAAAGGTGGGGCAGGGCTTGGAGCATGACCATGTAACTGATGTGTGCACATGTTGGAACATGTATTGGACAGAGTTTCCCAGCACCCAAAAACATGTGAGCGTCACCCACTGATGTGAGGCATGCTATGGAGATGCCTTATCTAAGATGGAATGTGCAAGGAGGAGCCTGTCCTTGGGGAAGCATCAGCCTTTCTAAATCAGGAAGTTGTATTCTTTGTCCTTTAAAAGTTTGAATTAAAAAGATAATAGACTCAAATTAACTGAAAAAGTAAACAAATCCCAGTACAATCCACAATGTAATCTTTTTTTCAGAATAAGATTAAAAAGAAGGAAGCTATGTGATCCTTGTACATAATCCAAACAAGGATGGCTGATACTGTACATTTATTCGACTTTGAAAAGCTCATAAACATTGAAAGCTCTGAAGATCCTCAGTCATCCAGGTGAGATTATAGCAAAGCTGAGTCATGGCAACTGGACTTCTTTCTTACTAAGTTGAAATGTTTCACTACTCCTCCAAGTAGCTCCTTCAGTCTAAGGAGAGTTGTTAGGAGACCCCTGATATATTCTCCACATTGGTTTTTATCATGCTGCCTTTTTATCCTGACCCCAGAAAAATCAGGACCACACCGACCAGAAAGACCGCTGTTAACAACTGTTAACAACCCATGACAACAGGTGGAGAAGGACTGCAGAAGAGGGATTTTCACTCACCCCCCCCCCATCCTTTGTCCATCTAATGAGCCTATTCAGGCCAGGGAAAAGTGAAACCAACGTGGAGGATATATCAGGGGTCTCCTACCAACTCTCTTCAGACTGAAGAAGCTACTTGGATGAGCAGCGAAATGTTCCAACCTAATAAGAAAGAAGTCCAGTTGTCATGACTCAACTTCCAGATGACATTGAAAGCTAGCTTTCAGTCCTGCACATGTATTCCTCAAGCTGGGCACCACAGAGCTGCACATGGTTCCAGAAAAACATAAAGTTCCAAAAATCATGGCCAGATAGGTGTGCCAATTGTTTTTTTTTATTTTTTATTGAAAAATTAATTTTAGACATATAAAAACATGCATTTAATACAATATGGCAGGTTTCTTTGTTAACAGGAAGTAAAACAAAAACAAAGAAAGCTGTTTTACATCACACTTGCAAAAAGAACCCCAATTATACCAATTCTTTCCATACTTCTGTTGTATTGATACATTTATTTTCATGGTCACACGGTATATGTACCAGCAGTAACATTCCCATTGGTTTTAACAATATTGATTCATTTCTTCATATTTGCCTACGTAGAAAAAAAAACCCAACCCTTGACTGGTACATCAATATGGCAGAAAGGGATTCCCATTTGGGAATGTTTGATCTGTGATCATACACTTCTTGGGAAGTAATACATTGCCCACCATGGTCCCAGCCCTCCCCTGTACAGCTGTACTGCTTGGCAAACAGTAGGTGGAGTAAACAAGAGAAATGGCACACAAAGTCAAACCGTACCAAGACTGGCCCTGTTAGGCCGGAAACCTTGATTTAGCAATGTGTCGATACACTGATTGCGGAAAACTGTTTTTAAAAATTAATCATAGGGCCGCTGCATGGCAATCATGGCAGCCACTTTCCTCAGGGACCAAGGAGGTGGAACGAATCAATAGGAACATGTAGACATGCTATACCGGTAAGGAATGAAGCAATACATAATTGGTACAATTTAAATCTACCCTCTTGGTAAGGGGGAAATGAGTCAGAAGTAAACCACTGGCCAGGAAAATGAGTCAATCTTGGCCGTGCGGCATGTGCCCCAAAATGTATGAAATCATCAAAAAAAGGACCAAATTGGTACAACTGGGGTTCTTTTGCCAGGTGTGATTGAGTCCGGAGATCTCAAATCCATCATGCTTAGTGTTTTGTGTACTGATCTGGCAGCAGCTCCTCAAGGTTTCAGATGCTAGTCTTTTCCACTCCTTAATAGAGATAGCGCAGCCACTTTCATGTCAACAAAAAAAGAGTAGATAAATTTTCTTGGAAATGGTATACATTAATACAACGGTCTCCAACCTTTTTCGGTCCGTGGACTGCCTGGGGAAGGTGGGACACCCCCACACACACTTGCGCCCATGAGTGAACAAGCGTGCAGGTGCACGGGTGCATGTGTACTCATGCACATGCACAAACAGTGATGCGGCCTTGTCTGGGCGCGCGTGCGCTCGTGTGCATGCACAAACTGCGGCACAGCGCTTGCATAGGCGTGCTGGAGAACGCGCGCAGCTGCAAATGGGGTGTGCAAGGGTGAGTGTGTGCGGGGGGGGGAGTTCTCTCTCGGTGGCCCGGTCCAGCTCCGGCCACAGACTGGCACTGGGCGGCGGACCGGGGGTTGGGGACCTCTGCATTAATACATATAATAGATAAATGATGGCTGGATAGCTCAGTGAGTTGAGTACATAGTTGCAGAGGTTGGATGTTTGATTTTCCACTGCGTCTTGGTGGAAAGAAACTAGCCTGTGCAGCCTTGAGCCAGCTGTATAGTCTCAGGATGCCTCTAGAAGAAAAGAATTGCAAACTGCTTCTAAGCCCATTTTACCTACTGTAGGAAATCCAGGAAAGAGTCACCATAAGTTGAAATTGATGTGATGGTACAGTATACTGTTGTTGTCATCAGTGAGGTTGATAAACCGATAGATGGATGCCCACATAGAAATAATTATACATGAAATAGAAATACTGTGCATCCCATGTGCCTCTACAGTGTAATCAACTAGGAGCTGATTCTAGTTTTTCGTTGCAGTACTGAATGTACAAGACTTATTAACTTACTTACTTACTTATTTGCAATACCTGTGATATGTTGTTCTTTAATATTCTGCAGTGCTACTATCTCATAGAATCATCGTAGGGATGTAAGGGACCTTGGAGGTCTTCTAGCCCAACCCCCTGCCCAAGGTAGGAGACCTCATACCATCCTGGACAGGCGGCTGTCCAATCTTTTCTTGAAAACCTCCAGGGCACCCACAACATTGGGAGGCAAGCTGTTCCACTGCTTAATTGTTCTCACCATCAGGAAATTCCTCCTCATTTTCAGGTTGGATCTTCCTCTGATGAGCTTCCACACATTGGTTCTTGTCCTACTCTTAGGTGTAATGGAGAATAAATCGATTCCATCTTCCCTATGGCAACCCTTCAGATACAGGAAGACTGCTATCATGTCTCCCCTCAGTCTTTTCTTCCTTAAGCTACACATACCTAGTTCTTTTAGTCGTTCTTCATAGGATTTAGTCTCCAGT
Source organism: Pogona vitticeps (assembly GCF_051106095.1). NCBI lineage: Eukaryota > Metazoa > Chordata > Lepidosauria > Squamata > Agamidae > Pogona > Pogona vitticeps. Next base: position 116,477,678 of record NC_135786.1, read on the forward strand.
CCCTTTATCATCTTTGTTGCTCTTCTCTGCACCCCTTCCAGGGCCTCAGCCCATCTCTTGCCAGGAGCCCTTCATGTAGGTAGTGTAGCCCGTGATCCAGAAATCCAAAGTTTTCTTGACTGCACTATCCCTTGAGCCAGTGGTTTAACCTCTTCAGTTCTCCACTCCCTCATTGATGTTGACCCTCTGTCGGAAGTACAACTGAAAATACCACTTGAGCTCCGAATTCTTTTGCCTTCCTGACCAGTTGCTCATAGTCCCTTGATATGTTTTTTTAGGCTCTTTGTTGTATTGTTGATCCTGATGTGAAAGAGAAGGAGGGGATAATAATCAATGGCTTGATAATTTGGGTAGGCCTCTCTGTCATGTCTTTCATCTTTGCTCCTGGTTGACAACATACTTCCCTTGAAAGCTTGTCTGATCTGCAGATGACTGATGTTGTTCCTCTAAGAAGTGAGTCACCAGTTATCACCACATGTCTATTCCTCTTCGGGGTACCCAGCAGGCTCCTCTTCCCTGTAGCAATCTGAGCTCCTTTTCACCCTACCACTGGAACACTTGATGAAGATGCATCTTTGGATGTCTGCACATCTTCTTCCAGGGGGAAATCATGAAATTGGTTGTTCAGTTCTAGTGGCAGGGATAGTCATCTTGTTTTCTTTGTCCTCAGAGTGATATGCTGCCATTGGATCTATTCATGAGCTCCATTTTTCCTAGTAGTGAAGCTAGCAGTTATTTCTCCCTTGCTACGTTCGGTTTGCAGATATGCTTCTGCCTTTTCCAGGAATTGTTCTTTTTCCCGGATGAGTCTGAGAGTGGGTAGTTTATTTAATCTGTAGTTTATTTAATTTAATGTAATTATTTTAATTAAAATATGGCTATATAAACAGTTAAAATTTAAAGCTTAATTGCCAGTTGAGCAAACAAAGCTCAGGTTTATAATCTTATTTTAAGATGTTATTTTTAGTAGCTAATCTTATTTTAATATGTAATTAAATTATTAATTTGCTTTACAGTTGATACATAACACCATCCGTGTCAATAATAATTTTGATTGTGCCAAGGAATTGGGGGGAAATGAATGGTTATATAGTTTATTCATAAATACATCCATGGGTTCCAGATGGCAAGGGAAGATCAGTAGTGAAGACAAGCTGTTTTTGGAGGAAACCCTCCTTTCCTTTGCTTATCTTCTCATTGAAGATCTCCTGACAAGCTTTTATAGAATGCTGTGCTTCCCCAGAACTACAGTTTGGAATGTTGTCTTTTGTAGAACTGAAGAGCTGGAAGAGACTGTAAGGATCATCATATCCAGCCCTTGACAAGGAGGCACAAAGGGGAATTAAACTCCCAACTTCTGTCTTTGCAGCCAGAGAACTAAACCACTATCTAGAAATTCTATATAAAATGTATGGACATCCTTCCAACAACCAGTAACTGGGACAGGAAAGAAGGAACTATGTCTTCATCAAGTGCAAAGACCTGGATCTTAGGCTAACTGGTTGAGGGCATGACCAGATAGGCATTTGTTCCACTGTTTGGTGTATTGCGGGGCTAATTTGCTCTTTTTTCTATCTATACCATCACATGACATCACACAAACTATTCTTAAGAAAAGGGTGTCTGGGTTTTTTTTTTGTATTATAGTTACAGAGTGGTGCAATGGTAGAACAGTATCTGAAAAGCATACTGGAGAAAGAAGCATTTTGCTGCTCCTATTTGAGAATATAGCCTTATAGTAGAGAATGAGATGATTGTTCAAAGCTGCCAGACATGTAAGCATATGACACATGGGACATAGCGGCATAATGCATTTGTAACAGATGGCCCAACTCAGCAAGAGTGTCAGATCACCTGTTTTAACCTTGTTATCTCACTCTCTCACAGAGTAATAGTGTTTGAAGTTGGCAATCAATTCAAGCAGTGCATGAATACTCTAGAGCTGCTGCTGAGGTGACAGTAGATTCCACATTTTGAGTTTCAAAGTTTCTTCCCATTATATAATTGCATAAGACATTGGGTGTTGTTTTGGAACTGTGTCCTGTGGAACCTCAGGGTTCTACTACTGACAGACAAATTTCTCCACATGACAGCCTGCCCCAGATCCCCATATTTCCCTTCAATGAGCAGCTACAGGGTGTTTCTAGGCATTCCCGGCTAGGACACATTTTTATTTTACATGAAGCTGTGGTAAAGCCCAACCCAGGGCCATTCCTGAACTGTGTACACCTTGGCACGCACTCCAAAATTTTCTTCAACAAACAGTGATCCCAGAATACAGAAAATATCAAAATGATTAATTAGGGCAACATTACAAATGTGAACTTTTTTCAGTATACTCCAAAGTAAAATTTAACCCACATTTTTTCAACATGTAAAAATATCAGAAAATACAAACTTCCATTACAGTATTCAGCCTGCATTTAAGAGGTTCATCTTGCTTTCTCCCTTTTGTCTTGTTTTTGGTGGTTTATCCTCCTTCCAACTGTACAGGACCAACAAAGGCCGGGACATTAAAACAATTAAGTCTCTTCGTGTTCTACGAGTCTTGAGACCATTGAAGACCATCAAGCGGTTGCCAAAACTCAAGGTATTGTTGTTTTGACTCATTGACACTAGCTTTAATTCAAAGAGATCAAATATGAACAATGACTGGTAGTCCCTTATTGCTATTAGCTGATGGGTTCTGCCTTTTGTTCGAAATGACTGCTTGCTCTGTAAGGATGACAAAATCCAGTGGGCAACAGGGAACTCAAATAGCTGTGTAGAGGAAGAGTATAAATGACTGGTATAAATCGGGCATATTTATACCACCTAGTTAATAGTTTCTTATAATGCCTAGACTGTGCTGGCTTCGGCCAAAGATTTCTGAGAACTATTATCTAGTGAAGATGTTGCCTATCCCTAGCTTTTTCTGCAAAACATCACCTGTTCCTGCATTTGTATCAGTTCCTAGGATTCCCTGGTAAGAGGGAATTACTGTTGTTTTGTGCCATCAAGTCTCATGCAACATTTGGCAACCCTATGAATGAATGAATGACCTCCAGAACATTAACAGCCCTGCTCAGGTTTTATAAACCAAAGGCCATGACTTCCTTTATTGAGTCACTCATTTTCAGCTGCCCTCTTTTTCTACTTCCTTCAACTTTTCCAAGCATTGTTCTCTTTTTCAGTGAGTTTGAGGATAATTTGATTTAGGACCTACTTGTCTTCCTGGCAATCCATGCATTGTTGTCAGTTGAGCTTTCCGCCTTATTCCAAATGAATAACATTTCTTCCGGATGATTTGCCAAGTTAATTCTGTGGTGCATAGATATTTCTCTTTGTCAAAAAGAAATGAGAACATTTGTACCTAGTCAGCATCCTTTTTTGATACCGCTGTTAAAGAGAGAGAAGACTGTCCTTTGCATCTAGACACCTGGGCTGTGCAATATATATTGATTATGTTCTTTCTATATTTCATCTGAGCGGGCCTAGAGCATACAAAGAGCAGAAACATTATGATATGATGACATGAGTTGAACAGTGTATGTGGAAGCATCTGTGATTATAAAGTATGGCTTTACAATATGGCCTAAAGCACTGGTTCTTAACCTTGGGTTACTCAGGAGTTTTGGACTGCAACTCCCAGAAGCCTTCACCACCAACTGTGCTGGCTGGGGTTTCTGGGAGTTGCAGTTCAAAAACATCCGAGTAACAAAGGTTAAGAACCACTGGCCTAAAGCAGCAAATGACCCGATATATAGTATGACCCAATGTAGCAAGTAGTCCTTGTTCTTTGCTGCTTTTTGTAGAGTTTGCTTGCCTTGATGTAGAAAAGATGATGCCTTGACTAATTATGGATTTGAGGCTCTTTAACTCTTTTCTGACAAAGCACTGTTATGCATCTACTATGAGTCATACCTTCTTGCTTTGCCTCCCCCGCTCCCAGGCAGTCTTTGACTGCGTTGTAACATCACTGAAGAATGTCTTCAACATACTCATTGTCTACAAGCTCTTCATGTTCATCTTTGCTGTCATCGCAGTCCAGCTTTTCAAGGGCAAATTCTTCTACTGCACAGACAGCTCCAAGGATACAGAAAAAGATTGCATGTAAGTACAGCACATGACCAGCTGGATAGCTCAACAGGTATCTGGCTGCAGAGCTAGAGGATGAATGCTCCGTTCTCCACTGTGCATCCCAGAAGAGGTGGCCTGTGTAGCCTGTGGGCAAGCTGTACAGTCACAGGATGCCCCCAGAAGAAGAGAATGATAGATCACTTCTGAGTATTAGAAAATCCTGAAAAGGGTCAGAATTAACTTGATAATATGTTAGTTTTAAATACAACATGCATCCAGTTTTCTGTGCAATCTCCTTTAGGAAACTGTATTAAAAGCTGCAAAAATCCACAATGCTTCTGGTGGCATTCCACTCTCAACATTTCTGCATCCTAGAAGCTCATGGGTCCTTGTCAGATTGTGTGAATGTTTAAAAAAATAGCTTTTGTCTACTGATTTGTAAATATATAAACTTGTGTGTGCCTAATTAATTTCCCAGGCATGTAAAAACCACTATCTTATTTTTGGGATAATCCTGTTTTCCTTCAGACTGAGAAGTGTGCAGACGCTAAGATTTGTTATTAAAAATAATTTACAGTCAAAGGGAAGTGTGAGCTTTAATGCCCATTTTCACATGTGAAGAGGCTTCTTGATGATTCTTCACACAGTTTCAGCTATGGATTTGGTTTTTTAGTTTTGCCTTTAATCTTTTGGCTTCTTTTTTCTTCTTTTTCAATGCTCCATTATAAATTACTAGAATTACTAAATTCCAGGCACATATCTGG